>NW_027397065.1:25489733-25576122 GCF_003265705.2 Callorhinus ursinus | reverse complement strand
TTTCTTTCTTTCTTTCTTTCTTTCTTTCTTTCTTTCTTTCTTTCTTTTTTCTTCCTTCCTTCCTTCCTTCCTTCCTTCCCTTCTTTCTTAAGATTTTATTTATTTATTTGAGAGAGAGTGAGCACAAGTGGGAGGGGGGACAGAGGGAGAGAGACAAGCAGACTCCCCGCTGAGCAGGGAGCCCAATGTGGGGCTCAATCTCAGGACCCTGAGCTCAAGACATGATCCAAAGTCAGATGCTTAACCAACTGGGCCACTCAGTTGTCCCAGGATTTCTTTTTTTTTTTTAATGGCTTAGTAATTTCCTTGTGTGTGCATGTGTATGTGTGTATGTATACATCTAAATACACATACAAATTTATATACACATGTAAGTATACAACATTTTCTTTATCCATCTGTTCATGGACACTTAGGTCACTTCCATATTCTTGGCTATTGTGAATAATGCTGCAGTGAACATGGCACTGCAGATATCTCTGAGATCCTGATTTCATTTTCTTTGGATATATATTGACTAATGGGACAGCTGGATCATATGGTAATTCTATTTTTGACTTTTTGAGTAAGTTCCATACTATTTTCTATAATGGCTGTACCAATTTATATTCCCATTAGCAGTGCAAAGAGGTTCCCTTTTCTCCACATCCTTGCCAACACTTATTATCTTTTTGATAATAACCATCCTAATGGTTATGAGGTGATATCTCATTGTTTTGATTTGCATTTCCCTGATGATTAATGATAGTGAACAACTTTTCATGTACCTGTTGGCCATTTGTATGTCTTCTTTGAAAAAAAATCTCTTCATGTCCTTTGTCCATGTTTTAGTTAGATTATGCTCTTTTGCTATAGAGTTGTAAGAATTCCTTATATAGGGGGCGGAGCAAGATGGCGGAGGAGTAGGAGACCTAGATTTCGTCTGGTCTCAGGAATTCAGCTGAATAGGGATCAAACCATTCTGAACACCTACGAACTCAACAGGAGATCGAACAGGAGAGTAGCAACAACTCTCTGAACAGAGAAGCGACCACTTACTGGAAGGTAGGGCGTGCGGAGAAGTGAATCCGAGGCGATATTCGGGAGGATAGACGGCGGGGGAGGGGCCTCCGCCGGCCGCTTCTGGCAAGTGATAGAGCCGCGGAGCACAAAATCGGACCTTTTAGAAGTTGGCTCGGCGGAGGGACGTCGCTGCAGTGGCTAAGCGGGGGGTGGAATCCTCCCGGGACAGTGTGGTCTCAGGACCCTTGGGGTCACGGAGAGACCGGGGGTGCCTGAATGCGCCAGAGCTCCCAGGTATCAGAGCGGGGAAGCCGGCTGCAGAGACGGAGCAGAGTCGCGGGCTCTCAGCTCGGGGTTCATAAACTGTGATCTGCGGCCCAGTCGGGGCACGGCTCCCCCAGCAGGGACCCAACAAGCAGCAGATCCGGGGAGACTCCCCTTCCTTCCCGGGGAGGAGCGGTGCGGGAACGCACTGCAGGGATCTGCTGGGTTTGGAGACTCCGTGCGGGGTCGGGTGCCAGAGATAGCAACGCTCCATCACAGGCCGGGTGAGCACGGAGTGCGGCCGGAGACCGGGGACACGGGAGTGACTGCTTTTCTCTGGGGACACACTGAGGAGCGGGGCCCCGAGTTCTCAGCTCCTCTGGGTGGAGATTGGGAGGCCACCATTTCTGCCCTGGTCCTCCAAAGCTGTACCGAGAGCTTGCAGGGAACAAAAGCTCCTAAGAACAAACCGGAGCAGCTTCCTTAGCCCGGACCGACAAGGGCGGGGCAATTCCGCCTCCGGCAAAGACATTTGGAAACCACAGCAACGGGCCCCTCCCCCAGAAGATCAGCACAAACAGCCAACAAGCCAAGACCAAGTTGATCGATCAAGGAGAATGGGAGAACTCCAGCGCTAGGGGAATACTGCACATAGATTCATGGCTTTTTTTTTTTTTTTTTACCATGATCCATTATTTCATCAAAGTTAATTTTTGTTGACTGTTTTTTTTTATTTTTCTTTTTCCCTTTTTCAACCAACATCTTATCAATCCCTTTTTTTAAAAAAAAAAACATTTTTTATTTTTCATTTTTAGAGTCATATTTTATCCCTTCATAGTAGTTACCCTTATTTTTGGCATATATATATAAGTTGTTCTCTCTTTAAAATTTTGGGGTACAGTTTCTTCTAACAGATCAAAATATACCCTAAATCACTAGTGTATGGCTTTGTTCTAGTCTCCTGCCTGATCACATTCTCTCCCTTTTTCCTTTTTTTTTTCTTTTCTTTTTCTTAAATCTTCTTTCTTTTTTCAAACAACTTATCTTACCAAGTCCTTTTATAAAATCTTTTATAATTTTCATCTTTACAGTCATCTTCCATCCCTTCACTGTATCAACCCTTATTTTGTACATATATGTCTTTCTTCCTTTAAAATTTTAGGAGGCACTTTTTTCTAACAGACCAAAATACGCCCAAAATCTAGTGTGTGGCACTGATCTATGCACTAGCCTGATCATATTTGATCACATTCTGCTTTTTTTGTATTGTTCTGTTTTTGTTTTTATCCTTTTTTTTTCCTTTTTTTTTTTCTCTTTCTTTTTTCTTTCTTTCCCTTTCTTTTCCCCTGGTTTCAGGTCTTTTCTGATTTGTATACAGTATATTTGCTGGGGACGTTGTAAACCTGTTAGCATTTTGTTCTCTCATTCATCTATTCTCCTCTGGACAAAATGACAAGACGAAAGAAATCACCTCAGCAAAAAGAACAAGAGGTAGTAACGTCAGCCAGGGACCTACTCAATACGGACATTAGTACGATGTCGGACCTAGAGTTCAGAATCATGACTTTAAAGATACTAGCTGGGCTTGAAAAAAGCGTGGAAGTTATTAGAGAAACCCTTTCTGGGGAAATAAAAGAACTAAAATCTAACCAAATCGAAATCAAAAAGGCTATTGATGAGGTGCAATCCAAAATGGGGGCACTAACTGCTAGGATAAATGAGGCAGAAGAGAGAATCAGCGATATAGAAGACCAAATGATGGAAAATAAAGAGGCTGAGAAAAAGAGAGAGAAACAATTACAGGATCACGAGGGCAGAATTCGAGAGATAAGTGATACGATAAGACGAAACAACATTAGAATAATTGGGATCCCAGAAGAAGAAGAGAGAGAGAGAGGGGCAGAAGGTATATTGGAGCAAATTATAGCAGAGAACTTCCCTACTGTGAGGAAGGAAACAGGCATTAAAATCCAGGAGGCACAGAGAACCCCTCTCAAAATCAATAATAATAGGTCAACACCCCGACATCTAATAGTAAAACTTACGAGTCTCAGAGACAAAGAGAAAATCCTGAAAGCAGCTCGGGAGAAGAGATATGTAACCTACAATGGTAGAAACATTAGATTGGCAACAGACCTATCCACAGAGACCTGGCAGGCCAGAAAGGACTGGCAAGATATCTTCAGAGCACTAAACGAGAAAAATATGCAGCCAAGAATACTATATCCAGCTAGGCTATCATTGAAAATAGGAGAGATAAAAAGCTTCCAGAACAAACAAAAACTAAAGGAATTTGCAAACACGAAACCAGCCCTCCAAGAAATATTGAGAGGGGTCCTCTAAGCAAAGAGAGAACCTAAAAGCAGCAAAGAGCAGAAACGAACACAGACAACAGAGAGTTAACAGTCACCTTACAGGCAATACAATGGCACTAAATTCATACCTTTCAATAGTTACCCTGAATGTAAATGGGCTCAATGCCCCAATCAAAAGACACAGGCTATCAGATTGGATTAAAAAACAAGACCCATCAATATGCTGTCTGCAAGAGACTCATTTTAGACCCAAAGACACCCCCACATTGAAAGTGAGGGGGTGGAAAACCATTTACCATGCTAATGGACACCAAAAGAAAGCTGGGGTGGCAATCCTTATATCAGACAAACTAGATTTTAAAACAAAGACTGTAATAAGAGATGAGAAAGGACACTATATCCTACTGAAAGGGTCTATCCAACAAGAAGATCTAACAATTGTAAATATCTATGCCCCGAACATGGGAGCAGCCAATTATATAAGGCAATTAATAACAAAAGCAAAGAAACACATTGACAACAATACAATAATAGTGGGGGACTTTAACACCCCCCTGACTGAAATGGACAGATCATCTAAGCAAAAGATCAACAAGGAAATAAAGACTTTAAATGACACACTGGACCAAATGGACTTCACAGACATATTCAGAACATTCCATCCGAAAGCAACGGAATACACATTCTTCTCTAGTGCCCATGGAACATTCTCCAGAATTGATCACATTCTAGGTCACAAATCAGGTCTCAACCGGTACCAAAAGATTGGGATCATTCCCTGCATATTTTCAGACCACAATGCTTTGAAACTAGAACTCAACCACAAGAGGAAAGTCGGAAAGAACTCAAATACATGGAGGCTAAAGAGCATCCTACTAAAGAATGAATCGGTCAACCAAGAAATTAAAGAAGAATTAAAAAAATTCATGGAAACCAATGAAAATGAAAACACAACTGTTCAAAATCTTTGGGATACAGCAAAGGCAGTCCTGAGAGGAAAGTATATAGCAATACAAGCCTTTCTCAAGAAACAAGAAAGGTCTCAAATACACAACCTAACCCTACACCTAAAGGAGCTGGAGAAAGAACAGCAAATAAAGCCTAAACCCAGCAGGAGAAGAGAAATCATAAAGATCAGAGCAGAAATCAATGAACTAGAAACCAAAAGAACAGTAGAACAGATCAACGAAACTAGGAGCTGGTTCTTTGAAAGAATTAACAAGATTGATAAACCCCTGGCCAGACTTATCAAAAAGAAAAGAGAAATGACCCAAATCAACAAAATCATGAATGAAAGAGGAGAGATCACAACCAACACCAAAGAAATACAAACAATTATAAGAACATATTATGAGCAACTCTATGCCAGCAAATTAGAGAACCTGGAAGAAATGGGTGCATTCCTAGAGATGTATCAACTACCAAAATTGAACCAGGAAGAAATAGAAAACCTGAACAGACCTATAACCACTAAAGAAATTGAAACAGTCATCAAAAATCTCCCAAGAAACAAAAGCCCAGGGCCAGACGGCTTCCCAGGGGAATTCTATCAGACATTTCAAGAAGAATTAATACCTATTCTCCTGAAACTGTTCCAAAAAATAGAAATGGAAGGGAAACTTCCAAACTCATTTTATGAGGCCAGCATTACCTCGATCCCAAAACCAGACAAAGACCCCATCAAAAAAGAGAATTACAGACCAATATCCTTGATGAACATGGATGCAAAAATTCTCACCAAAATACTAGCCAATAGGATCCAACAGTACATTAAAAGAATTATTCACCATGACCAAGTGGGATTTATTCCTGGGCTGCAAGGCTGGTTCAACATCCGCAAATCAATCAACGTGATACAATACATTAACAAAAGAAAGAGCAAGAATCATATGATCCTCTCAATAGATGCAGAAAAAGCATTTGACAAAGTACAACATCCTTTCTTGATCAAAACTCTTCAGAGTATAGGGATAGAGGGTACATACCTCAATATCATAAAAGCCATCTATGAAAAACCTACAGCGAATATCATTCTCAATGGGGAAAGACTGAGAGCTTTTCCCCTAAGGTCAGGAACGCGGCAGGGATGTCCACTATCACCACTGCTATTCAACATAGTATTAGAAGTCCTAGCCACAGCAATCAGACAACAAAAAGAAATCAAAGGCATCCAAATCGGCAAAGAGGAAGTCAAACTCTCACTCTTTGCAGATGATATGATACTGTATGTGGAAAACCCAAAAGACTCCACCCCAAAACTGCTAGAAATCATCCAGGAATTCAGTAAAGTAGCAGGATATAAAATCAATGCACAGAAATCAGTGGCATTCCTATACACCAACAACAAGACAGAAGAGAGACAAATCAAGGAGTCTATCCCATTTACAATTGCACCCAAAACCATTAGATACCTAGGAATAAATCTAACCAAAGAGGCAAAGGATCTGTACTCAGAAAACTATAAAATACTCATGAAAGAAATTGAAGAAGACACAAAGAAATGGAAAAACGTTCCATGCTCATGGATTGGGAGAATCAACATTGTGAAGATGTCAATGCTACCTAGAGCAATCTACACATTCAATGCAATCCCCATCAAAATACCATCCACTTTTTTCAAAGAAATGGAACAAATAATCTTAAAATTTGTATGGAACCAGAAGAGACCCAGAATAGCCAGAGGAATACTGAAAAAGAAAAGCAAAGCTGGCGGCATCACAATTCCGGACTTCCAGCTCTATTACAAAGCTGTCATCATCAAGACAGTTTGGTACTGGCACAAAAACAGACACATAGATCAATGGAACAGAATCGAGAGCCCAGAAATGGACCCTCAACTCTATGGTCAACTTATTTTTGACAAAGCAGGAAAGAATGTCCAATGGCAAAAAGACAGTCTCTTCAACAAATGGTGTTGGGAAAATTGGACAGCCACATGCAGAAGAATGAAACTGGACCATTTCCTTACACCACACACAAAAATAGACTCCAAATGGTTGAAAGACCTAAACGTGAGACAGGAGTCCATCAAAATCCTAAAGGAGAACACAGGTAGCAACCTTTTCGACCTTAGCCGCAGCAACTTCTTCCTAGAAACATCGCCAAAGGCATGGGAAGCCCGGGCAAAAATGAACTATTGGGATTTCATCAAGATTAAAAGCTTTTGCACAGCAAAAGAAACAGTCCACAAAACCAAAAGACAACCGACAGAATGGGAGAAAATATTTGCAAATGACATATCAGATAAAGGGCTAGTATCCAAAATCTATAAAGAACTTATCAAACTCAACACCCAAAGAACAAATAATCCAATCAAGAAATGGGCAGAAGACATGAACAGACATTTCTCCAAAGAAGACATCCAAATGGCCAACAGACAGATGAAAAAGTGCTCAACATCGCTCGGCATCAGGGAAATCCAAATCAAAACCTCAATGAGATACCACCTCACACCCATCAGAATGGCTAAAATTAACAAGTCAGGGAACAACAGAGGTTGGCGGGGATGTGGAGAAAGGGGAACCCTTCTACACTGTTGGTGGGAATGCAAGCTGGTGCTACCACTCTGGAAAACAGTATGGAGGTTCCTCAAACAGTTGAAATTAGAGCTACCGTTCAATCCAGCTATTGCACTACTGGGTATTTACCCCAAAGATACAAATGTAGGGACCCGAAGGGGTACGTGTACCCCAATGTTTATAGCAGCAATGTCCACAATAGCCAAACTGTGGAAAGAGCCAAGATGCCCATCGACAGATGAATGGATAAAGAAGAGGTGGTATATATACACAATGGAATATTATGCAGCCATCAAAAGGAATGAGATCTTGCCATTTGCAACGACGTGGATGGAACTGGAGGGTGTTATGCTGAGTGAAATAAGTCAATCAGAGAAAGACATGTATCACATGACCTCACTGATATGAGGAATTCTTCATCTCAGGAAACAAACTGAGTGTTACTGGAGTGGTTGGGGGTGGGAGGGATGGGGTGGCTGGGTGATAGACATTGGGGAGGGTATGTGGTACGGTGAGCGCTGTGAATTGTGCAAGACTGTTGAATCACAGATCTGTACTTCTGAAAGAAATAACGCAACATATTTTAAGAAAAAAGAAAAAGAAGAAGATAACAGGAGAGGAAGAAAAGGGGAGTATGTCAGAGGGGGAGACGAACCATGAGAGATGATGGACTCTGAAAAACAAACTGAGGGTTCTAGAGGGGAGGGGGGAGGGGGATGGGTTATCCTGGTGATGGGTATTGAGGAGGGCACGTTCTGCATGGAGCACTGGGTGTTATGAACAAACAATGAATCATGGAACACTGCACCAAAAACTAATGATGTAATATATGGTGATTAACATAACAATAAAAAAAATTAATAAAAAAAAAGAATTCCTTATATATTTTGAGTATTAACCCCTTATCAGATATATGGTTTATAAACGTTTTCTTTTATTCCATAGGTTGCCTTTTCATTTTGTTGATTGTTTACTTTGCTATACATAAGTATGTATGTATTTTTTTTTAAGATAGATGTATGTATGTATGTATGTATGTATTTATATATCAGAGAGAGAGAGAGCACAAGCGGGTAGGGAGAGGCAGGCAGAGGGAGAAGCAGGTTCCCTGCCGAGCAAGGAGCCCATTGCGGTACTTGATCCTAGGACCCCAGAATCATGACCCAAGCTGAAGGCAAACGCTTAACCAATTGAGCCACCCAGGTACCCCTGCATGTATTTATTTTTAAGTAGGCTCCATGCCCAGCACAGAACCCAACACAGGGCTTGAACTCACAACTGTGAGATCAGGACCTGAGTTGAGATCAAGAGTCCAATGCTCTACTGACTGAGCCACCCAGATGCCCTTGTATGAAAAATGCCAGTGGAATTTTGATAAGGATTGCATTGAATCTTTAGATAGTTTTGGGTAGTATGGACACTTTCACCATATCTTTTAATCCAGGAATTTCTTTCCATTTATTTTTGTCTTCTTTAGTTTGTTTTCTCAAAATCTTACAATTTTCAGTGTACAGATTTTTCACTAGATCTGTTAAAGTTATTCTTTTTGTTTTGTTTTGTTTTGTTTTTTAAGATTTATTTATTTGAGAGAGACACAGAGAGAGAGAGAGAGAGCAGTGGGGAGGGGCAGAGGGCGAGAGAGTCCCAAGCAGACTCTGCACTAAGCACAGAGCCCAACATGGGGCTGGGGCTCATGACCCTAAGATCACGACCTGATCTGAAACCAAGAGTTGGTCACTTAACCTACTGTGCCACCCAGGTGCCTTGGTTAAACTGATTCTTAAATATTTTATTCTTTTCGGTGATATTGTTGTTAGTGTATAGAAATGTAAGTGACTTCTGTACTTTGATTTTGTATCCTGTAACTTTACTGAATTCATTTATTAGTTTGAACTGTTTCTTTGTGGAATCTTTAGAGTTTCCTGTATATAAGATCATGTCAGCTGGAAACAGAGACAATTTAACTTCTTTCTTTCCTACTTTTTTTTTTTTAGATTTTATTTCCTTTTCTTGTTCAATTTCTCTGGTCAGGACTGCCTGTTCTATGTTGAATAGAAATGTTGAGAGCGGGCACTTTTGTCTTATTCCTGACCTTAGAAGTAAAACTTTCAGCTTTTCACCATTGACAATGATAATAGCTGTGAACTTGTTATGGCCTTTATTATGTTGAGATACATTCCTTCTATATGTAATTTGTTAGAATTTTTATCATGAATGATGTTGAATTTTGTCAAATGTATCTTCTGCATTTATTGAGCTGATCATATAATTTTTATCCTTCATTTTGTTTAAGTGTTGTGTTGCATTTATTGATTTGCATATGTTGAATCATCCTTGCATCCCAGGAATAAATCCCAATTGGTCATTCTATATACACCTTTCAATGTGTTTTTGAATTTGTCTTAATAGCTTTTTGTTGAGGGTTTTGCATCAGGGATACTGACCTGTAATTTTTTTTTTTTTTCTTGTAGAATCCTTATCTGGCTTTGGTGTAAGGGTAATGCTAGCCTTATAAAATAAGTTTGGAAGTATTACTTCCTCTTCAATTTTTGGGAGGATTTTGAAAAGGATAAGCATTAATTCTTTAAATGTTTGGTAGCTTTCACTCATGAAGTCATAATAATCCTTTGTTCATCTCTGCCAAAATGCTAGTTATTCAAGTAAACAAGTCACACATACTCAACTACTCATTTGAAAAAAAAAAAAGATGGATTCCTGTGTTGTACACTGGGGATAACATAGGCATGCATGCAGAGCAATTTGGGTTCAAATCTCACTTCTGCTCTCTACTAGTTATAAGCCTAGATAAATTATTTAGCTACTCCCAGCCTCATTTTAGTGAGTAAAATAGTAAGAATTCTTTTTAAAGCATATGCAGACAAACACCAAAAAGGTAACTGTCATTTATAAAGCCTTGGAATTAGATTCTACATGAACTCATTATTCAATTTGGTCATTGTGGAAATTTCAAATGGAGAAAAGTGGGCAGAGCAGGAGAAATGCCATTGTTAGGGAGCAGGAATTCCTATCCCCTTCAAGGTCCTTCTAGCTGGACTAAGAATCAAATTGACATGAGACAGAGTAACAGGAGAAAATCAAATTTAATGGCATATGTACAGGGAATCCACAAAGACTTGGAAATTCCAAAGACAGTCAGGAAAATGAGGTGTATACGTCATCCTGGACTAAGGAGAAGGGCGTAGGGGCTGGGAAATTGAAGGGAAGGAATGAAATTCACAGGGCAGGAAGAAGAAGAGCAGATGTTTGGTAATTAGATTGTTGCCTTGCCATACAGATGTGTGATTCAGATAAAATTTATCTCTGGTAATGACCTTTATTCTGGAAAGATCCCTAATTTAGATTCTTCTGTGTATTTAAGGGAGAAGCAAAAGTTTCTCTTGAGCCCACTGGGTCTCAGTTGCCTTCAGCTCAAAATAATCTTCATGCCTAGTGGTCCATCTTGGGGCAGCCTGCTCTTGGCCCTTACACCATCACTTACCAGCAGGTAACCAAGAACCATGCCAGAATATTGTAGTTTTACCTTGGAGTTTACTCTCCTTTAGGACCTTTGGTTTTTTAGGCACAGACAGTGAACTTCATATGAGCATCCCATGAAGAATAGGCTAAACCAGCTCACAGGAGACTGATCCATATTTCATGATATTTTTTTAAATTTATACTTGATAATGCATATTCTTTTCCAGAGTCTAGAATGCTTACTTTAACTTATAAGGCATTTCTCTTAAGAGACTCAAGGTTTTAATCTTGGCATCAATTTCTTAATAGCAAGTACAGTGCTACATAATTCCTTCAAGGAATTTGTTTGATACCACCAGAAACTGCAAGGGAAAAGCAACTGATGCAGCGGCATATGCCCGTACCTGCTTCCTCAGACCCACTTTAAACAAGTTGTTCTTTTCTCTATAATTTATACATGGCTTAGGTGAGTCCTCCTAGTTGCATAAGACTTTGTCCAAACACATAACTATGAAAATTGGCACAAGTCTTAATTCCTTAGATTTTTCTTTCATGGGGCCTAGAGCACTGCAGTTACTCATGGCATAGAACAGAGATGGGTACGGGGGAAGGGGGCAGTGTTCACATACCTTGGTTTATTTAGGAGAACAGATGAGTGCCATCTAAGGATCCGTATAGGAGAAAGCCAATTTCAGATGTATTTGCATTGTTGCATCATTACAAAACACTTTTCAAGCAGAGTCTCTTGATTCAGCATGAATATAGGAACTTGAAGTACAAACACTTCATATATTAAACATTCCTGATTCAGATCCACATATTACCCAAATATCTTAACTATGTTTTTCTGGTGGACAATGTACTATTATGGGAAGTATAACCCTTTTAGATATAATAGTTTAGAATGGTTATTTCCTTGTATGTATAATTTTATGTAAAAATGATAATAGCTAATATCTCCAAGAACAAGTCTTTTTCAGATATTTACAGACAACTGTTCAAAAGTTAAGAATTCTTTTTTTTTAAGATTTTATTTATTTATTTGACGCAGAGAGAGAGACAGTGAGAGAGGGAACACAAGCAGGGGGAGTGGGAGAGGGAGAAGCAGGCTTCCTGCTGAGCAGAGAGCCCCATGTGGGGCTTGATCCCAGGACCCTGGGATCATTACCTGAGCTGAAGACAAACGCTTAATGACTGAGCCACCCAGGCACCCCCAAAAGTTAAGAATTCTTAATTCAAGTGGAGTCATGTACACTAATAGTCTTCATGTTTGATAGTAATTTTAAGTAGCAGTATAAAGTAGGGTAAGTGGTGGAGAGAGTAGAAAAGCCAAGGGAAAATCAGATCTGAGACTCTAGTTTGAAAACAGCTGCTCCTGGGCAAGAGTTGAAGTTTCAAAAATTAAAAATTTATCTGATATGTAAATTCATCTGAAGATCCAGAATTAAATAAACAGAGGGCACTATCTAATTTTGAGCTTCCTTAAGTAGACTTTTGACTCTTTACTCAACCTGAGTAGATTGACCCCACAGGGGCCCATATTGTAAGAAGATTAGGAAGGACGAGAGGGTACCGTATGTATTAAGGGGCTAATGATGCCAGCTCTTTTCCTCTTGTTTGTCCTAGCTCATGCACAGAGGGAAAAAGTGAATGCACAGGATGTGCAAGACCTGGAGACAAATACTAAATAAAACCACTGGGTATTATTAATTAACTGGTTCATGAAGTCTTTCTGCAAGTAGCCCATTCTAAGAGATGATTTTAATATGTGGCTGATGATACTAGGTTGTCTCTTACCTTTAATCTAAAAAAAACTATTGCCAAAAGGCTTAAAAAAGGATCATAGCTACTTCAGTGGTGAACAATATACAGTAGAGCCCCAGAATTATGCAGGAGAGAACATCTCTAACTAGTGCTTATTTTTTATGCCTCTTATCAGACATATTTTTGTGATGGAGCTGACTTTATGTCTTGCTATTCTATCCCATGATGATCCAGTTCTCGCTTTGATTTAACAAGCAACCTAGGGAAGAAAATAAACTAACAGGCCAGCAAAAGCCTCCCAGGATTCTGCCATTTTATTTTTTGGTGTGACTGTCTAAATTCACATTCTAGCCTATCAAACATTCACTCACACCACAAATATCTACCAAAAGCCATCTAATAAGCCAGGAACTTTCCAGGTCTTAAAGATGGTAACCAAAGGTGAAAGACAGTATTTTTCTTTTAAGAAGCTCAAACTTTATCAGAAAGAGATCAAAATAAGTACTACACAAAATGATATGCTGTGAAGGACCATGGGAACACAAAGAGCAAGAAAAAAAAGTGAATTCACTTTGAAAAGTGGTGAAAGATTCCATGGGAGTTGAAACCTAATTGGGTTTTGAAGGAAGGGTTAGTGTTTGCAAAGAGAGAAGAATGGGGAGAAAGGCATAGAGGAGAAGCCGGATGGTCTATATGGGGAATGGGTATGAGTTTTGTGTGATCAGATAGGTGTGTTTGTGAACTACACAGGTTTGGCTGGAAGCGTCAGTCATGTGTGTGCTATGCTAAGGAGTTTGGGAATCTTCCCGATGGCAAACTAGCGTGAGGTTTTTTTTTTAATTTGATTCTCTTATTTTTTATAAGATTTTATTTATTTATTTGACAGAGGGAGACACAAGCAGGGGGAGTGGGAGAGGTTGCAGGCTTCCCGCTGAGCACGGAGCCCAATGCGGGGCTCTATCCCAGGACCCTAGGATCATGACCTGAGCCGAAGGCAGATGCTTAATGACTGAGCCACCCAGGAGCCCCTAGCATGAGTTTTTAAGTGAGAGAGAAACATAATCAGATTTGGACTTTAAAAAGATTAAGTTTGGAGAATATGTAGACAGCAATTTTTCAGTTAGAAGACACTTGCCTGAGGGAAGCCAACTAGGAAATTATTTTAATAGTTTAGGTGAGAGATAATAAGGAGCTGAATCAAAACAATAAGAATAGGGAAACAGGAGAATTAAGGCGTTTGGGTTTATGAGTCACTTCCCTAGAACTCAATCAGACACAAGAATTTGTAAAGTTGATAACAATCAAAATTGTTATTTGTGGTGATTCCCTCAGTATATACATACAAACAATGACCTGTTCAGCAGTTTGCATTCTCCACTGTGCGGATAAATAAGAACAATGCTAAAACAGTCTTTTAAATTGAATCCTAGTTTATTTTCAAGCAAACTTGGCCATTATTCCTGTAAAGTGTTTTTGTTTCTTTGTTTTTCTGTTTAGTCTTGTAAAACATGCTTGCTACTCTAGAGCTCTTGAGATTTTAAGCTACTGGTAAAACTGTGTCCAAAAAAAGGCTGGAGCTATATGAGTGTTTTTAAAAAATGGCAAGCTGTACACAAAAGGGGATTTTTAGGGTAATGGAACTGATCAGTATGGTACTCTATGCATTTGTCATGTAGGGAAGGAAACCTTTTCCCTTTTTTTTTTATGTAGGTGCTTTGGCTGGTCTAATGATTAAATTGACATAAGATTAACAGGAAAAATACTAATTTAATTCTGTACATACGGGAGCCCAGAACAGTGTGAGACTTGAGGAAGTTTAACCAACACAAAACAGGCAGCTTTTGTATCTTTAAGACAAGGCAACAATGAATTTGTGAAGAATTGGCAAGACAAAGGGATTTCGGCTTGGGGTAGTAAATTAGTGAAGAGGCAACAAGTTTTGTTGGCCCTAAATCCCCTATCTCTGGTGGTAAGGATGCCTTCAAACCTCCTGGAACAGGGAGGGTACCTTTCACATGGGAGATTTATTTCCTGCTTTCAGGGGAACAAAGGAAGTCAGAGTGTGTTTTTTTCACTGGCTGTTTCTTAAGTAACTTTAATTCAAAATAATCAGTATGCCTCAGTGGCATATTTTGGGGTGGTGTATTCTGCTCCCCTTTAGTCCCACTTTTGAAACTTCAAGAAGTTTCACAATTTAGAAGCTGAGTTGGTAGGAGTGCCTGGCTAGCTCAGTCAATGGAGCTTGCAGCTCTTAGCCTCTGGGTTGTGAGTTCAAGCGTCACATCAGGTGTAGAGATTACTTAAATAAATAAACTTATCAAAACAAACAAACAAACAAAACTAACTGTTTAAAAAAAAGAAGCTGAGTTGGTAGATTGATCCACTATTTCATTGATTTAATCTCTTAGTCATGAAAATGGATCAGTTGGATTAAACAGTCATGTCTCATTCTAGGAGGTGGTGATGGACCTGGGATACCAAAGTTAGACCTATATTGTATGAGAAGTCAGGTATCTAATAAGGGTAGTTCTATGGAAATAAAACAAAAATGATGGTTAATGATTGGAGCAAATTATAAACCAGTTTCTGAGCCCAGGTGACAACCAGTCAAGAAGATTTCCAGATATTAGGGTCAAAGCATCTTTTGCAGTTTGAATGTCTCTAATGATGTCGGTGGGTGTTCAGGTAAACTTTCTGAGTAGCAACAGGCACAAAGATCAACTAAACACAAGTTATTGTGGTGATTTCTCTGAAGTTTATATGAAGTCATTCATAGTCAGTTTGCAGGACTTCTGGGAAAAGGGCAGATTTTGTTCTTAGTGATTACAAGACAAAGCGGCAGAAAATTGGAAATGTTAGTTTGGAGAGTTGTAGCCAAATATTGAAGGAAACTCGAGGAAGTCAGGATCCAGTTAGTTTACAGGTAGGAAATAAAAACTCAAAGACAATTAACAGCACTAGAATCTGGAATGAAGTGGGGGAATCAGAGGGGGAGATGAACCATGAGAGACTATGGACTCCGGGAAACAAACTGAGGGTTCTAGAGGGGAGAGGGATGGGGGGATCGGTTAGCCTGGTGATGGGTATTAAGGAGGGCATGTATTGCATGGAGCACTGGGTGTTATATGCAAACAATAAATCATGGAACACTACATCAAAAACTAATGATGTACTGTATGGTGACTAACATAACATAATAATAATAAAAAAAGGTGTACTATAGTTTTCTATTGAAACATAAAATTTCTCTCTACATTCACCTCCATTTCTATCAGAGATAATCAAAGTAAGACTAATTTGTTTGCAAAAAAAGTCTAGTCTTGTTAAACTTGACCTCGTTATTTACATAGGTACAGCAAGAATAGCAATTGATGATATAGACCCTTTTAAGTCTACTTTGCTGGAATTTTTCATAAGGAATCTGAGACTGAACTTTTAAAAGACACTTGAGGCTAGGAAGCCAAGCCAAGGACTCACCATGAGACTTTGCTTGCAATACCTATAGATTTGGGTAAATTTCTCTCTTCTTGAGATTCCCCAAATAGCTTGGGGTTACTGAGCTTGCCAGGAAATGATCTTCTTTGCTCACTTGGTAAGGTGTCTGGAACCCTGTAAGAAAGGGGCTTTATTCGTTCCATAAAGTCAACCTTGGTTCCTTAAAGCTGTCTGGCTATATCTGATTTTTGCACGTCATTCTCAAATATGACATTCCAGTCAAAGCCTTGATAATATAACCAATGTTTCAATTGTGTACTGTTACAAGGAGAACAGATTCTTATTGAACTTATGAAAATAACTGTATTGCCATGATGATGAGAATATTCACTAAGAGTTTCTGAATTCTGGGGGGATCAGGCAAGGACAAAAAGATAAATGTTTCTTCTTTGTTCACAAAAGTATATTTTGCCAAGTTTCTGACAGGTTAAGAGAATCTGGAAAAACAAAACATGAAAGAACCAATAATGTTTTAAATAAAAAATCATAAAAAATATTATCATCCTAGTCAGTTCATTTAGTACCATGTAAATAATTTTTGTTGATCTTTATTTTGTTAGAAGTTTTATGAAGCCATCAATTTCTCCATTAGAGAAACTATAATTCTTACCCAGTTTAATGGTATGATCTGGAAGTTACTAGAAACCTGTGCTTATTAAGAGTCCTTTCCTTCAATCTCTCTAAAGATGAAATACTTTTGCAAAAGCATCAGTATAAAACAATAACTTGCATAAATTGCAAAAAGACTTAAAAATGGCCATGGTTAAAGATCTGATGAGAGTTCATTATTAACAAAAAAATTTAGTTGTTTCTATGATACAAAATTTTAATATAATAACTACAATTCCAACTGATAACATTTTACCAGGATGTATCAGAATTTTAGGAATTTTATACAATTACTAGAACACATATTAATAACATATATCCACACAAGTATAATCTAAGAAGGCTTATTATCACTTATTTGACAATGCTTCCCTTGTAATTTAACATATCAAGTAAGCCTAATTAGTTTAATATCTCTTTTTATGTGGAAAGAACAGATCTTTTGAGATGTTCCAGAGATGGTCTGGAAAATCCCAAATTTCTTCCAGGTCAAAAAACTTCATTCAGAATTTGATTTTGGAAAGTTTGTCAAAAATATTAAAAAGTTTGGACACTTGAATAAAAAGGATCACAGATGATTATAAACAATCCCTAATTATCTATTTAACTAAAGTGAAATAAGATTTAATGACAAATACAGACGATTACATAATTTTAATCAAAACTTAGTTCATACTGTTAAGACAGTTAAGTAATTAAAGACCCGATAAAGACACCATGAAGTACAGGAAATTATTATAGTGAAATATAAAATCTTTGCTTTTTAGGCAGATTGCTTAAAAGGTGAAGAAAAACCTTTCATAGTATTTTATCAAGAGCAGACCAACAGTCCAAGAAAACTTTTTCTTTTTAGCAGATTACTTAGCAGAAAATTACATAAGAAAACTATTAATATTAAAGCTTATTTTAAAAAATGCTTATAGCAATTCAATGTTTAGCCAACTTGACTACACAGGGTAAAATTCTCCCCTCTCTCTCTTTTTCTCTGTCTTCAACTTTCTATATACATTTAGTTTGTCCTTCATTTTCTTCCTTCCCATTCTGAAAAAAACAGTTTTACTTTAGGACAAATTTATTTTCTTTTCCTTAACAAAAGTGCATCTCTATACCTTTCTTTCTTAAACCTCAAAACACATCCTACTTTCCTTGCATACAGAGTTGCTTCTCATCTTATTTCTAGTAGTTTTAATTACATGTACTAATTAGAATTTTTAAACTTTGGAAACCTTAATTTCTAGTGAAAACTAAAAAATAAGCATTTGTGAACTGTTAGATTGGCAAATTTATGAATACAGCTCATAATTTCTGGAAATACAAGCTTCCTCATAGTGCAGCCTTTCAGTATAGCACAGGACATGTTTACCAACAGACCCAAATATATTTAGCCTCTTGGTAATAGAAGGCCAAACTAGATAAGCCTATGTTCAGTTATTAATGTTTCAGTATTTTATCTTATCAGGAAATGATCTAGATATTTAATAAATATCCACCATTTAACTTAACTTAGTTAAACTCTAAAGCTTCAAGTTACCAAAAATATTTGGGAAACATAATTATTGCTGAAAAGTTTATTTATAAACTTTTATTCCACTTACATCTATCTAAATCATTTGCTTGCAACAAATAATGTTTGGATTATGCATGAAAACTTCATGAGACATTGGAGAAAGTCAGCCACCATCCCAAGCTATTTTTGTTGCTGACAAAAGAGATAGCATGAACTTATTTGACTAGTAAACCCAGGTAGAATAATCATTGTATGTCTGCATTATATTTAATGCTGATAACTCTAAAGACATGCCTATTTTAATTAAACCAACAAACTTAAATCAGCTTTTATTTACTACATATTATCCCAGATCACGTGAACTTGAAAACATTTGAGTTAGTTTCTGTATTTCTGAGTTTTAGGAATACCTCATTCATAAGCACTTATTTTTAAGCCAATTATATAGAATTCTTTTTGAAATTAATTTTGCCAATACCATCTGGAGGTAGAAAAATACCACATCTGTAATGTACATACATAGACATACACAAACATACAGACAGACACAACCAGAGATCTTATAGCTCAAATTCTAAAATTTTAGCTGTGAATCAGGTACAATCATATAAAACTCACTAGTTTATAAATAGCAGTAAGGAGGGCACGTGATGTGATGAGCACTGGGTGTTATACACAATTAATGAATCATTGAACACTACATCAAAAACTAATGATGTATTATATGTTGGCTAAATGTATCATATGACCACAGTGATATGAGGAATTCTTAATCTCAGGAAACAAACTGAGGGTTGCTGGAGTGGTGGGGGGTGGGAGGGATGGGGTGGCTGGTGATAGACATTGGGGAGGGTATGTGCTATGGTGAGCGCTGTGAATTGTGTGAGACTGTTGAATCACAGACCTGTACCTCTGAAACAAATAATACACTATATGTTAAAAAAAAAAAAGAAGATAGCAGGAAGGGAAGCATGAAGGGGGGAATCGGAGGAGGAGATGAACCATGAGACACTATGGACTCTGAGAAACAAACTGAGGGTTCTAGAGGGGAGGGGGTGGGGGGATGGGTTAGCCTGGTGATGGGTATTAAAGAGGGCACGTTCTGCATGGAGCACTGGGTGTTATATGCAAACAATGACTCATGGAACACTACATCAAAAACTAATGATGTAATGTATGGTGATTAACATAACAATAAAAAATAAAAAAAAAAGATTACCTGGTCAAATGGCTAAAGCTTTTTACTAATGTTTGTGGAGAAGACTTTTAAGATTTGTATTTGTCCTTGACAAAGAATCTTATGGAGGGTGTAGACTAGAGTTTGGGCAAGGCAACTTTAATAGATGTTGGTATTTTACAAGCTTCTTTTCTCTTTCTGTTTTCTTCAGTCTCAGGTGATGTTGGGCTATGTTTTGTTATCTCCTGGGTGTTTACATTTTAAAGACATGGTGAGATTTGCATCTTCAAGGGACAGAGAAAGAATGTAAGTTTTCTCCTAGAAGCTTTGGAATGTATTTGTCTGTTATTAGAAGTCTAGGCTAATTATTGTTTAAATTTTTTGTTCTTTTCCTTAAGTGCAGGACAATTGAACTTCTAATGTTTTGCTTTTTTTAAAAAAATAATATCGCAAATGTCTGAAAGGCAAATAAGAAAGGGTCTGAGTGGACTTCAAATTGCTTTCATTGTCATGGCATTATTTCTCTAAAGATTCAAATTGCAAATTAGAATTGTTGATTTTTAATTCCTTTTTCTTGATTTCCTGCAGGCTGTCTTCCAAGAATTGTGTAGCTGCTTCCATTATAATGCTCGGAGTTTGACTATCCAAACATGCTATTTTGAATTTGCCTTTTTAAATCAAGGAGAAATTTTTCCCAGCAAGGCAGAAATTAAAAGATTTCTATGTTGTAGAGCTCCAAAGTTTAGTGTAGTATGCCTTTGAAAGGTCTCTATAAAGCATTCAACAAAGGCCTTCAGATGTTCTCCTGTCCAAGTGCACAGTTCAGCCTTAGACCAGTTCACCTTAGTGCAGGAAGCCTATAATATACTATTGCTTCTATTAGCTCTTGAACATCAGTCTCCAAGTTGATTCATTTCCTGATTATTTGGAGGAGGGCCTGGGAGAAATACTGGTCATCTGTTTCATCTCTGAGAGGGGTTTTCCCTATGGAGTCATCTAGCTTGTCTATTAACTACAATATAATCATAGGTGGGAAGAACATCCCTCAGCTGCCAATCAATGTCCTTATGAGTGGAGTTGTGAATGGTCACTAATCTTTCTAATTCCTTTCTAAGTTTGGTGGTATCTTCTGAAAGTGGAGGTAAAAGAGCTTCATACTTCAAAAGATCCGTTGTTGTCCAAGGGACGTGAATTCTTTGCCAACATGGGCAGACAAGGAGAGAAGGCGGAACATATCCACAAAGGATATTGCATTGGAAGGCCTGACACTGGTACAACCTGATTATAGAGCCCAGCAAAGTAAGCCTTACTGTCCATGCTGTGTGCTTCTGCTACATTCACTTTCTGGCTTTCAGCATTTACATGAGTAACCTGTATACCCTGGGCCTAGGGAATAGGCTGAAGTGCTGTCTATAGATTGTGTAGGGAAAAGGAGGCTAAAGCAGGCAGCTGGGTGTTTAAGGGATTTTCTGGAGAAGGTGGAGGAGTTTTTGGAGCTAAAGGAATTTGTTGAAGAGGTTGGGCCAGATACTAAGGACGGGGATTTACGTTGAATGTGGACTTTATTTTTTCTAAGTCTATTTTCTATCCTTCTATCTTTTGAAGGGAATCCCTAGGGCTAGCCATTATATTCCTTTGTATCCACTTTTTAATTTTGTCTTTCCATAGGTTGCAATAAGATAATTATTAATTATTTAAGAAAAGAGCTCCAATTTTTTCCCTAAGTATAGAAGATTTTCCAATTCAAAGGATCCTTCTGGTCATTGATGAATAGGATTTTATGCTAATCTCAATAGTGACTCAAAGCAGTAAGCTTTTTTATGGCTTAACCAAGGATGCAAGAAGTGTTCCAAAGAGGGTGCAAAAGATAAAGCCCTCACAAGATCCAGAAAGTTAGCCTAAGAAAGCAAAGACCTAGAGTTAACCTTAGAAAGCAAAGCCTTCACTGTCACAGGTGGTAAGAATGTTGTAGAGAAAATGGCCTCTCCACTGCCCATGGGACCATGAGATGCCTCCAGTCACAGGTGTGCTTTCAACTCCTCTCATAGCCCTGAGCAGTTTGGTGTTCACGTCCAGCTTCCTGATGCTTGGGTCCACCAGCATCTACAGGAAGGCATTTTAAATAAGACCCAGCTCTAGGCATAACTCTAATGCAAATGCTAACACTGTGCTGTTGCTGTCTTCTGGGAGGGAATATATAAAACCATGGGAAACATTCCTTTGCTGCTGTTATAGTTATCTACTCATAATACCATGGGAAACATTCCTTTGCTGCTGTTACAGTTATCTACTCATAATACCATGGGAAACATTCCTTTGCTGCTGTTATAGTTATCTACTCATAATACCATGGGAAACATTCCTTTGCTGCTGTTACAGTTATGTACTGCTGTATAACAAATTATGCCAAAATTTAGTGGCTTAAAACAACAACTATTTTATTATATCTCATAATTTTTTTATACCAGGAATTTGGGAAGGGCTCATCTGGGCATTTCTTCTGCTTCATGTGGTATTGGTAGAAGTCAGTCAGTGGTATTTAGCTAGAGGATGGACTGGTGTGGAATGTCCAAGACCTCAATGTTTGGTACTTTGGTTGGGATTGGTTGGGAAGTTAGTGGTTGTCCAGAAGGGATACCTGTGGCTTCTCTAGCATGGTGGTCTCCAGGTAGTTGAACTTATTACATGGTACTTCAAGGTTCCCAGAAAGAATTTTCTAAAAGAGAGAAAGTGGACCAGAAATTGGCATTGAGAGTCATTTCCACTGTATTTTATTGTCAAAGCAGTCTCAGAGCTTATCAAAATTCAAGGGGTAGGAATATAGCTCCTACTTCTCTATGAAAGGTCTGTTAAAAAAATTATGATCAACTTTGGCCACTATAGCCCCTGAGAAATTCTGTGAGTACAGGCCAAACTTCAGGCTACTAGTTCCGTTTTGCTGCCAGAGTGCTTTTTAGTTTTCTTTTCCAAGAGTCAGTCACCTGGATACTGTATCTCCCAGATACACAAGATATATTTCAAAACTCTCTACATGATCCCACAGAAGCCCCCATCACAGAAGTTAAGGTAGAATTGGGGATCTAAAAAAATCTCCTCACCAGTTTACTCTCCCCACATTCTAGTGCCTCCTGATATCTGATCTGGTCAAGGGTTACAGGAGTTGTGCAATGATTCTGATACATTTCCTTTGCAAAGTTTGCATGTGGAGATCTGTCTCATACTGACTTTGAATTATGATATAGAACGTGTTAGCACCTTGGTTGAAACCAGGCAGGTAGAATTCTATTCTAACATCCTGTCCTACCATTTAAAAGTCAGGAGCAGACAAAGAGGAGTTAGGTGACCAGAAGAGTTTCTGTTTTGGATGGTCACTTAGACAGAAAGGGATGTTGGTCCAGGTTGCTGCAAGAATGCCAAGAGAGAAGCCCTATGGTCCCCAGGACATGGAGGAGGGAGGAACTTGAACCTCCCTCTCCTGTGTCACCTATGGCTTGAAAGTAGGGTGGTGGAGACATCCTACAGTCCACAGGATAGGGCGCAGTGGGGGCTTGATCACTCCCTTGAAGTGGGAGGTGGATCAAGGCTGGAAAGGCAGCAGTTCTATGAGATATGAAGAGTGGAGGTGGGGTGTTGGCGTAGGGATGGGCAGGCTGCTAGGAAGAATTCATATGGGTGCCTCAGCCAAACGAACTTGGAGTCAGTTTACAAGGGTGTTTGACCATCCCTGGAACCAAAGCATAATAACTGGAAAGGTGAGAAAGGATGGAGAGAAAACAGATGTATCTGAAGTCCTCAGGGAGAACAGTGCTTATGGTGTAAAGTGATATTTCATAATTCGTTTAGGAGTGAGACCCCCAACGGCCTGCTCAAGTCACAACAGATGTTTGCTAAGGTGACTTCTAAGTCTTGTGGGCTTAAGCGACTGCAGGGTTTTTTTTTTGTTGTTGTTGTTGTTGTTATTTTTTTATTACTGAATGAAGTACCCAAATAGGCATCAGAGCTGAACTGAGGAAAGTGTTTCTTCTCTAACAAATGTTTAGGTTCACATAGTGACTCCCTTCCAAAGAGTAAAATATGAAAAGAGGGAGAAAGAGTAATTTTACAGTGAGGAAACCTGACAAATACTATCTCAGCCAGGTGATCATTGATGATGTCATGTCGACAGTGCGTATCTTTGGTATGATGTGATAAGAATGGCATTTCATCGTGCCATTCTGTGATCTTCCTTCCAAGAACCCATACTCCAGTCTAATCATGAGAAAAACATAAGAGAAACCCCAAGTGAGGGATATTCTACAAAATACGTGGCCAAATTGTTAAGGTCATTAAAAATAACTAGTCTGAGAAAATGTCACAGCCTAAGGATACATGATGACTAAATGTAGTATGGTATTCTGGACCCTGGAACAGAAAAAGACATTGGGTAAAGATAAGGAAATATGAATACAGTATGGACTTCAGCTAATAACAATATATCAATATTAGTTTATTAGTTATAACAAATGTACCTTACTGATATTAGATATTAATAGGGGAAACTGGGTGCAGGTATATGGAATCTCTCTGTATTATTTTTGAAGTTTTTCTATAAATCTAAAAGTGTTTTAAAAAATAAAGTCTATTAAAAATGTGTGTAGTTGTACCGCTTGCAAATATAAGTATTAAACAGATATTAAAAGAGACCCAAATCTTTAGCCTCCCTCTCACTTGCCTGCATTCCTTTTTTTTCTTTCCTTCTTTCCCCTTATGCAGGCCCTGAGTATTTTTCCTGAACTACTGTCGTCCCCTTCCGATTAAACTCTTTACTTCAGTTTCTTCTCCCAAGAGTCATTTCATAATTCAGTTTTTCTTGAGTAGTCAGTTTTCTTGTTTCCCTAGAGACCACACCATTGCTGTCTGTATAAATGACATTCTCCTGGGCACCTAATGCCTCCCAGGATCTGGCCTGAGAGTTCTTCTGAGCACATTTCTGTCATTCCATGCATTAACCAATCAATGTGCTAGTTCAGTGATTTTTCAGACTTTAAAATATTTTTAGTGAATAAAACCTTGTTTTCCCCAAATAAAATTGAATGTAGAAATCCAAGTTACAAATCAGATAAAGATAATACCATGGGAGGGATTAGGTTGAGAGATAACCTTTACAGCCCACCTTCCTCAAGATCTGTTGTAGATCATCTGAATACCCCATTTCTGGATCAGTGGACTCTCACTGGTCCTAGGGCACTGAACACCCCCACCTTCTTGCCTGATTTTATGTACAGTGGCACAGTCCCAAATACCCTTCCTCTGTTTGGTCTTCTACAGTTTGGTCCTGTTAAAATCATTCTCTTTATTCAAATACTACCTCTTTCACTATGACTTCTTAGCTTGTCCAGCCAGAAGTTCTGTCTCACTCCCATGGGGTTCTTGGCACTTGACTTCAACTTCTGTTATGACATTTAATGCATACTAATCTGTGTCAGAATTATTTGATTATACTAACTTCTTCATTAGTCCATAAGCCCCTTGAGGGCAGGACCTATGGTTTTCATATCTGCATGTTCCCCACAGCAGGTAGCAAGATGCCTGTGCCTAGTAGACACTTGGTTAATGGTAACTGAAATAGACAGGTGGATAGAATGAATGCTGTAGATTTACTTTGGCTCAGACTCATAGTTTTGCTTTTGACCCTTAGCCTGCCTCTGAACCTTGATATGTGTTTGCTCTTTTTACACTCTTACTTCTTTTCCTGCTCATGGATGCTTATTGGACAACAAATTTTCCAGCCCATTGTGACTTAGACCTATGGAGAAATGGATATTGAGAATTCTTAGATTGTGTCCCTCCACTCCTTGTCCCATGTTCTTCACCCAAGCCTAGTCCAGTGCCTGGGACATCATTCAACATATGTTTGTTGAATTATTGAATACATGAAAATGATTTAGAAAAAGAACAATTATTTTTTAAAGTCAAAGCTGACTGGGTTCTTAGCATGTTTTGCTATAGAGAATGAGCTGCAGCAACTTCACAGCTATCCATGGAATGAGATGTCACTGATTCTGAAAATGATCTATGACATTTCAATTCAGATCAGATTTGACTTTACAACTCAGCACTCATATCTGTACAAACCTCTGTTTACACTGTGTTATTTAGCTTGGTTTTCCCCTTGAATGCGATTCTTGAAAATGATTTACAAATATTTATTCTCAATAAAAATATTGGAGTAGAGTACAGAGTATGACTTTTTCCAGACCCTGCAATCCTCTACAGATGGCCCTAAATATAGCCATAGTGCAGATAATAGCAGGTGGCCCAGTGAGTGGTGGATTTTTTAATGGTGATAGCTTGAGGGTAAGGAAGGTTAAGGTAACATTTTTGGCTTGAGCAGCTACCTTAAGATCATATGAAAGTTATAGCCTGAATTTCCAAACTTTTTTGACCACTTTTCCCTGCCACAACTTGAAGAACAAAATGCACCATCACACACACACAAACTAAGGCATTGAAAATACTAATTTCTTGGTTTAAAATTATATAGATACACTAACTATAAAATATGCAAATATTTGAACAGTATACAAAATATACTGAACAAAATGAGAACATTTGCCTACGTTTATTTGTACTGTCATGGTTAATTTTTCTCTCAGGAGGTAGCCAAACTTTTAAGTTTGCTGGTCATTTTTCAATTCATTTTTAGTAAGTCCCTGAGCTTTTGATCGAGTTTTAGAGTATAGAAGTTTGGAGACTACTATTCCAAAGCTTAAGGTTGTTTTAGTCAGGTTGGGCTGCCATAACAAAATACCATAGACTGGGTGGCTTAAACAACAGAACTTTTTGTCCTCACAGTTTTGGAGGCTGGAAGTTTGAGATCAGGGTGCCAACATTGGGGGGTTGTAGTAAGAGCTCTTTGCTAAGGGCTCTCTTCTTGGTTTGTAAATGGCCACTTTCTTGCTGTCTTCACCTGGTGGTGGTGGATGGAGGGAGCTCTCTAGTGTCTCTTCTTATGAGGGCACTAATCCCATCATGATGGCCCTACCAGCATGACTTCATCTAACCTTACTTAATTCCCTCCCAAAGGCCCCACCTCCAAATACCACCACATTTGGGGCTAGGGCTTAATATATGAATTTTGGGGACACACAAACATTCAGTCCATAACAGAGGTCATTCTTAATTACTTCTTAGTCTTCAGCTAGATTCTGAAATTTTACTTGTAGATCAAAATTTGCTATTATAGCATAGGAAGAGTAGTAGGGGAAAGTTTACTTAAACTCCACCTCAGTTTTTAGGCAGATTGCTTATATTCAGATGAAAATACAATTGCTATTTGCTCTTGAGTAGGTCAGTTTTCTCATAGCACTGAATGTCTTCTCCCTCATTCTACCTATTTATTTTTTTACTGTCTCTAAGCCAGTTTTATATTTGTTAAATAGGAAAAACAATATATACTCTTCAACAAATGTAATTGAAAAGTAAAATGAGAAAATGGATATAAAAACGTTTTATTAACTGCAAAGCATTCTACAGTAAAGTAACCTAAAGTAACCACAATAAGGGCACCTGGCTGACTCAGTCGGTAGAACATGTGACTCTTGATCTCAAGGTTGTGAGTTCGGGCCCCACTGTGGGTGTAGAGAGTACTTGAAAAAATACATAAAATCTTAAAAAAAAAATACACTGGAAGGGCGCCCGGGTGGCTCAGTTGGTTGAGTGTCTGCCTTTGGCTCAGGTCGTGATCTTGGAGTCCTGGGATTGAGCCTTCTTCTCCCTCTCCCTTCGCCATTCCCTGGCCCCCTCCTCACTACCCCCCCCAGCTCACACTCGCTCTCTCTCATGTGCTCTCTGTCTCTCTCTCTCTCAAATAAATAAATAAGACCTTTAAAAAAATACTTGGGGGTGCCTGAGTGGCTCAGTCGGTTAAGTGTCCAATGATCTCAGCTCAGATCTTGATCTCTGGGTCATGAGTTCAAGCCTTATGTTGGGCTCCATGCTGAGCATGGAGCCTACTTAAATAAATAAATAAATAAATAAATAAATAAATAAATAAAGTGACCACAATAAAGTAAAATAAAGTAATTTTATTATAATCTACACTTATTTGCTACAATGACAATTAAAATGCAGAAAAGCTAACCAAATATCTTATTTTGAGGTTTTCCTAAACAAACCACATTTCCTGCATTCACTGTATGTGTTTTAACTGTCTTGCCAAATTTTACATAGAAAGGATTCCTGATGTTGGAGACATGTTTATCTTGGAAAGTTTGTGCCCGCAGAAAAATTGACACAGAATGCACCTGGCATCATTTTGACTTCTGCACACTGTCCGTCCAACTTGGGGATTAATCACAGCAAGAAATTGTGGGTCTCACAAGAAGCACTTAAAAAGCAATAAGGAAAGCAAAAATCTGCTACTTCTATATACATACATTGTTAATGCCAAATTCCTGCTTTTGATACTATAATTATGAATGATGGAAACAGTGGGAAAACTGGGTAAAGGTTACATTGCAACTACTTGTGGATCTATAGTTATTTCAAAATAAAAGGGTAAAATAAAGTTCTGTTACCTCAAAAAGGAAAGAGGCTAGAGCAGAAAGAACAAGAATTGGGAAACAGATTGTTGGTAAGTAATGTAAAAGTAGAGGCAAGGCGGTAATTGGCTGTTCCATTTTTAAAGGACTTGCACTGCCATCAAGGTAAACTGGTAGCACCAGAGAGAGGTGCTAAGAGATGAGCTGTGGTTTGCAAAGCCAGTGGCTTTCACTCACATACAGGTTTCAGGGGGATACTACCAAACAGACTCTTTAAGAGAGACTAGGCAAATGCCACAGATAGGCTGGGCAAAATCACAGGGTAACTGATGTTAATACCGTTCTCTCTGAAAAGGGCAAAAAAGGTTGATTCTCTTGAGTTGTGCTTTTTCTTGTTTCCATCTGACTGTTTTCCTCTCTGTTCCTCTAATCATGCTGAAGCCAATGAAGAAGACAAGAGGGGGCAATTAAACTAGCTAGACGGAAAACCATCTCCACAGGTCATTACTATTGATTTAGGAAGGGCAAGTTCATGTTGATGAAATTCTTAGATTCACAGGCTGGAAGTAGCTTTTCTTTTATATTCCCATTGCACCAGCTTTCTTTCTGTTTTATGGCCGGCAGAATATTTTGTCTTCCATTCTGGTTCTTCTCTATTCTCTCCCCAAGAAAATTACAAACTCTTTAAAGGACTTTTTTTTTTTTGCAAGACATTTAGAATACTTTCATCTTTCTGGTTAACACCATTTGTATCAGTAATTAAACAGTGTTATTTTTGGCATCTCACATTAACTAGTCAGTAAGAATTTATTTCTTAAAAGGTAGGAGTGAGAATAGAAGGACTGGAGACACAAGAATGTTAGGTTTCACATTTGTGTTAAAAGTTCAAAAATCAAAACTGTTTGCCTCTCCGCAGCAAAACTGTACCACAAGCTTCAATGTTTTAGCTTTAATCCCATGTCTATCATGATCATACCAGATTGGGAGTTTGTGAAGAAGAAAATTCTGTATGTTCAAAGTGCTTTGCCTTGATAATTATTTTGAATATTAACTGATGCAAACACGTTTCCTCTTATACTGTCACTGAAGCCAGGACATATGTGCTAAAGGCGTTTCTTCCAACTATGCAGGAGCATTCTGCTTGAGCATCTAATAGTACTCTTACTAAGGACTAAGCTAAAGGTTATCTGATAGAGCAAAAAAAAGAAAATGCTCTGCCAGTGTTCCTGCAATGACCAATACACCAAATTCAATGAACACTTTCATCAATAGTAGAAGGAATATGAAAACTGATAACATTAGTGACATTTTCAATATCCAGCTCTCTGGCAGTTACTGAAGTAGTTAAAAGGTCTGGACACTTTCCCAGTGAAAATCCCCAAGAGCTTTCTCTCTCTCACTCTCTCTCTCTCTGTTCCAGATCACCATCAGTACTTGAAGTTGCAATTTTTTTTCTAGAAAAAGAAGAGTTGCAATAAAATCTGCTTTTTTCTTAGCTTCAACAAAGACTATAGATTTTTCATCACCTATGTTTCACAGAATTTCTACAAGTTTGCCTCCTTTTGAGTACTAGTCAAGTTGGAGAATAGTCTGCTGATCATCTCTGTGTGCTCCACCCAACTTGTCCAACAGCCACAGATAATTCAACTTTCAAAACTCCCCAGCCAAACTTCGAATTTCCTCTGGAAAAAATTGCACTGAGCATAAGGGTTTGATGTTCCTTTAATGGCATCCCAAGGCAGAAGATTGGCTTCTTCATTTCTGGTCCAAAATTCATATCTATCATGCAGACAGCTTCATCTGAAATTCAATATTTCCATTATCTGAGACCAATTTTTTCTTTATCTATGTTATCCATTAGTCTTCCAGGAGTAGCATATAATACATCATAGCCTTGTAGTGTCTGAAAAAGAAAGGAAGGGGATACCATTCTTGTTTGGGCACTCTGTTAGACAACTGATACTGTTCTTTTTTTTTTTTTTTTTAGGTATTTTACTTATTTATTTGAGAGAGAGGGAGAGAGGGTTAAAGAGAGAGAGAGAGACCACAAGTGGGGGCAGGGGCAGAGGGAGAGGGATAAGCAGACTCCCCACTGAGCAGGGAGCCTGATGCAGGGCTTGATCTTAGGACCCCAAGAGCCAAAGACAGATGCCTAACCAACTGAGCCACCCAGGTGCCCTGATACAGTTCTTTGGTTTTATTTTTATACATTTATAGAGATAGGGATTATTATTTTCACTTTACATACAATGAAACAGAGGCTCAGAGTGGTTGCAAAACTTATAAATGGTAGAGGCCGGGATCCAACTAAGCTCTGTCTGATTTAAAAGTTCACGTTGTTCCATTACACTGAGTCCTCTCTTCGTTCTATGGAGTTATCTGGTACTTCATTAGCTTGCCACAAGTATTTGTTGGCTCAACGGAGAGATGAATGGATGATTGAAAGAAACCATCTGAGGCTTTATGAACAATGCTAATCTGAGAAATAGAAATGTTAATAGAAATCTTTATAAAATTGCTCTACATTTCTAAGTGGCCCCACCTCTTCCATCCAAGAGAGGCTGCTCCAACCTTCCTATGAAGTGAAAAGGGAACCACTGTGTTCCAGTATACCTACAATTAGGACAGACTCCAGCCAAAATTGGAAGGCGGGTGAAGTGAGGCTTAGGTGCTCTTCTTTCTCTGCACTTGGTGGCTCCTGCTTAGCACTATCGATATAGTCACTCCTGGACCTGAGTCTAGGCAAACCTCCAGAATTAACTCCAATTCACTTAGTTCTGCAGTCTTAGCTGCTAGTGGAACTAAGAGGAGTCAGCTTAGAGGAGAATTCACATAGTTCATAGAATTTGGAACCAAGTAGACTAGCTTCAAAAAGAAAAACATATGTCCTCCACTTATTAGTTCTGTCACTTTGGGTAAGCCACTTAACCAATCAGTCCAAAACTTTGGAATATAGAAATTCCCTCATATGGTTGGCATCAGGACTAATTGTGTCGATAAAGAGTGAGGCTCACAGTAGATACCTATTAAGATATAGCTACTTGGGCGCCTGGGTGGCTCAGTTAGTTAAGCCACTGCCTTCAGCTCGGGTCATGATCCTGGAGTCCCAGGATCGAGTCCCGCATCGGGCTCCCTGCTCGGCGGGGAGTCTGCTTCTCCCTCTGACCCTCCCCCTTTCATGTGCTCTCTCTCTCTCTCTCTCAAATAAATAAAATCTTTTAAAAAAGATATAGCTACTCTTCATAGTTTTTAGATGAATTTTTGGTAACTATAAGGCCTGTACTTTTTGAACCAAAAGCAAAGAAAATTTTTGAGTTTTGTGACTTTATTTATATCATAAACCTTACAAAAGTAAAAAAATATAGAGTTAAAAAATTTACAGTCACTTCTGTTAAAGAGAAAAAATATGTATATTTAGAATTATCCTAGAAATGGGGCTTACCTTACTTACTTTGGATTTTCACCTTGGTTTGGAGATTTTCTATTCTGAAACATAGAGCAGATGTCCATTTTATGGGCACTTCGGTCCTACTGGGAATAGGACACTGTCCAGTGTGCATCCTCCTTCTCTACCACCAACTTGGAAACAAAGGGGAAGCTCCCATGAAAATGTAGGGATACAGTTCTCCATGAGACTCTCATGTTTCTGCAAAATATGCAAGCATAACTAATTGCTCTTTCATTCTAGTTTACCTTTATACAGGTTTTTGTAGAGTAAAAGCTTTAGCCTCTCCTTGCAGAGCCAAGTGGAGGTCTGTTTGCTGTCCAGTATAATAAAGATGTTTCCCTTTGGGGCAAACATTGGCAGGTTTGTTCCCAGCTCATTAACAGATTCAGGTTCTCTAAGTTCAGAGTTCCCCTGCATGCTCTTCATCCACCCAGGCCCCCTCCCCCCACACCATGGGACTTGGGAAGCAAGGAAAACCAACTCATGATGCTTGCTGTGCTGTGATTCACAAAGTCTGTTGTCTCTAGTACAGGATTCTCTTGTCTTCTGGCAGCATGAAAATGTGACAGACTAACCTGTCAGCTTGAGAGTAGATAAAAATTCACATCGTTTACAGTTCTTGACAAAAAGCGTGTGAGAACATGGAAATGTGGTATTGTTAGCCTAGAGGGCTCAGAAATCTCTTCTGATTGGGAAGTGCAGGTGGCTGAGGGAAATTGTCCCAGGAGAGGTAATACCCGATGTAAGTCTTGAAAGATGAGCAGAAGGTGGCTGAGTGAAGAAGGCTAAAAGACGTGACGAATTCCAGGCAAAAGAAATGAGATACAGATGTGCATATGTTTGTGGGAAATTAGAATCAAATTGGAGTTTGGATTGCAAGGGGTTGGGCTTGGCAGGGGGATCTAAAAAGCGGTTTGGGAATATACTGATAAAAGAAAGAAGAAAAACTGATTTCTAGATTTTCTGCTCTGCTAACAGTCTCATGTGAATAGCCTTATTTTATTAAGATCGCAACTTTCTTGGGTAGGTATTACTAGCCTTTATAAAGAAATTAAGGCTCTGAGAATTTGAATAATTTCTGTAAGGTTAAAAAGCAAATAAATACTAGAACAGTGGTATAAAACCAATGTTCTTTCCATACCATCTTCAATCACTTGGTGAGGATTTTTAAATTTTTATTCTGTAGGTAATGTCAGGAACCATCTGTCTTTTTACATTTTTTTTTTGTTATTATTTTCTTTTATCCTTAACGTCAGGATGTCCTGATTAAGTGCATGGTAGATGGGCAGTTTGCAAGCAGCATGAGTTATTGGATAAGGGTTGTCTGGTAAGTATGAGAATAGTTATGAGATCATTGTAGTGATCCATTTGAGCGTCTTTAAGGAGACTGAATTGGGTAATGAAAATCATGATGGAGAAGAGAGTTTAATTCATGGAGTTTGGAAGTATAGTATATCATAAAGGTGAAATGATTAAAAAGAGAAGTGCAGAGGTTTATAACTTGGATGCCTAGATGATTTCAATTAGCTGAAATAGGTGATTCTGGTGGAGGAACTTTGAGGGACAACATTGTGAATTAAATTTATAAAATAAATAAGATAGGAAAGAGTGAACTTCTGGTGGTGAAATTTCAGGCAGTTTTTGCTTTGAGGAAGATAAATTTTGAAATTAGAGATGTTCAGTTTTTCATGGAGTTGACAAATTATTTTTTTATTGGTAATTACAACATAATAATTAAAAATTTTAAATTGTACAGATATTAGACTGCATTTAGCAGAAATATTTTCTAGTAAGAAACACGAACACACACAAAAGGATATATGAGTATTAACAAACTATAGAAACGATCCCTGAACAGAAATGACAAATACCCACCATTTGCATCGACATGGTTGGAACTGGAGGGGATTATGCTAAGTGAAGTAAGTCAAGCAGAGAAAGACAATTATCACATGGTTTCACTCATATGTGGAACATACGGAATAGCACGGAGGACCACAGGGGAAGGGAGGGAAATCTGAAGGGGGAGAAATCAGAAAGGGAGACGAACTATGGGAGACTATGGACACTGGGAAACAAACTGATGGTTTCAGAGGGGAGGGAAGTGGGTGGAGGGGGTAATAGGGTGATGGGCATTAAGGAGGGCACGTGCTGTGATGAGCACTGGGTGTTATACATAACTGATGAATCATGGAACGCTACATCAAAAACTAATGATGTACTATACAGTGGCTGACTGAACATAATAAAAAAAATGAGTATTAGTATGTTAATTTGCCCACTCTACTTTTTATTGTACTTCATTAAAATTCTTCTTAGTAATATGGGGCCCCTGGGTGGCTCAGTCGGTTAAGCATTCAACACTTGATATTGGTTCAGGTCATAATCTCAGGGTTGTGAGATCGAGCCCGGCATTGGGCTCTGCACTGGGAGTGAAACCTACTTAGGATTCTCTCTCTCCCTCTGCCCCTCCCCTGCTCATGCTCTCTCTCTAAACAAAAAAAAGTCTTATTAGTAATATTATTTCAGATTTTTACTGAAATAACAATTCCCCTCCCTGACTAAATAATTTTGGCTCAAAACAGTTGGCAGATTCCTCCTTTTCTATACCTTCTAATCAGCTCTCTGTGAAACCCCTTCCAAAAATTGAGTCCTTAAAAAGATTAGAAGAAGGGTGGCTCATGCCCAGGAAAAAGGCCAAGATTTCTTTAACTTTGGCAATTGACTTTACTCATTCTTTACACTAGCTTGTAAAAAGAAAGTCTGAATGCTTTGTACCATCTGTGGATTTAAATGGGTTTCTCCTACTACTCAAAAAGATGTAGCTTTCTTTTGAAAATGAAAAAAAAATGTTTCTTTTGCAAAACTTTTTGTTGAGCAAAAAGATTGTGTAAATGCACATAGCGAGTTTCAGATCACTGTTTAGTCAGAGCTCCAGTTAACTGGCTGATTCACCACCACCACCGATGCCAGGATCATTTTTCTCACTTAACGGTGGGGATAACTGGCTGAACATAAACCAATGTTCATTCATCCAGGTGTGTTACCTAACAACTGATTCATTCTTAAGTTTTTCATGGGGAAGCACACACACACACACACACACACACACACACACACACACACACACACACACACCAAAGAGGAGGAGGGTAATAGTAAAATGGGAGCTGTTACATGATGGAAATAAACACTTGAAGGGGAGATTCTTTATTACCTTGCAAATGCAATTTGCCCCTCAAATTCCTGTACAGAAAGATTTTTTTTAAAAGATTTTATGTATTTATTTGACAGAGAGAGACACAGTGAGAGAGGGAACACAAGCAGGGGGAGTGGGAGAGAGAGAAGCAGGCTTCCCCCTGAGCAGGGAGCCCGATGTGGGGCTCGATCCCAGGACCCTGGGTTCATGACCCGAGCTGAAGGCAGACGCTTAATGACTGAGCCACCCAGGCGCCCCAGAAAGATTTTCAACAGTAGACAGTTCGAATGTTTGAATATGAAAGTCAGGGCATTTCTTTTTACATTGCAAGTAAGGCCTCTGCAGCCCTTAGACCTGCTGCTTTCTGAAGAACATGCCTGACAAATGTATTGTGGTCTGGTTCTGGTCAAGCAAAATTCACTTTTAGCACCAGTTCCTCATACCATGCTCCTGCCGTCACCCAGCATGCGCCCTATTTTAAGGTCACCACCATTATCAATGGGCAGTTCAAAGACCTAAGCTTTGGTGACTTTAAGCAGAAATACTTGGTGCTTTTCTTCTATGCTTTGGATTGCACCTTTGTGTGTCCTACAGAAATTGGTGCTTTTAGTGACAAAGCCAACAAACTTCACGATGTGAACTGTGAAGTTGTGGTTTCAGTGGATTCCCACTTCATCTGTCTTGCCTGGATCAACACAGTAAGGAAGAATTGTGGTTTGGGCCACATGAACATTGCACTCTTGTCAGATTTGACTAAACAGATTTCCTGAGACTATGGCGTGCTGTTAGAAGGCCTGGGCGTCGCTCTAAGAGGTCTCTTCATCACTGACCCCAGTGGAATCATCAAGCAGTTGAGTGTCAATGATCTCCCCGTGGGCCGAAGTGTGGAAGAGACCCCCCACCTGGTGAAGGTGTTCCACTTTGTGGAAACCCATGGAGAAGTCTGCCCAGCAGACTGGACCCCAGATTCTCCTATAATCAAGCCACATCCAACTGCTGCCAAAGAATACTTTGAGAAGGTAAATCAGTAGATCATCCCATGTGTACCCATTGCTTCTCACATCAGGAAAGAGACACAGGTGGAACTCACTTTTAGCATTTGAAAGATGATTATTTATAGAAGACAAAACACCAATTATGCTTATATTCATAAATAATACTCTGTTTTCTTTTTGTAACATTGGCTAAGGCTTTTAAATGTACTCACACACATAAAGTGTCCTTTATTGGTAAGTCTTGATGGCTAGCTACTTTATAGAATGCCAGTTCACATAATCCTTGGATTGTCTCTTCAATGGGAAGACGAACCATTCTTCTTTCTTGGCCTTTCTTGAACTTTCATGTACACCAGAGTAGTACAGCAAAGTACCGAAGCTTCTGATCAAGGGTCCTGAAAGTTTCTTCTAGAATTTCTTTGCACTAAATTGAATTTTCTTTTAAGGGAACAAAGATCATAATCCTACATAGTTTTAAGGTGTTAACTTCAGTGGTCTAATTCAACTCTTGCAATGGTTGTATATGTACTTGAAACAAATGCGAATCATGTTTTTAAAAAAACACGGTGGCAAAGTGATTTAAGTGATCATGCGTGTTTCTCATCTCTGAGATTAATATAGTTATTTTACTTGTTAGCTGACATAGGGTCTACATACAATTCTAGATATTGATTGGTTGTAGTTATAAAGGATATTTATTGAATCCAGAAATTGCATTTTGAAACCATTGTAATAATTTTCTTTTCTGAAGTGCTCAATGCAAAGTACATAATAAAAATTTTAAAAAATATACATCAAAAGAAATGTTCTACTATATATTCAGTTAGAATAGTCAGTAAGAAAGTATGTGACTTCTAGTTTGATGTATTCAAAGCTTCATTTCATAGTAAACCCAAGATATTTATTTGCTAAAAATGCTATCACAGTAATCAGGGCCTTCAAAATTTGATCTGCAAAACAGAAAGACTAGAAGTTGAAGTGAATTATCCTCTTTGCATCAGGGGTCATCAGGTCCTGATCATCATATTTTTTTCTAGCAAATATTTTCGGCTTTGAGGGCCTTACTGTCTGGTCTCAGTCATAGCTACTCAACTCTGCTATTGTAGTGTGAAAGCAGCCATAGACAACACATAAATGACTGAGTGTGGCTATGTTTCAATAACACTTGATTTACAAAATCAGGTTACAGGCTGGATTTAGCCAGTGAACTATAGATTTCCAACCCCTGGTTTAAATTATTCTTATATTTGGATGTGAGGGCAATCTGGCTGCGACATCTGTCACCCCATTGATCGCCAGGTTGATTTGGCTGATCTGGCTGGCTAGGCTGGTGTCCCCTTCCTCCCTCATTGCTCCATGTGCATCCCTCCTAAAGCTGCGTGCTTGGTCGAAGAGGACACCTTCCCCAATAGAGGAGGACCATTCTTCGGTCAAGGGTATAAGAGTAGCTGCGCTCCCCCGCTAGGACCTCCAAACAAGCTCTCAAGGTCCATTTGTAGGAGAACGTAGGGTAGTCAAGCCTCCAAGACCCCAGACACATCCAAATGAGACACCACATGTGGCAGTCTGCCTTTCTTTAAAAAATTTAAAAAAAATAATAAATAAAAAATAAGTTATTCTTATATTTGCATCCAAGCCCCAACTTTCCAGTGTTTAGTACAATGCTTAAAAGGGACATAATTAAGTTTTGTTGAATGAATAAATGAATTATTAAAATAGAGTCATAGAAAAACTCTGAATTCATTCACAAATTCAACATGTATATATTCAGTATCAGATACAGGACACAATTCTAGACTCTGGAGCTACGAGAGTAGGCTAAACTGGCCAAAAATAAAATCCCTGCCCTTATAGACATTACGTTCTTGAGGGACAGCAAACAATACTTGAGATAAATAACACAATATGTAGTATGTTAAATGGAAATAGTAGGTAATTAAGAAATAAGGCACAGGGGATAGGGCTTGTGAGGAGCACTGGCCATTTTAGATTAGGTAGCCAAAGAAGGCTTTATATAAAGGTTACATTTGAGTAAAAACCAGAAGAAAGTGGGAACAACACGTTCTAGGCATAAGAAACAACAAATGCAAAAGATCTTAAAGAGGTGTATTAGTGTTTTAAAGGTGTCAATTCTTTTTCTATTTTCTTCATATTTTAAACAAAGCACTTTTTCAAATAAGATATTATTTACATGTAATGAAATACACCCATTTTAAATGTAATGAATATAGTTTATGATGTCATGTGCTCTATAGTTCTTGAATGTTTGACACGCCCCTCAAATATAGATATTATCTTAAAATAGCCATAGAAACTATTCAGAAAAAAAGCATCATCAAAATAAATGAAAGTTTCTCATACACATATTATACTGGGTAAGTAGTAAGAACATCAGTTTAATACAAAAGCTCAACAACTAGGTAAAAATATTACATGTCCAGTTTCCATTTTTAGATCATCTAGTGTTTATTTTTATAATTGTCATAATATGTTTAATCCTTGGTTTCCTGAGGTAATCTTTCAGACAGTTATATAGTTACGTATACAGTAAACAGCCACTAGCCACAGGTAGCTGGTAAGCATTTGAAATGTGTCTAGTGATGTGCTCGAAGTGCAAAATTCACATTTGATTTCAGACTTTCAGAAGAAATGTGAAATAACTCATTCATAGTTTTTATATTGACCAAATGGTCTGAAATGATAATATTTTGGATAAATTGGGCTAAATAAAATATATCACTAAAATTAATTTCACCAGTTTCTTTTTAATGTGGCTACTAGAAAATTTAAAATTACACATGTGGCTCACATACTTCTGTTGGCATTGCTACTTTAGATGTAATAGCAGACTCCTCCTCTACCTGACTTCTCAGTTACATATACTTTTTACATTTTCATGATTTAAAACATTCACGTTTCTTCGATTTCTTCTTGCATTTGATTTTTGAGATCTATGAGGTCATTTAAAATTTTTTCTTTACTTTTTATTTTATGTTTAAATATTATCACAAGTATATTGGTGGCCTATGTCAACCAACAGGTTACAGGAGTCTAAGGCACTAACATCTCTAGAAACAGACATTTTCTAAAACTGTCAGCTCTCACCTACAGGCAACAGGTAAAAATTTACTTCACTGTGGCTTTCAGATTTGCAGAGTTTACCCACAGAGATATTGTTTTCATCCATTTAGCTTTTTTTTTTTTAATTCGAAACATTCTTGTGGTGAGCATAGCATACTTTATAGAGAAGTTGAATCACTATGTTGTACACCTGAAACTAATGTAACATTGTGTATCAACAATACTCAAATTAAAAAATTTAAAATAGAATTCTATGTTGCCTTAGAAATGCTTAAGAGCACGTAAGTATGAAAAGATACCCAAAGGAACAAGTAAACTGTGAAGTGCCTGAGCAAGTTGCAAGGAAGCTCAGCACATTAGTTACCAATGTCAAAGTAGCAAGGCTGTCAGTGAATTTTTAATCCCTTTCCATTACCTATCAGTTTTTTTTTTCTAAGCCCGCAGATCTCTCCTTTTCATAGATTAAAGAGAACAACACATTTTCTTTAACTTCTTTGATTCCAGAAAGATCTTTTGGGTCAAGAATTTGACTCTTTTGTTGCACAATCTTTCTAATGTTTATTTGAAAATAATTTATGAACATACGACAAAGTGCATAAATGCAGAAGCTAATATATTTAGCAAATGTAAACCTAATGCTTAAATTAACTGTTAATATTTTGACATATTTGCCTCAGATTTCTTTTTAATAAATTAAATGGTAACAATACATGTTCTCCTTTGCGGTGCCTCACAACTTTATTACCACCCTGATATCATAGTTCATGGCTTTGCATGTTTTTGAACAGTAACTGTAAATATTTGTCTTTGTAAACAAGGCAAAGAAATTATTTTTTGAAAGAAGAATTTAAAAAATGGTATTATACTGCTTCTTTCAGCAATTTGACTTTTAAAATCAAAATTACTTTGAGAGAGCTACTGATGGTGATACATGTAGAATCATTTAATATATTTAAACTACTGCATAGTTTTCCACTGTAAAAAAAAGTTTATTTATTCTGTACCCTATGGAAGGACAAATAGGATTTATCAATTTTTTTGGCTATTATGAACAGTGTTGCTATGAATATCCTAGTAAATATTTTCTTTGTGAGGATTTTTCTAAGTTCAGATACATAGTAGCAAAATTGCTAGATCGTAGGGTATGCACATACCAACTTTAATAAGTATAACCAAATAATTCTCCAAAGGGTTTATACCAACTTACATTTCTTTTTTTTCTCTTTTTTAAAGATTTTATTTATTTATTTGAGAGAGAGAGAGAAAGCATGAGCAGGGGGAGAGGCAGGGGGAGAAGCAGGCTACCCGCTGAACAGGGAGCCCGATGTGGGACTCGATCCCAGGACCCTGGGATCATGACCTGAGCCAAAGGCAGACGCTTAACTGACTGAGCCACCCAAGTGCCCCGCCAACTTACATTTCTGTCATCAGAATATGGGAATCTGTTTCTTCACATACTTACTGATATTTGTTATTAGATTTATTTGTTTTTGTCAATTCTGATCAATGTGGAATAGAACTTCAGTGTGGTTGTGATTTTTATGACTGTGTTTGAAAATCTTCCTTGGCCATTTGGCTTTTGTTTATTGTGAATTACATTTCACATATTTTGATCATTTTCTTTAGATTGCTTGCTTTTCATTATTTTTTCTAAAAAATGTACTTTAATACTAATTCTTCGGCAGTTACATATTTTTAAATATCTTATTCTAGTCAATGGCTTGCTTCTTTTTTTTTTTTTAGAAATGGAGAGACAGAGAGAGGGGTGGGGATGGTCAGAGAGACAGAAAGAGAATCTTAAGCAGGCTTCATGCCCAGCACAGAGCTCGACATGGGGCTTGATCTCACAACCCTGAGATCATGACCGGAGCTGAAATCAAGAGTTGGCCCCTTAACCAACTGAGCCATCCAGGCATCCCATGGCTTGCTTTTTTGTTTTGTTTATGGTATTGTTTGTCATATAGAAATTCCAAATTTTACTGATCTTTTTTATGATTTGGAGATTTTTTTAAAAAATGGATATATAATTGACATAACATTGTGTAAGTTTAAGGTGTACAGCATGTTTTTTGCTACATTTATATATTGCAATATGATTACCACCATAGTGTTAGCTAATACCTCCATGACCTCACATAGTTATTATTTCTTTTTTGTGGTCAAAACATTTAAGATTCAGTCTTTTAGAAATTTTATTTTTTTAAAAAAAGATTTTATTTATTTATTTGACAGAGAGGGAGAGAGAGAGCACAAGCAGGGGGAGTGGCAGGCAGAGGGAGAAGCCGGCTCCCCACTGAGCAGATCCCAGGACTCTGGGATCATGACCTGAGCCGACGGCAGATGCTTAACTGATTGAGCCACCCAGGCATCCCATGAAGCCTCTATTTTGATGGTGAAATATTTTGGGGGATTCAATGTAAGTACATGGTCATTTCCAATACCTACAAATGTATAATACTCTTGCCTCCACACATACAATTTACTTTTTATAAATTTGAAATATGTGAATATTAAGAAGTTTGGAGATAAGATGTTAATCTAGTAAAGAGAAAAAATCCTTAGATTGCATGGCTATAATCATTTTTTTAAAATTTCTATTTGCTGAGAGTTTCTCTGATAGGAGATATTTATTCTTTACTTACATTAACTTAAAAAGCTTTTAAAAGACTCAAAGTTTTAGGGGCTTCTGGGTGGTGCAGTTGGTTAAGCGTCCAACTCTTGGTTTCAGCTCAGGTCATGATCTCAGGGTGGTGAGATTGAGTCCCATGTGGGGCTCCATGCCCTGTGTTGGTGTCCTCGCTCAGTGCGAAGTCTGCTTAAGACTCTCTCTCTCCTTCTCCATCTGCCCCTTCCCCCTGCTCTCTCTCTCTCTTTCTATCTCTAAAATAAAATAAATAAATCTTTAAAATAAAGATTCAAACTTTATATTTAGCAGCATTTCCATTGACTGGCTCAAGTAAATAATCTATTTTGAGGATTTCTATAGACTTAAACTTGAATTCCTTATTCAAACCTTACATTGAAAACCATTAGCTTACAGTCATCTTGACTCTGGGGCAGATTGGGATAGATCTAAACTTGACCCAGCTATTCAAAATAGTTAATGAACCAGAAATTCTATCACAATTTCCTTGATATTACTTTTATTATCCCTATGCCTGCATGGAGCCTTCTTTATTGATAAATAGAAGGGCCACAGTGAGATGACATATTATTCAATAATCTGTGTAGCTATTGTATTTATTATGATCTTTTACATTAGTTCCTCAAATTATAGGAAAAACAGGCACTCTTATTAACAAGCCTAGAGCTGACTATATATCCTTATTTCTCTCTTATACACCCTCTTATAAATGCATACAACCTGACTCTAGCCTAATCTTGTCCATGGATTTTAATACCCAGTCTTGAATCATTGTCATTATTTTCCTCTATCAGCACAAAGTCTTGAAATGTTTTTGTTCTGTATTGTTTTCCATCCTTCTTATAGAATCAGCCTTAATTTTATCCACTTGCCTCTTTTCCAGAATTTCTCCTATATCCTGCTCTCTTCTATTTTTTTAAAGTATATGGCTCTTTTTATATGCTTCCTTTTCTAAATGATTTTATTTAAAGTCCAGTTAGTTAACCTACAATGTAATATCAGTTTCAGGTATACAATTTAGTGATTCAACACTTGCATACAACACCTGGTGCTCAACACAATAAGTGCCCTCCTTAATACCATCACCTGTTTAACCCATCTCAGCATCCACCCCCAACCCGCCCACCTGTAACTATCAGTTTGTTTTCTATAGTTAAGAGTCTGTTATTTGGTTTGCCTCTCTTTTTTTCCCCTATGATCATTTGTTTTGTTTTGTTTTGTTTTTGTTTTATGTGGAAGCTCAAGTATTATGCAGCCCTGAATGAAGTCGTTGGGTTGGGGAAAAGATTTGGGTATGGTGTGAGGTAGGACTAGGTCCTCTTGTAACCCTGGGCATGTGACATCCTTAGATATTCAGGCACTTTATAACATTTGTAACCTTGGAAGTCCTTGCGCTCCCTAGTCTCCTTTACCTTGAGTAAAATTCAATTTTTCCTCTCATACAGGTCTATCCTTACCTAGCAGCCAGCACCTGCAGGAGATTATAGTGGCAGCTTATAATTATTGTGACATTTAGTAGGTGTCAAGAACTCTTGCTAAGTGCTGTATGTGTGTTTTCTCATTAGGGGAACACAGTGAAATCTATAACATAAGTGAAGATTTTATTTTCATTTTGCCAGTTAAGAAGTTAGAGCTCGGGCACCTGGGTGGCTCAGTTGGTTAAGCGACTGCCTTCGGCTCAGGTCATGATCCTGGAGTCCCGGGATCAAGTCCCGCATCGGGCTCCCTGCTCAGCAGGGAGTCTGCTTCTCCCTCTGACCCTCTTCCCTCTCGTGCTCTCTATCTCTCATTCTCTCTCTCTCAAATAAATAAATAAAATCTTAAAAAAAAAGAAGTTAGAGCTCAAAGAGGTGAAATGACATGGATAGTAAACAATAGATTTTAAACATCTACCCATTTCAGTCAGCCTAAAAACTACAACATTTAACCACTATACTATTTTGCTTTAATATGAGGGGAAGATGCTAAAGGCAAGGTGACGAAGAAAGCTCTTTTTCTCAGTGCTCATGAAAACATACCTCAAGCATGTTACTGATCATTAAGGTGAAGTACCTGATATAATAATTTTAAAAAAATACATGTTCTTACATCATTATTATCTGTTGAATATGTTTATGTCATTATACACTGTCCTCAGTGTGCTATCACCTGTGTACTCCTATTGTTGAAGGTAGCAGTAAATTGTCGATGATTCAAATAAGCACTTGGCAGGAAATGAGAAGTGCACAACATAAACCATCACAGATACTGTAATTGTGTGTAAAAATTTAAAAATAAAACACCCATTTTAATATTTTTTCTGACTCACTGTAGAACAATTATGTAAAATCTGTATCACTCACTATACACTGAGTAAGATAAAATTGCTGTGTTTCCAGTTATTCCTTCCTTTTTAGTGCCTTCTGATCTTTATTTTTTAAAAATTTTCCTGCCCTACTCATAGTAATGAGAAAGATAACATTGCCATATTTCAAGTTACTGCTTCCTTTTTGTTATTTTTGATCTGTTTTGCTTTTCTTCACATACTTATGTGTATGAGTAAGCTGACACTGCCGTTTTTTAAGCTGCTGCCATGTTGTCCTTTTTATCTGCTTTTCTTTTCAGTTAAAATTCACAGAAATATGGGGGAAAGCAATAATAATTTGGAAGATATTGTGAAACAAGAAAATGTGGAGAATTATATACTTTATTCCACTTTATTCCAGCATAGATTTAAGATGACTCTCAGAAATATATGAGGAATACCAACAATAGCAAAACAACAACAGAGTCAGAAGACACTATGGAAAATGAAGTAATGAGAGAAAAAAAGATAGAAAATAGGAGAGGGAGAACAAAAAACATAGAATATAAAATATAAAGATCTAATATATATTTAATTGAAGTCCAAGAGGTATAGGAGAAATTGTATGGGGAAGAGGCAATGTTTAAAGAGATAATGGCTGTTGAATTCCTAATAATGATGGAAGATATCAGTATGCAAATTCGAGGCCAAAAATAAAGAGCAAAGCAAATAAAAACAAATCCACACCTAGAAATATAATGTGGAATTGCTGAAAACAAAAAAAAATAAAGAGAAAAAATCTCATAATCAGCCAGAAAAGTAAGATGGGGCTACCTTCAGATGAGTAACATTAAAGGTAAGTTTCACTGTTGACTCAGGTCATCTGCTTTAGAGTGACAGGGAACATGGTAAGACAAATAAGTTCCCTTAGCATGAGCTGATTGCCATATTTCAGTTGTTGCTGAAATATGACTTCCATGGTTAGAAGGAATTCTGTGTGGAACAGTAGACATTCTGTAGAACCGTGGATGGTGGTTTTGGGGGAAATAATGTGGTCAGGGAAGGCAAATGCTTCCCAGAATAAATACTCACTCCAACGAGAGCAAAGTACTGCCCCCCCCCCTTTTTATGATGACAATGGTCTAATGTAATTAATCTGCCGCTGGTAGCTGACTGGTTACTGACTTGTTCCCATGATGAATGATGCCATGTTGATCTCTGGTATTGGCACCCAGTCAATGTGGCTCTAGCTGGACAGCCTTACTGAGTGGAAAATCATTTGATGAGTCTGTGCATAACTCCTAACCCTGCTTGCATGGCCAATTTATTTATGAGCTCACTTATCAAGTACAGGGATGGCTTGGGAATGAGGCTGATTTATATATACAAAACAGATCATCTTGTCCCTCTTGTCAGATTATTAAGATTCATCTTTGCTAAAATGACTACTTGGTGAGCATTTGCATGGGACAAATATGTTTAGAATCTGTACTTATTTGGAACAGTTCTTCCATATGCCATAACTGTCCATGTCAGGAAATGCCAACATATAATCCAGAACCATCTATAACCTGTCTTGAAGTTCTTTTTCTCAGATCACAGAGCTCCTCATGAAGCTATAGGTGTGGATATATAAAGTCCTGAGAATATAATTTTCTTTTTTCAAGTTCTCATAAGCATTTAGAAATCATCAACCAACCCTACTATATTTCTTATATCCGATTAAAATATCTGATGGGGATATTTCTTATATCCGATTAAAATATCTGATGGGGGGGCGCCTGGGTGGCTCAGTCAGTTGAGTGTTTGACTATTGGTTTTGGCTCAGGTCATGATCTTGGGGTTCTGAGATCAAGCTCCACGTCATGCTCTGGGCTAGGCTCAGAGTCAGCTCGAGATTCTCTCCCTCTCTCTCTGCCTCCCTCCCACTCTATCTCTCTCTCAATAAAAATAAAAAAAAATACCCGATGGGAACAATAATTCAGCCACCCAAAGCTGTAATTGATAGTCATTTGATCATGGGCAAATGTAGGTAATAATTTAAGTCACTATTTTGCTACTGCATGCAATGGACTATTAGTATTCCATTTGCCACTGGCAATAGGATCATTAATGCCTATAAATCCAGGTGGTAACATTTCCTATAATTTCTTTCCATATATGGCTTTGAGTTAGAGTTGGCCATCTGAGAATTTTGCACAAAATTTGGAAGACAGAAGTGAAACAGCAACCATTACTTTCTGAGGGTCATCAGATCTGGCAGCTAGAAGTGCCTGACTCCCTAAATTCTCTTGCCAGCTCCAAATTGTCTAATTATGACAGTTCTTCAGGAGGGTGGACTCAGCTGCTTAATGAGCTTTCTCTGACCCATTAATAGACCTTTTGGGACTCTTATTTTTCTAATCTACGATTGCCTTGGGGAATAAGTCACTTATTCTATAATATTCATAGTGGTTTTGTTTTGTGATTGAAACTTCACTAATACAGAGAAAAGGTAAAAATAAGAAATATGAATGAATAAAAGGATATCACTGCAGAAATTTAAAAGGATAATAAGGAAATTGTATAAACAACTTTCAGCCAAAATATTTGAAAACTAAGATGAATTGGACATATTTCTTGAGAAACAACTACCAAAACTGACACAATATGAAATATATAATTTAAATAGCTATATACCAATTTTTAAAAAATTGAATTCAGTGGAGAAAAAAGAAAGGAATTCAAAACCAATAACCTTACTCAGAAGTAACTTCCAGGCTCAGATAGTTTTACTGGTGAATTCTATCACACAATAACAATTTTATACAAATATTAAGGAAAAAATAATAAGCTTACACAAATATTAAGGGAGAAATAACAATTTAAACAAACTCTCAGAAGATAAAGAAGGCTGCAAGACATGCATATTTGATTTCAATATCAATTATTAAGTTAATATCAATACATATACACACATATATGTACATGTGTATAACTATCAATCTACCTGTATATATGAAACAATCACAACTTTACAGAATAGAAAAGAGAAAAAAAGAATTTTTTTCCCTGAATTATTTCAGAGTAAGATGCAGACCCAATGCCTCAATGACACTTCAGCCTGCTGACCAAGAATTTTGGCAGTTAAAGGAGACCCCATGCAAGCAGAGGCAACTGACACTGAAATACTGAAGTAGAAGTGCTTTTACACAAAGAGAAGAGGGAAGACTATGTTTTGCGGCTAGATAATCCACCTGAATTCCTCTTCATACTCTCTTGCCCAATTTTGATGGTAAATGGACAGGTGCAGTAGCCATAGCCTGAGAAGGGTATTAAGACCAGAAACTAAGATACCTCAATTAATAAGATGGATAAGGTGAACAGAAACTTTTTCAGATAACTCAAAGAAAGACCATTTGAAATGTAAATGAGATAGATTTTGACTAATTAAAGTAAATGCTATTTGTCTCAAGTAATAAGCAAATGGAAATATTGATCCAAGAATTCCGACAGACAGAAAATATCCATCAACTAAAATGTCTTGATAAATTTAGAAACAGAGGACCCATCCTCTTAAAAGAATTAAGGATACATCTCATTAAAAATCATCATTGGACAGCCACATGTAGAAGAATGAAACTGGACCATTTTCTTACACCATACACAAAGATAAGCTCAAAATGGATGGAAGACCTAAATGTGAGACAGGAAAATCTTAGAGGAGAACACAGGCAGCAACCTCTTCGACCTTGGCAGCAGCAACTTCTTGCTGGACATGTCTCCAAAGGCAAAGGAAACAAAAGCAAAAATGAACTATTGGGACTTCATTAAGATAAAAAGCTTCTACACAGCAAAGGAAACTACTGGTTATTTACTCCAAAGACACAAGGATAGAAAGGATACAAACATACTCCTTTCTTCCTACTCTCTGATAGTCTATATTTAATCAATATGTTTCTCCATGTCCTCCTGTAAACTCTCTACCCCTCCGTTTCTATCCTAGCCAAAGCCTTTAAAATATCATATTTTTGATAAGATTTTTATTCTTAGACTTCATGCCTTCAATTTCTTGCTTGTGCAGTTAACCAAATGAATTATCTTAGAGTTTATTTCATGTTATTATTCACTTGTTTGAACACCTCTGACTTACCTGTAAACTTGTCTGTAATATTAGACCCAGAATCTCAGTATCTACTCATCACCTCACCCCTATAACATCCCAGACTTCTCCTAGGCTTCACTCAGATCTTTTGCCTATTCTGGTCTCAAGACCTCAAATTCCATCATCATATCTCTACAAGTATCTAAATCTTACCCATCCTCTAGAGCACAACTCAAGATTCATGCCTCATCTTTTCTGGCCTTAGCAGTAGATATTTATTTTGCCTTTCTCTGAATCTATATCACTTAGATTATTGCTTTGTTTCTGGGAAGTCGTTTAAATGGAATACCTAATATTTATTAAGTGAGTAATACCCAGTCTCTGAACACAAGTAGCTTATAGTCTGTAAGTTTTTAAGTAAAGTACCAATTTTCCATCATTCCCAGATGAAGTCTGGATTTCAATTTATGTCCACGTTTAGAGATATAACTTGAAAGAATATTAAAACTCAGAGTGGGATTAATATGATTCACAGATTCAACTTATTTATATGAAATTGAAATATTGAGCTTTGAACTTCTTAAATAATCCAACAAACCCACCTTATCTTAAATTTCACTTTTCTTTCCCACAGTGTGTTGTTTGCTGTTCTTTTTCTCATTCTGCCCAAACTGAAATGGCAGCCAAATGGCCAAATAAGATGAGGCACTTAAGGGGAATAAACAGCAACAACAACAACAACAACAATAACTCTAGCAGAACTCATGATAAATATTGCTTTAGTAAAAATCTTCATTTTTTAAAATTCTTTTATATTCATTATTACTGGTCATAGTGTTTGCCTCTTTTTTTTAAAGATTTTATTTATTTATTTGAGAGAGAGTGAGAGAGAGAGAGAGCACATGAGAGGGGGGAGGGTCAGAGGGAGAAGCAGACCCCCTACTGAGCAGGGAGCCCGATGCAGGACTCGATCCAGGGACTCGATCCAGGGACTCCAGGATCATGACCTGAGCCAAAGGCAGTCGCTTAGCCAACTGAGCCACCCAGGCACCCAGTGTTTGCCTTTTAATATTAGTTTTTGCCTTTGTCTACACTGGGGAAAAGTTGGAGCCAGACACTTGTCTTCTTACATGGCAAAATGAATTGCCCAATGGCTTAAAGATATTATATTTTTGTTCGGGGATAGAGCTGTAATTAATGTTTAAAATTAGGTTGATTAAAGGAGAAGGACAGTAATAATCATTTATAGAACTTTTACGTTATCTTGGACAAATAAGAGTTAAAATTTCTGAGACTTCAGAGATATGGACTGAATTTCATAACTTAGATCAAAATTTATCTAATGATGTTACTTCATTCCTGTATTACTCTTACAGATTAATTTTAAGTTCCTTACAGCTCTTTGAAAGGGCCCAAATAACTGAAAGATCAATCAATAATTTCAACAAATTTCAGTCAGATTTATTTGGCTGGCATTTCAAAAAGTCCAAGTGACTTCTCTTCCATAAACAGGTAAAGGAATGCGTTTCATACTGCAATCTGTTAAGCAGTCATACATTCAATTTTGGCTCAATTCTATACTCCTACTGGTTGCATACAGAAGACAGTGAAGGCCTCTGGGATGATAGAGCCACAAGACTGAAAGCCCCCCCCGCCCAGCCATGACTGGAGAAAAATCGCCTCACATTTGAATGTTATAAGCAAAAAAATTAACTTTTAGGGTCTCGTGGGTGGCTCAGTTGGTTAAACGGCTGCCCTCAGCTTGGGTCATGATCCCAGGGTCCTGGGATAGAGCCCCACATCGGCCTCCCTGCTCAGCAGGGAGTCTGCTCTTCCCTCTCCCTCTGCCCCTCCCCCCTGCTTCTGCTCTCTCGCTTGCACTCTCTCTCAAATAAATAAAATCTTAAAAAAAATTAACTTCTAATTTACCATACCACCTGAATAAAATAATAATTTAAAAAATAAGAGTAGAGAAAATTAAGTGAAAAACAGTATAAGTGAGCTAAAATATTCCATCATTCCCAAGGAAAAGGCAACAGATACTGTTAAAAATGATTAAATCGAGTAATGGAGGCATACATATATAAGGTAGAAATTTGATGGCAATCACCAGAAAAACAAACAAACAAACTAGAAACAAATGTCCTTGCAACAATTGCACTATCTCCACGATCAGAATTTCAACACCTGTCTCTCTAACTGCCACATTCTCACTCTGCACTCACTTCCTTCTAGTAGCTTCACTCCAGTGATTCTTTGACAATTCCTATATTAATCTGATGTAAGAAAATAGAGAATTTTGTAATGATTCCATGCATATGATGTATGCAGCTTTTAGAATGAGTCATTCAGGAGTGGTGTTATTTTCTCTGTGTCAAGTTTGTTTGAAATTTCTGGAAATTGCCACAGTATTCTACCTTCCTTTCTCTCTATATATGTTAGTCTAACTTAAAAAAAAAAAGTGGAGTTGTTAAGCTCCTGTAGGCAAAGTGTTATAAAACAGATATAAAATATATTAATAAATTTGGTTCAATTTACGGATAAAGGTATTACATACGTATACAGACACACAATTTACTGCTGGATTTTTATTGTTTTCATCAGACCTTAAATGATTTCATCTATGTTCTTTCAAAATACATGTATTTCAGATATTTATCACATGTTTTTATTTTAAGAAAATATCTGAATGTCATTTCATGTCATTCCATTCCTGACATGATTAAAATTGGGTACCTCTTGAAAGCTGGACTGAGGACTGATAATGTGGCAGGAGATGAAAAAGATTTTTTTAGTAAGTTTTGTGTCCAACTACACTTCTGTCATTTACTACATGTGTGATCGTAGACAAATTATTTAATATCTCTTAACTATAGTTTCCTTTGTATAATATTGAAAATATAGTAACTGCCTCATAGTTCTCCAAAATATTATGTTTTAGGCACATGGGGAATAAAATAAACCCATTCAGGTTAGAAAAATATGTACTTCAAAAGTCTAAGCAGAACAGTAATGCCCAATATGATGAAGCACATTTTATAGCCCTATAATATACATGTGAACAAAATCATCGATATATATGTACAAATTCACATATAATCATAAAACATCATTTATATTCATATCCTTTTACATACTTTTCAATGCTCTTTAGTAATCTTACTCTATTTCAAAACCGCTTTGCCTATAAGTAGAGGAAGTCTTTTAATTCCTATTTTAAAAAATGGAATCTTTAAAGGGGAAGCTAACTACTTTCCTAAAGTCATGTTTTAATTATGAATAATAGAAAAAAGATTGGAACCATGATTTCTTGACTTCTAATTCAGCACTTTTTATAAAGTTTGTTTTTTTATTAGTAGTAGTAGTAATTATGATTTGTTTGGCCTTTGCCCAAAAAATAAATATCACTATGGTGTTGTAATTGAAACCATGACAGTGTATGAAACTACCCAGGGGGTATATATTAAATGTACAAAAAAGAAGGCTTGAATCATGATCCTCAGGAAGACCAGCATTTAAAGAAAAGGCAGAACAGCATGCAAATGGAGAGGAAATGGCCAAAGAAAGAAGAAGCAAACCAAGGAAGTGAATGTAATGTCATAGAGGACAAAATATAAGAATCCTTTTTTTTTTTTTTTTGAGAAAGAGCATGCTTACAGGGAATTGGGATTGGGGCAGGGAGGGACTGGACAGGGGGAGACAGAAAGAGAGAATCTTAAGCAGGCTTGGCTCCCAGCACAGAGCTTGACACGGGGCTCAAATCTCACGACCCTGAGATCATGACAGCCAAAATCAAGAGTGGACACATAATTGACTGGGCCACACAGGCGCCCCAGGAATCTTTCATTAAAAAAATAAAGTAGTCTAAAGGGTTCAATCACATTAAAAGAAAATGTGCATTGGATTTAGGAACAAAGAAATCACTGGTATTTTGGGCAAGAGAAATTTCATTGGGGTGGCAGGAGCAGAAGATAAACTGTCATGAACTGAAGAGTGATTTGAAGGGGAGGTGGAATCATTGTTGATAAGAATTTTGTTTTCCAGGGTGCCTGGGTGGCTCAGTTGGTTGGGCATCTGCCTTCAGCTCAGGTCATGATCCAAGAGTCCCAGGATTGAGCCTCTCATTGGGCTCCCCACTCAACAGGGAGCCTGCTTCTCCCTCTCCCCCTGCTTGTGCACGCTCTTTCTCTCTCTCAAATAAATAAATAAAATCTTTAAAAAAAAGATTTTCATTTGTAAAGAAAGGAGAATGATGGAGAAGTAGCTAGGGAAGCATGTAGGGCCATGGAGAAATTTGTTTTTGTGTTTTGTTTTAAATGGTAGAAACGTAAACACATTTAAATGTAGATGAGAACAAACCAATGAAGAGGAAAAGTCTGAAGATACAGGAAAACAAAGTAACAGTGTAGAGGGAGGTGTCTAAGTCAGGGGGCATCCAGAATATAGTTGTCAGAGTATACCTTGTATAGATGGGTGATATCATTTCCACAAGCAGGAAAGAAGAAAGGATGGTATGGATATAAGTGTGTAGATTTTGTGGGGGAAGGAGTTTGCATAAGATGGATTTTATTAATTTTGAGAAATATTTGGGAAGTGTAGAGGGATTAAAAATTTGAATCAGATGGAGACCACAGAAAATAGAAACAACAACAACAACAATAATTAATAATTGAGAAACCTAGAAGGATTCTCAGAATTGAATTATAATTGGAGGAATATAATATTAATTTCAGGGCCATTTAAAACTTCATAGTTTTGTAATTTTCTCCAGTAGCAATGAACAAATGAGTAGTTGGTAGAGGATCAAAACCTTAAAAAAAAAAAAAAAGAAAAGAAAAAGAAAAAATACAAACTGACTGCCTATTGACATGTGCAAACACGATAAATTGGAAGGCTTTCAAAAATACCTCTATAAATCTTGATACTGAAAGTTCATCTAATCAGCAGGTTTACTCATGTTAGACATGCTCCAAGCTATCAGAATTTCATTCATATAACCATTCTGAACAACTGAACTAGAAACTTAAATCTGTAGTAACCAAATTGGTTCCAAGATCACATGAAGACCTATGAAAAGATAACCTGTCTTTTCTTCATAATAAGATATGAATTCTGTAAGTGCCCTAATAAAATTCCAACAGCATACTTTGCTTTGCAAATAGGGAAGTTGCTAAGGCCATGAGCCACACTGATTACCTGGTTTTACTCTTTAATGCTTTAAATATTTCAGGTTCTTCACCTATACTAGAACGTTCTGAAAATTTGACTTAAAGCAAACATGAATGCTGTTTTCAAAATTTAACACAGTATTTGACAGCATTTTAGCATTTTCAAGATTTGACATAGTTGATCACTCCCTTTTTGCACCTTGTTCTTTCACTTGCCTTCTCAGGTAATAACCTGTTTTGGATTTCCCCCTTAATTCCTGCTCTTTCTCCTTCCTGTTTGATTCTGCTTATCTTCCTGTCTTCTAAATTCTGAGATTCTTCTCTACTTTTAATCCCTAGGTGAACTTACCCAATCTTATGTCTATAAATACTGTCTACTTGTTGATTAATCCCCAATTTATGCTATTAGCCTAGACTTTTCTTTTGAGCTCCAGATTTATATATCCAGTTATCTACTTGACATCTTTATATATATCATCTAATAGACGCCTAAAACTTAACCAAAACTAGCTCTTGATTCCTTCCTTCTACCACCACCACTCAAAGTAGCTTTAACCACTTTAACCATTTAGTAAATGGCAACTTTATTCTTCTAGGTTTCTTGGGCCAAAGGTTCTTGAGACCTTCAAGACTCTGTGTTTTGTCTCCTACCCTTATCTCATCAGTCAACACATCCTGTTAACTAGGCCCATCTCATATTCATTCACTTCTCACCACCTCCACTGATACCACTCAAGCTCAAATCTAAGAAGTTCTTTCCAATTTTTGTTGTTACAAAGAAAGCTACAATCAGATATTCTTGGAGAAGTCTCTGTCTACATTATGCTGATGTTTCTCTAGGGTGGATAACTAGTAGGGCAAATACTTAACACTTAGTCATAAGGAATGGGTGTTTTATTTAATAGATGTGGTATGATTGCCATTTGGAAGATTTGTACCAATTTACACATCCTCCAGGGGAATGTTGAAATCACTTCCTGTGTCTTTTGGGATGGGTGAAAGCAGAATAGGGGTTGGGAAGGATGTCAGACTAGAAGAATTGGTGGGAGTGGAACAGAAACCTGGTATTATTATCAGGTCAAAGACAATTGTTCTTCAGTAAGTAAAAAGTCCTGATTATAAAAAATAAAGTTCCTGTTGTCAGAAATGGAGAAGGGATCTGTTTCCAGGTTGTTTCAATTAGAGGTGTCTCTAGGATCTACTTAAATTTTGGAAGTACTTGGATATACGTCGTATATTTTTTCATCTATGTTGAATATTGTGGGTTAAAGAGATACCCCAGAAATCATGTGCTCCTTCACTTATCTTTCTTTATACAGTTAAGTTTCATGGTCAAATTGAATGTGAAAGCTTTTTCTGTGTATAAATTTAAAAATATTGACAGTACATTGCCAAGCTATCTATAAGAAAGGGAAAAAGAGGGTATTAGAAGTAATTTAGTATAGAATAAATGACGTAATCAATAGTCATCCTCCTGACCATAAATGTATAACTTACTTATTTTAATTGTTCCCTCACAGAGGTAATATTGCCAATCATCTTGACCCCTAAGGCATTTATTTAGTATTGTAAGGGACTTAATATAGTAGGTAATTATATGTAGGAATATACTCTGAAAAAGTTCTGCCTCAGAAGTAAGGATGTATTCATGTAGTGAACATATTCTTGCTAGTAAGGGGAAATGTTTATGGTGAATATAGAATACCTTAGATATTCCTGTCAGGAAAATATTATTAATCAGGGAATAAGCCTCATCAGAAGTGGGGAAATCAAGGTATCAAAGGCTTCTATCAGATTGAAATAAAGATGACTGCAGGGACAGGGCCCATGCACTAAGCTGAGAGTCAAACCAGGCCATCAGAACCATTAAGACAATATATTCCTCTCTTCCTTCAGATTCAATGAGTAGAAATTTTCTGAACAGGTCCAAAATGAGTAGAGGGGAGAAAATGAGAGATGGCCAGGAAGTGGGTGTGGGGTGTGGATGGAAATAAAAAGAAGAGTTTGGGTTTTTCCAAGTTTCATATATTCCAAATGTTATATTATATTATATTATATTATATTATATTATATTATATTATATTATATCACATCATATCCAATATTACATTCTATGTTGTAGGTGTGGATTTCCATTTGGGTCAAATATGAAGGCTGCAAAGAACAGACTATAGGTTGCCCAAGGAGAAGTAACTAGACCACCTCAATTAGTTCTGCACTAGCTTGGGACTTAGCTATGATAAAATAACTTAGAAACTATGGCAAGTTTGAGCCAGACTGAAAGCTAGTGACAGAAAGGGAACCATGTACCCCTGTATAAACTGTCTTCAGGTACATGAGTTCCAAACCAGTCCTGGGCCATTTTATGAAGTATGATGACCCAGATAAATCAAAACAAAACTCACCTGAATCTAACCAAATGTAGGTGATTCTGCAGCAGTCTTGTGGTCCTCAAGTTAGGGAGTCCTCATTGCTTCATACGCCTATTTTTATAGCAATACAGATACCTAGCCATGATTCACTGGATTAACCCAGGGAAATTACAAACAGGATAGTGCCAAAGGTCTTCCAGAACAGAAAGAGTAAATACATAAGAGTATAAAGTATTCACTGCTTCTGGTAGCAAAATGGACACCATTTCAAGTACTGCCTCACAAAGTATCTGGAATACTATACCAAATGAACAACTGCCATTTGCCTGTTCCTATCATTGCCAGTATTCTCTTTATACACCAGCTTCCCTTTCTACAGTACAGCTTTCACTTTAGTTTTTAGTTTTTCACTTTAGCTTCCTCATGGAGACTAGCTTTTTTCTCCTAGCACCAGCGGGAATCACTAAAGAGACAACCCTGGAAGAGATATGAATCAATTGTTAGAACTGACTTGAAAAACTAGACGGCCAAAGTAATATTAATAGTGATTGATTTCTCTGGACAAGTGGACTTCATTCAGAGATATATTCCAGGCCTTTGACAAAGATGATGAATCTTACCCACCTTTGTGTTTCCACAGCAACTATTCACCGTTGGTGTGCCATTTTTCGTGATCCACTTTATTTCCTCCTTTTAATTTTTTTACCTGAGTCTTTCTCTCTATAAATTATAAGCCATGCCTGATTCATCTTTGAATCCAATATAGAACTGATATTGAGTCTTTCCCAGAGATAATGCAGCAACCACACAACTGGGCATTCAGATATCCTGGGGTTTGTCCTGGTCCTTTCTCTAACAAGCCAGTCATTGTTGGGCAGATATCTGCACTGTTTCATACCACATATTCTTTTTACCTGTAAGATGAAGAGGTTGGACTACATAATTTAAATTTTTTCTTCCAACTCTACATTCTAAGATTTAATTCCTGAAAAATAAGTGTTTTGGACCAATTGGTGCTTTACTGTGCATTAGCTAATAGTAATTTGTCTGCATCCATATGTGGTACTATCCTTTCTTCTCCTCCAATTTAACAGAAAATGCTAGTTAAAAATAGAGAGATATCATTTAAATAAGTATGGATCATAAAACATTTCTTTAGAAAAAAAAAAAGCTGAGGCCTTGAAGAAGACATAGAGAAAATCTCTTCTAATGTCTTCATGCTACAGATGTGGAAACTGAGCCAAGGGGAAGAATGTAAAGTGTCTGAGATTATGCCCCGAGAGAACCCAGCAGAACCTACTCTCCACCCACTACTTGTTTAATCATCCCATATTTGTGGCATATATTTGTAGGCAGCAGTGTCTTTAAAGGAATTTGGAAGCAAAGAGTAGCCTATCAAGAGTTGCTCTTTTCTTTTGTCTTATTAGACTTGACTGCTCCTGCTAAGTAAACCATAAACTGTTTATGTCTCTCTTATTGTTTCTCACTAGTTCTGTGGTATACACTTGGTTGAGATACGGTTAGTTTAGCAGTAGCCTGGATGCCAATAATTTGGCTGCCAGCAGAGCATTTGTAACAACCTCTGTGAGGAGAGTCTAGTTCTTTCTTCTCTGGAATCAGGAAGGAGCATGACTTCTCGGCAGGAGAGTTAACTCAGGTGTGGTGCAGCAAGTCTGTTCTGGGCCCATTTGGAACTCTGTCTTGGTGAGAAAAGTCTTCAGTACAGCATTGGGGAGTGCTCAGGGTCAGATGCATCACCTTGCTCTCCATTCACTCCCTACCTCCTGGAGAATGCCATGATTAGAACATTGGCAGGGTGGAAAGAACCTGGAGGACAATGATGGAGAGCTGCTGTATTCCCCCCTTGGTGGGACTGGATATATGATGATGTGTGGCTCTGATCTTTCGTTCAAAGTGGATTTGGAAGGCACATTTGGCCATGAGAACTCAGAAGTAATAATGAAAATGCTTTTTAACTGAAAAGCTATATGTGTGTGTGTGTACATATATATGTATATATGTATATAAAATAACTTTCTGGCATTTTACATTTATTATTTCTTCTAATCCTAACAAGTCTTATTATCATGGCACTTCTGTACCCCATGGTGGTAGGGAATTGAAAGAAACCTAGGTATGTCCATTTTTAGGGAAATGGCTAATTAATACGTGGTAGACACATACCATAGAAGAAAAATTTTGACACATACAAAATTCCATAGGGAGATCCCCAAAACAAAGTAAACAAAAAAGAGAGAATAAATTTACAGCGCAGTATCATCTACATAAAATAAACATGGTGATTACAAATACTATATCCAAAGACACATGCATATTGAAAACCAAATATCAAATCCATTAGAGGGGATGCCTAAAGGGAGGAGTGGCTGGCATGAGAAGTGGAATTGAAAGTAACAAAATAATAGTAAAGAGAAAAGCCTTATATGGAATGATGATAATTTACAATAAGCTGAGGGCTAAATTGACTCAATTCTCTGCAAATACAAAAATCATTTTAAAATGCCATGGGCCATAATTAAAATAATACATGGAGTGCAGATAAAGTTGTACATAAAAAGAATTTACAGCCTTAAATTTTATGGTAGAAAATAACTCTTAAAATTAATAATATCCTGCTCAAGAAGTTAGAAAATAAAAAAGAAAATATACCAAAAGAATAAAAAGGAACAAAAATAAGCAGCATAAATTAATTAGAGTATATATAGACTAGACTGTAAAGAAAGCCAAAAGCTGGTTCTTTGATAAAGACTGGTAAAATTGACAGATTTTTCGCTCTATGGACCAAGAAAAATTTAAGAAAAAAGCACAAATGAATAATAATAGACGTGAAAATGGAATATAACTACAAATTTAGCAGATTTTTATTTTTATTTTTTTTTAAAGATTTCATTCACTTATTTGTCAGAGAGAGAGAAAGAACGAGAGGGAGAGAGAGCACAAGTAGGGGGAGCAGCAGAGGGAGAGAGAGAAGCAGACATCCCACAGAGCAGGGAGCCTGACTTGGAGCTCAATCCCAGGACCCTGGGATCATGACCCGAGCCAAAGGCAGACACTTAACTGACTGAGCCACCCAGGGTCCTGGGATCAAGCCCTGCATGGGGCTCCCTGCTCTGCGGGAAGCCTGCTTCTCCCTCTCCCACTCCCCCTGCTTGTGTTTCTTCTCTCGCTGTGTCTGTCTCTGTCAAAAAAAAAAAATCTTTAAAAATAAATAAACAAAAAAATAGAGGATAATATGAAAATACTCTGCATGTGTTTTCCTCCATGCCTGCCCCACAGCCCTTTTTCCTTTCCTCCAGCTGCTGACGCTTTGGGAGGCCTCTGATCTTTAGAGAGTTTAGGCTAAAGCAAAGAGTAATACAGAATCTTGAAGGCATAGACAAATTGATTCAACTGTCTGTTTTGTTTGAATATTTAGTTTAAAACTTATGAAGTAGAAAGGACAAAATATTTTAAACTAACAAGGCTAGGCAATGAGTACACAGGTGTTAATTATATTATTTTCTTTATTCTGGGAGTTGTAAAGATACCTAAGTATGATTTTTTAAAAATAAGTTTCTTCCACTAGAAATGTTTTTTTTTTAATTGACTATGCATTAGCTGATTCTTTCCCTGTACTTATGTTCTCTGAAGTTTCCTGTCTTTCTATAAAGACAGTTAAATTCTCTTAAATTTCACATACTTATTCCTCTGAATAAATCCTTTATTTTCCTGAGTCAGAGTTGTTGTTGTTGTTGGTTTTTTTTTTATATACGTATTAGAAATAAGCACTGCTGTATCTTGAGGAGGATCATGCTGTATTGCTGTGGTATTCCACCCAGTTCCCCTTTTGGACTAAAGGGCTTCTTCTCCAAGCTTCTAGGAATGTTGTCAAATGACATCTCTCGGTCTTCTGCCCTCATTGGGAATTGCTTCTGCTGAAGAAAGCTGCCTTGCCCAAGTTCAGATCCCCTTCTGGGGGAAAGACTGCATTTAATGACTTAACGATCGATGAGTATGAAGGCTCAGCCCCCATACCACAGCTCAGACAAGTCCAGTGGACGATTCCAGCTTCACAGTTCCCTGCAAGGTCATCTGAGGCATTATTGTGACTACACCACAACCCAGCTTCTTGACTCTTCCCAATCCTACTTCATTCACCCCTCACAGATGGTAACTCCAAGAGCTTTCTTTAATAAAATTCTCTTTGCTAATCTGCATTGTGCACTGTGCCTTCCATGGAAACCACTATGACCAGTGACAGTGTAGCATGTTGGAAAGGGAACAGATATTGAAATCAGACATGTGCTTGTTTTAATTCTAGTTCTGCACCAATTCTGCTACTTGGATTGCCTGGGTCTTAAAATGTGTAAAATGAGGGTAATACTTTCCTCATTGAATTTTTCGAGAATATGTTTAAATTCTCAATAGTTATAGTAATGATGATGTTGATAATAATGATTATAATTATTATTGCTATTAATGAAATCAGGTAATATGAAAAATTCAACAAGAGCAAAAATTCTCCCAATTTTTTTTTTTTTGGTTTGGTTTTGTTTTTGGGGGGGAACTTCCTTCCTTCTTTCCTCCTTTCTTCCTTCCTTCCTTTATTTTTTAGCTAAAGTCATATGGGGGCCCTAATACTTAACCTTTAAAGTACATCTGTCAGGTGAAACAGAGACTCAAAAAAGGGAACTCTGAAAAGGTGAGTCCCAAAAGTCTTTGTGGCCATAAGGCCTTTTTCTGACAGCAAAATGGCTGTGAATGCACACAAGCCTCCATAAAGTCTAGCAGAAAATGGCTAATGTTTGGGCAGAGAGTTGAAAGTCATGCAGTGCTGGTAAAACCTGAATATTTCAATCAGAGCAGAGAGACCTCACTAAGTTCATTGAGCACTCAGGTGAGACCTTATTAGTCTGCTTGGGCTGCCATAACAAAATATTACAGGCTGGATGGCTTAATCAACATAAACTGACTCTCTCACAGTTCTGGAAGCTGGAAGTCTAATCTCAATGTGCCTGTGGGGTTGGTTTCTGGTGAAAACTCTCTTTCCAACTTGTAGATGATGGACTACTTTGCTGTATCTTCACAAGGTCTTTCTTCTGTGTGCATACAACCCTGGTGTCTCTTCCTCTTCTTATAATAACACTAGTCCTATTAGATTAGGGCCTCACCTTTATGACCTCATCTAACCTTAATTACCTTCTTAAAGTCTCTATCTCCAAATACAGTCATATTAGGGGTTGAGGATTTAAGATGTAAATTTTGGGGAAGACACAATTCAGTCCATAACAAGACTCCAAAATAGTTGTGCTACAAGAGAAAGAACTACATGCCAAAAGTCAAGCTTGATAGAAGCAAGATGACTTGCCAATAATTATACCACTTGCCACATCTAAACCAATTCTGTTTATGGAAGAAATCAATCCACACTCCCTATGATGTATCCTTACATTATCTGTAATACAATATAAAATTACTGTACATGGCAAGTACCAGGAAAATGGATCCCATAACCAAGTTTAAAAGCAGGAAGTAGATGCATTTAAGATGACTTTAATGTTGAAATTAGCATACAGAAATTTCAAAAAAAGTATTATTAATGCCTTTAGGAATCTAAAGGATGAAGTTATGGAATCCTAAAAGAGAAATGATAACAATAAAAAATAACTAAATGAAAATTCTAGAAACAAGAAATATAATATCTAAAATGAAAAGGTCACTGGATAAACTTAAAAGATTACATAATATGGATAAGGATCAGTGAACTTTAAGATAAGTCAAGAGAAATTATCTAACCCAAACAGCAAAGAGAAAAAAAATTAACAGAGCGTCAATGACCTTTTGGGACAATATTAAACTATTTATATAAGTGTAATTTGAGTTCCATAAAAAGAAGAGATAGATAATAAGGCCAAAAATATTGAAGATATAATGGCCCCAAAGTTCTCAAATATGTTGACAAACACCAACTTAAGAATCCAAGAAACAGCAAGTACCAACCAGAAAAAATGCACTACACTAAAAATTACAAAACACTATGGAGATAAATGAAAGAGGTCCTAACAAATGGAAAGATATACCATGTTCATGGAAAGTTCAAGTTTGTGAAGATGTCAGTTCTTCAAAATTTATCAATTAGTTGAACACGATCCCAACTGAAGTCCTAGCAATCACATTTTTGTGGAAGTTGACAAGCTGTTTTTAAAATGTGCATGGAAATGCATAGGAACTAGAATAGTCAAATTGATCTTGTGAAAGAATAGGAAATTTTGAAGACTCACAATATCTCCAATCAAGAGTTACTATGAAGTTTCAGTAATCATGACACTGTGATTTTGGCAAAAGAAAAGGTAAAGAGATCAATGGAACAGAATTCAGCTATATAGAGTTAATTGACTTTTGGCAGAGATGCCAATGACATCTGGTACGGAAAGGAAATCTTTTCAGCATATCATGCTGGAACAACTGGATGAATCTATTAAAAATTATTTTAAAAATTAATATTGACCTCTATTTTATAACATATTTAAACATTTATTTTGGAAGCATCATGGACCTAAGTGTAAAAGCAAAAAGTGTAGAACTTCTAGCAAAAATAAGAGAATGTTTTCACAACTTTAGAATTTTAGGAGCTCCCAGGTGGCGTGAGCATCCAACTCTTGGTTTCAGCTCAGGTCATGATCTCATGGGTCATGGGATCGAGCCCTGTGTCAGGCTCCACACTCAGAAGGGAGTCTGCTTGAGGATTCTCTCCCTCTGCCTCCCCCTACTCTTTCTCTCTTTCTCTCAAATAAATAAATGACTCTTTTTTTTTTAAAAATAAATGAATCTTTAAAAAAAGAAAACTAGATATAATTGGGCTTCTTCACATTAAAAAAAAAGTGTTTCTCATCAAAAGACACTCTTAAGCAAGTGAAAAATCCTGGGAGAAAGTATTCATAATACATATATTTGATGAGGGTCTTTTATTCAAACTGCATAAACAACTGTTACAACTTAAAAAAATAAAACAAACAGCTAAATTTAAAAATGAGCAAAATTCTTGAACAGGTATTTCATAAAATTGGTATTTGAAAATCCAATAAGTACTTGAAAAGGTTCTTAATAGTCATTAAGGATATGAAAATTAAAACCACAATGAGATGCCATTGCACACCCACTAGAACGGCTACTTAAAAACAAAAAACAAACAAAAAGCTTGATCAAACTAAATGTTGATAAGAATATAGATTCCTCATGGGTGCCTGGGTGGCTCAGTCAGTTAAACAGTTGCCTTCAGATCAGGTCATGATCCCAGGGTCCCTGCTCAGTGGGGAGTCTGTTTCTCCCCCTCCTCTGCCCCTCCCCCTGCTTGTGCTCTCTCAAATAAATAAACAAATAAAATCACTAAAAAATACATATCCCTAAAATCCTTATATTATTAGAACCAAGCAATTCTTCCTAGATATCAACTCAAAATAAATAAAAGATATGTTTTAAAATATTTGTACAAAGATGTTCATAGCAACTTTATTCAAAAAGCCCTCACTTGGAGAATGGATAAACTAATTGCAGTATATTCATTGTAATAGCATATTCTTCAGCAATGAAAAGAATGAACTACTCATGCACACAATATGGAAGAATGACAAAAATGCTATGTTGAGGGAAACATGGAGGTACAAAAGAGGACAAACTGAGTGGTTCAATCTATATGATGCTTACAAACAAGAAAACCTATGGTGATAAAGTAATACACTGGTTGCCTTTGTAAATTGGGGAATTTGACTAGAAGAGGGCATGAGAAAACTGCGTGGAATGAGGGAAATGTTTTATACCTTTACTAGGATGTTGGTTACTCAGATGTATATATTTGTTAAAACTCATTGGATTGTAAAATTATGATTATTTCACTGTATATAAATTTTATCTTAATGAAAATAAAATTACAGGGGCTGTTGCCCATCTCAAAGTTTTGAAAGTATGGATAATAGGAAAATCTCTTAGTTAATGTTATTCTGATATCATTAGTCCCCAATGAATAATGTCCTAAGACACCTGTCTTTCCCAGTCATGTTTTTCTAGTCACTGTACCATTTATGTCACTGTTTCTGCTTACTTCAGTCAAATCATGAGTGATTCCTAATGATACATATATTTTTATTTTTATTACTACTAGATTTTCCTGATGTACAGCTTGACTGAGATGAGACAACTATTATAATATAAAAAACTATTACAATAAAAGTAACCTCAACTTGCTTTACTGTCTGATAGATGCTAAGAACATCTTTTCAAGTCAAGACATATAAATCAATCCCATTCTTTTTACTGAGTGCACAATGTGTCACAGTTTGGATGTATCAAAGTTAATTTAATACTTTCTTTATTGATGGTCATTTAATTTGTTGAATTCGTTGCTATATTTTGTTTTCTTTTGTGTTTTGATACTACAGCTAGTTTTGCAATGAACGTTATATTTGGTTTTATGAATTTACACTTTTGTTTCTATAGATTCCAGACTAATTGCAATATTTTACTTACTTTCCATATTCTCAATACTAGTAAAACTCCATGAAGGCTGGGGTGCCTGGGTGGCTCAGTTAGTTAAGTATATGACTTCAGCTCAGGTCATGATTTCAGGGTCCTGGGATGGAGCCCGAGGTTAGGTTCCCCAACCAGCTGGGAGTCTGCTTGCCTTTCTCACTCACCTTCTGCCCCCTCCCTCCACTTGTGCTCTCTCTCTCTATCTCAAATCAAATACACAAATAAAATCCTAAAAAAAAAAAAACCGTCCCCCCAAAAATCCCTCCATGAAGGCTGACACATGTCTGTTAGTAAACTATTTTAACCCTAGAGATTAGCACAATACAAGGTACCTAGTAGGTTCTCATTGTTTGCTGAATAAACTAATAAATGAATAGATCATGTATTTGTGTATTTATTTGGTCATAAGGTTTAAATAGCAGCTGATTAGCTAGCTAGTCCAGTCCATTTAACTTCAACACTCAGCTATGAAAATTCTTTGAGGAAAGGCAACCCAAGTATATAAACGATTACTGAGAAGAAAGCCTCAAATCAACATGACAAATTTATTTACAAAATGAAAAGTGACAGAATGAAATAATTAAGTAGAGAAACCTGAGGAAAAGCTGTTAAACTGAAACAGAAGCTAAGCTTTGACTTTGTTGATTAGTGACTTAAGTGAATTCCAATCACTTTAAAATGAGGAATTATTTATTTCAGTTTAATTCAGTTTTAAAAGGAAGCATTTGAATTCTTGAACAGGGTAGCTTGTACAAACAAGGATGTGTTTCTTTGTTATGTGTAGCTCAACCAGAAATGACAAGGAAGAGATGACTCCCGAGATGTGACAAAGGGATAAACCTAGGAGGTGTGCTTAATTCAAGGTACCTTCAATAGAAGTCCTGACTTTCTTGTGAATCTATTTGATTTTCCCTGGAACTTTGAAATCATGAAGTGTGTGTGTATGTGCACACACACACACACATGCCTTCTCTTACTCTGTCAGTAACACTAGCAAAGTAGTGCACATAATTAATATTTTGTTAAATTAAACAATCCATAAGCTGGAGATGGGGGAGGTGGAAAAACCACAAACGCTGGCATGGAAGCTCCTGAAGAGAGAGGCAGTAGAGACTATGCTCGTCCCGACTCAGGGAATCTTGAATAACTATAATGAATAAACAGGGACAACTCACTTATTGGTAAAGATTTAAGACTCCGAATCCAGATCTGTTGAATGCTAACCAAGGATATGAGCTTTCAAATTTTAAATGATTGAGACTTATGAATTAGGACTGCAAGTTTGATTATTATGCTATACACCAACATATACTTTTGTATTCAATACATATTAAAACAATAAAGGGCAACAAAGACTAATTCTATGAGTTAAGAGTAGGAGGATGAATAGCAATTTGCTTTTCTATTCCCTCATCTTCCTTAGGGCAAAAAAATTAGTACCTGCCCTTTAGCGCATGACTATCTGCTTGTGTCATAAATGTGGGCTCAGGGCCATTTAGGTAACTTTTCCTGATGATCTTGCCTCACCAGAATGATGCTGTCCTTAGAGTTATTTTGTTCAATGTTTTTCTTCTGAGTTTTATTTTTTATTTTTATTTTTTATTATGTTACGTTAGTCACCATACAGTACATTAGTTTTTGATGTGGTGTTCCAGGATTCATTGTTTGCATATAACACCCAGTGCTCCATGCAGTACATGCCCTCCTTAATACTCATCACTGGGTTAACCCATCCCCCCACCCCTAACGCCTCTAAAACCCTGAGTTTGTTTCTCAGAGTCCATGGTCTCTCATGGTTCATCTCCCCCTCTGATTCCCCCCTTCATTTTTCCCTTCCTTCTCCTAATGTCCTCCATGATATTCCTTATGTTCCATAAATAAGTGAAACCATATGATAATTGACTTCCTCTGCTTGACTTATTTCACTTAGTGTAATCTCCTCCAGTCCCAACCATGTTGATGAAAAAGTTGGGTATTCATCCTTTCTGATGGCTGAGTAATATTCCATTGTATGTATGGACCACATCTTCTTTATCCATTTGTCTGTTGGAGGGCATCTCGGCTCTTTCCACAGTTTGGCTATTGTGGACATTGCTGCTATGAACATTGGGGTGCATATGGCCTTTCTTTTCACTACATCTGTATCTTTGGGGTAAATACCCAGTAGTGCAATTACTGGGTCATAGGATAGCTCTATTTTTAATTTTTTGAGGAACCTCCACACTGTTTTCCAAAGTGGCTGTACCAATTTGCATTCCCACCAACAGTGTAAGAGGGTTCCCCTTTCTCCACAACCTCTCCAATATTTGTTGTTTGTTGCCTTGTTGATTTTTGCCATTCTAACTGGTGTGAGGTGGTACCTCAATGCGGTTTTGATTTGAATTTCCCTGATGGCTAATGATGATGAACATTTTTTCATGTGTCTGTTAGCCATTTGTATGTCTTCTTTGGAGAAGTGTCTGTTCATGTCTTCTGCCCATTTTTTGACTTGATTATTTGTTTTTTGGGTGTTGAGTTTGAGAAGTTCTTTATAGATCTTGGATATCAGCCCTTTGTCTGTAGTGACATTTGCAACTATCTTCTCCCATTCCATGGGTTGCCTCTTTGTTTTGTTGACTGTTTCCTTTGCTGTGCAGAAGCTTTTTATCTTGATAAGTTCCAAAAGTTCATTTTTGCTTTTGTTTCCTTTGCCTTTGGAGACATGTCGAAAGAAGTTGCTGTGGCCGATTTAGAAGAAGTTACCGTGTATGTTCTCCTCTAGGATTTTGATGGATGCCTCTCTCACATTGAAGTCTTTCATCCATTTTGAGTTTATCTTATGGTGTAAGAGAATGGTCGAGTTTCATTCTTATATATATAGCTGTCCAATTTTCCCAGCACCATTTATTGAAGAGACTGTCTTTTTTTTCCATTATGTATTTTTTCCTGCTTTGTCAGAGATTATTTGACCATAGAGTTGAGGGTCCATATCTGGGCTCTCTATTCTGTTCCATTGGTCTATGTGTCTATTTTTGTGCCAGTACCATGCTGTCTTGGTGATCACAGCTTTGTAATATAGCTTGAAATCAGGCAACGTGATGCCCCCAGCTTTGTTTTTCTTTTTCAGTGTTTACTTGGCAATTTCAGGTCTTTTCTAATTCCATACAAATTTTAGGATTGTTTGTTCCAGCATTTTGAAAAATGCTGTTGGTATTTTGATTGGGATGGCATTGAAAGTATAGATTGCTATAGGCAGCATAGACATTTTAACAATGTTTATTCTTCCAATCCATGAGCATGGGATGTTTTTCCATCTTTTTGTGTCTTCTTCAATTTCTTTCATGAGTGTTCTGTAGTTCCTAGATTATAGATCCTTTACCTCTTTGGTTAGATTTATTCTGAGGTATCTTATGGTTTTTGGTGCTATTGTAAATGGAATCCATTCTCTAATTTCTCTTTCTACAGTTACATTGTTAGTGTATAAGAAAGCAACTGATTTCTGTGCATTGATTTTGTATCCTGCCACATCACTGAATTGCTGTATGAGTTCTAGTAATTTGGGGGTGGAGATTTTTGGGTTTTCCACATAAAGTATCATGTCATCTGTGAAGAGAGAGAATTTGACTTCTTTGCCGATTTGAATACCTTTTATTTCTTTTTGTTGCCTGCTTGCTGTTGCTAGGACTTCTAGTACTATGTTGAACAATAGTGGCGAGAGTGGGCACCCTTGTCGTGTTCCTGATCTTAAGGGAAATGTTCTCAGCTTTTCCCCATTGAGAATGATATTCACTGTGGGCTTTTCATAGATGGATTTTATGACATTGAGGAATGTTCCCTCTATCCCTATACTCTGAAGAGTTTTCATCAGGAAAGGCTGCTGTATTTTGTCAAATGCATTTTCTGCATCAATTGAGAGGACCATATGGTTCTCCTCTCTCCTCTTATTAACGTGTTCTATCACATTGATTGATTTGCAGATGTTGAACCACCCTTGCATCCAAGGGATAAATCTCACTTGGTCATGGTGGATGATTCTTTTAATGTACTGTTGGATCCTATTAGCTAGGATTTTGTTGAGGATTTTGGAATCCATATTCATCAGGGATATTGGTCTGAAATTCTCCTTTTTGATGGGGTCTTTGCCTGGTTTGGGGATCAAGGTAAAGCTGGCCTCATAGAATGAGTCTGGAAGCTTTCCTTCTGTTTATATTTTTTGAAACTGCTTCAGAAGAATAGGTATTATTTCTTCTTTGAATTTTGGTAGAATTCCCCAGGGAATCCATCAGGTCCTGGACTCTTGTTTTTTGGGAGGTTTTTGAACACTGCTTCAATCTCGTTACTGGTTATTGGTCTACTCATGTTATCAATTTCTTCCTGTTTCAGTCTTGGTAGTTTATAGGTTTCCAGTAATGCATCCATTACTTCCAAGTTGCTTAATTTATTAGCATATAGTTTTTGATAATTTCTGATAATTGTTTCTATTTCCTTGATGTTGACCAGTGGTTTATCAATCTTATTAATTCTTCCAAAAAAACCAGCTTCTAGTTTTGTTCATGTGTTCTACTGTATTTCTGGTTTCTAATTCATTGATCTCTGCTCTAATCTTAATTATTTTTCCTTCTTGTGTGTGTGTTAGGCTTAATTTGTTGTTGATTCTCCAGTTCTTTAAGGTGTAAAGAGAGTTTGTGTATTCAGGATTTTTCTATTTTTTTGAGTGAGGCTTGGATGGCTATGTTTTCCCCCTTAGGACCTCCTTTGCAGTATCCCATAGGTTTTGGACCCATGTGTTTTCATTCTCATTGGTTTCCGTGAATTGTTTAAGTTCGCCTTTGATTTTCAGGTTGACCCAAACATTCTTAAGCAGAGTGGTCTTTAGCTTCCAAGTGTTGAATTTCTTCCAAATTTTTTCTTGTGATTGAGTTCCAGTTTTAAAGCATTATGGTCTGAGAATATGCAGGGAATAATCTCAATCTTTTGGTTTGAGTTGAGACCTGATTCATGACCCAGTATGTGGTCTATTCTGGAGAAAGTTCCATGTACGCTCGAGAAGAATGAGTATTCTGTTGTTTTGGGGGGAATGTTCTGTATATATCTATGAGGTCCATCTGGTCCAGTGTGCCATTCAAAGCTCTTGTTTCTTTGTTGATTTTCTGCTTAGATGATCTGTCCAGTTGCTGAGAGTGGAGTGTTAAGGTCTCCTACTATTAATGTATTGTTATCAATATGTCTCTTCATTTTGGTTAACAGTTGGTTTATGTAGTTGGCTGCTCCCATGTTGGGGGCATAGATATTTACAATTGTTAGATCTTCTTGTTGGATAGACCCTTTAAGAATGATATAGTATCCTTTTGTATCTCTAACTACAGTCTTTAGCTTAAAATCTAATTTGTCTGAAATGAGAATTGCTACCCCAGCTTTCTTTTGAGGTCCGTTGGCATGAAAGTTGGTTCTCCATCTTTTCACTTTCAGTCTGGATGTATCTTTAGGTTCAAAATGAGTCTCTTGTAGACAGCATATGGATGGGTCCTGTCTTTTTATCCCATTTGCAACCTTGTGCCGTTTTATGGGAGCATTTAGGCCATTTGCGTTGAGAGTGATTATTTGAAAGATATGATTTTATTGTCATGATGTTGCCTGTGAAGTCCTTGTTTCTATAGATTGTCTCCAAAAATTTCTGTTCTATATCACTCTTGGTGTCTTTCTCCTTTCATAGAATCCCCCTTAATATTTCTTGTAGGGCCAGCTTAGTGGTCACATATTCTTTCAGTTTCTGCTGGTCCTGGAAGCTCTGTATCTCTCCATTCTTTCTAAATGATAACCTTGCTGGATAAAGTATTTCTGGCTGCATGTTCTTCTCAGTTAGTACCTGAATATGTCTTGCCAGGCCTTTCTGGCTTGCCAGGTCTCTGTGGATAGGTCTGGCGTTATTCTGATGTTCCTCCCTCTGTACGTAAGGAATCTCTTCCTCCTAACTGCCCTTAAGATGGTTTCCTTGGTTCTAAGATTTGCGAGTTTTACTGTTATATGCTGGGGCATTGGTCTATTCTCCTTGATCTTGGGACGGGTCCTCTCTGCCTCTAGGACATGAATGGTTGTTCCATTCCCCAGATTAGGGAAGTTCTCAGCTACAATTTGCTCAAATATATCTTCTAGTCCTTTCTCTCTCTCTCCACCCCCTCAGGGATCCCAATAATTCTGGCATTGGAATGTTTCATGGCATCATTTATTTCTCTAATTCTGTTTTCATGGATTTTAAGATGTTTGTTGCCGGCCTCCTCTTATTCCTTCTTTTCTATCAGTTTGTCTTCTAGCTCACTAATTCATTCTTCTGCCTCGTTTACCCTAGCTGTTAGAGAATCTAGTTTACACTATATCTCATTTCTATCATTTTTAAGTTCGGCCTGATTAGCTCTCATTTCTGCCCTTAGAGACTCTATGTTGCTGTTAATGTTTTTCTCCAGCCTAGCTATTGTCTTCATAACTGTTACCCTAAAGTCTATTTCTGACATCTTGCTTATATCCCTATCAATTAGGTCCGTGGGAGAGGCCATTGTCTCTGGATCTTTTCTTTGTTGGGAGTTCCTCCCCCTAGTCATCCTGTTGAGTTGTGTTTGAGGGGATTTACAGTCAAAAATATCAACCACAATCCAAGCAAGGTGCACCTTGGGAAAGTTTGGAGCAATCGGAAGACACCACCAAAAAAAAAAAAAAAAAAAAAACCCCAGCCAAAAAAAAACCCAAAAAAAAAAGCTAAAAAGAAAAAAAAAAAAAAAAAAAAAAAAACCCCCACACCCCCCCCAAAAAAAAAAAAAAACAAAAAAAAAGGGGGGGTGCAAGGAAGTTGGCTATAATCCCTCTATGTTTCAAGTTCTTCTTGGGTGTATTTTGTTCTCTTTGTTAGAGAACAGCACTTCCTAGAGATACAGGGAAATTAAAACTGGTATATATGTAAAGGTAGTATTGAGTAGGGAAAAAAGGACTACAATGAAGCTTATATCTATCTATATATATAAAAAGAAAAAAGTGTAAGTGTGAAAAAGTTCAAGTTAAAAAGTTACTATGGGATATGTTGTATTAAACATTGGTTGAAATGGTAAGTAGGTACAAAAAAACAAGAAGCATGAGAAAGAAATAAAAAAAAGAGAGAGAGAGAAGTTGTATCTAAGAAATACATAAGCCATGAGGCAACATCAGGAGCTTAATAAACTAATTTTCCCCTGGTGTTGGGGTTTTACAGTTTTATGGGGACCCTGGGGTTGTTGTCCTCTTGGAGGGGCCTGCCAGGCTATTTTTCAGTCAGTCCTGCTTGGGCGGAGTTGCCCTGCCCCCTATCAAGGGGCTGGGCTCTGTGGAAACCGTTTTTTTGGGCTTTTGTTCTCTGGTGGCTTCAGTTCTCTGGCGGCTTTTCAAGTCTTTTTGGAGGGTCAGAGCAAAGGAAAATGTCCTCACCCAGACCTCCCACAGTCTGCTCCTCTCTAAATCCTCCAGAACATCAGTCTCCAGCTCCCTAAGCTCTGCTGAAAACCGCAGCCTCCCATAGGCAGTGTGCGTCCCCGGGGATCCCCTCAGCAGTGGACCCCGCCCCTGCTTGTCTCTGCCCCCTGCGCCACCAGAACCGAGAGCAATCCTGGTCTGGGCGGGCCTGGGCCCTGGAGGCAATGGTGGCCAGCCCCAGGTCTGTGGGCACAGCTCCATGTCGGATCCTCTCCGGCAGGGGGGCAGGAGCAGGTGGTGGCTGGGGTGGTTCTGCTATGCCCGCTAGGTCCCAGGGTTTGCCCCTTAAGCCCCTGTGTTCCTTTTGAGCACTGTTATCAGTCCCTTCCCGTCCCTCAGCCACCACTCTGCAAGCTACTGCTGCACTCCAGGCGCAGGACACTTTTGCACTGGGCTATTACTTTCCAAAGGCTAGCTTCTGGAGGTCGCCTCCCCCTTCTGTTTATCCTCTGACATCTGTCCAGCAATCCCAACTCTGTCCTTCGTGCCTCTCAACTGGTGATCCTCTGACTCCGTAGAGATCGAGACGTATAAACTTACATCTCAGGCTGATTTCGTGGGTGTTCAGAGTGGCTTGGTAAATGGGTGTTCAGATGGCTCCTCTGCCATCTTGTTTCAGGTATTTCTTCTGAATTTTAGAGACTACTTTTTTTAAAGAAATTATTTATTTATTTGAGAGAGAGAGAGAGATGAGTAGTGGGGAGGGGCAGAGAGAGAGAGGGAGAAAGAGAGAGGCAGACTTCCCACTAAGCCGGAAGCCCAATGCTCTATCCTAGGACCTGGAGATCATGACCTGAGCTGAAGGCAGATGCTTAACCGACTGAGCCACCCAGGAGCCCCTGGAGACTACTTTTTAATTAAATTCTACTTCTCAAATATAATATAGCATTGGCTGTCTTCATACCAACCCCAGTATATTAGTTTCCTAGGGCTACCATATCAAAGTACCACAGACTGGGTGATTTAAACAACAAATTTATTTTCTTGCAGTTCTGGTGACTGGAAGTCTGAGATCAAGGAGAAACAGGGTTGGTTTCTTCTGAGGCTTCCCTCCTTGTCTTCTAGATTATAGTCTTCTCCCTGTGTCTTCTAATGCTCTAACCTATATGTGCATCTGTGTCTTAATCTCCTCTTTTTATAAGGACACCAGTCAAGTCAGATTAGAGCCCACCCATATGACCTCATTTTAACTTAATTACTTCTTTAAGGACACTGTCTTCAAATACAATCACGTTCTGGCGTACTGGAAACTTCAACATAAGAACCTGTAACAACTAGTACTTCATACCACCACCAGCACTGATATAATGCAGGTCTTTACTATAGTCTTGGTGAGGACTGGCTCACTGTGGACCATGTTGATAGTCTTCTTAGTGTAAGTGTAGAAAAACCAGCCAAATCCAGCCTCAGAGTTGATATTTTCTTTGCTCCTTTTACTGTGGTTTGGGATGGTGAGGGGCAAGGAGGGGAGATGATACTAAAGCTGGAGTAAGCTAATGAGTGTTTCAGTCTGTACTTTTGTGCTATGATACAACTTCTTATCATTGATCTTATAGTTTTTGGTGTTTTTCAAAAGATGTTTGAAAACATGTTTGATGTTGGGTGCTCATTGGAATAAAATCCAGATACATTTTTCCTTTAAAAATATTTACCTAACAATCAGATCTCTTACTTGTTCCATCTTTCTGTATTTTGCCTACCTTTTTTTTTTAAGAGTTATTTATGTCAGAGAGAGAGCATGAGTGGGGGTGGGGGGCAGGGTTGGGGTGGGGCAGAGGGAGAGAGAGAAGCTCAAGAAGACTCCACTGAGCAAGGAGCCTGAGGTGGGGTTTGATCTCATGATCCTGAGATCATTACCTGAGCTGAAATTGAGTCAGATGCCTAACTGACCGAGCCACTCAGGCACCCCTATTTTGCTCACTTTTTAAAACTTCCTTAATGATGAAGGAACATAGATGTGACTTGAGTCATTTTCTTGGCCAGAGCAAGTCTAACACCAGGTTCTGAGATAAACTTCAAGAGATACAGTATGTCTGCTTATCATCAGGGAAGAAAGAAGCCTAAGATATTTATAAACTTTATTTGTTTAATTTTGTCTCCTCTTCTTGAAACCATCAAGGGAGCAATGTAAAACATTCTTGTCTAAATGGAATTCCTTCTTGTATGAAGCTGTATTCTTTAGTTAGCCCTCCAACTCTGCCATACTATCCCTGAAGTTAATGTTCATTCTTTTTTTTTTTAAGATTTTATTTATTTCTTTGACAGAGAGAGACACAGCGAGAGAGGGAACACAAGCAGGGGGAGTGGGAGAGGGAGAAGCAGGCTTCCCGCAGAGCAGGGAGCCCGATGTGGGGCTCGATCCCAGGACCCTGGGATCATGACCTGAGCCGAAGGCAGACGCTTAACCACTGAGCCGCCCAGGTGCTCCGATAATGTTCATTCTTAATAGAAATACAAATGGAGCTTTTCTTTGTCAATAAGTAGATTGTTCTGAAAGCAAAATTCTAGATCATGTAAGAGCAACAACACAGCGCCCATAAGTGTTACGGAACATTTGGAAAGGGAAAGATTAACAGTGAATATCAATTAAGGCAAGATTTTGTAGAGGATGTTTGGCTTAAAGATACTTTAGAGGATTTGGGTAAATTAAGAGATAAGGTGGGAGTCCCCCCAAAAGTCTGGTTGCAACAAAGAATGAGATATGCATGTATTATTTCTCTTTAATTTTAATCAGTTAATGCTTGAACTTTGTGGCTTCTCATCTTTTATTTTGAGTACTTAACCCCTTTCAGAGCATGGTCTATGGAGCCACTCCTAGTTCTAGTCCTCCCTCTAGCACTGTCAAGTGGAACTGACAACAACACATGCCTGGTGCAGTTGTTATGAGAGTGAAAAGAGTTCATGTGTAGTGTTTAGACAATAGCCCGGCAATATAACAATTATATTATTAATATTATTATTACTTGATAACTCACAAGAATTAGTTTTTTTTTTTAGTCCTCTCTCTATTAATCTGGTTAACCACTTTTGTACCATCTAAATCCCATATGACAAAAATTAAATGACTTTGTTAATTTCCTTCACTCTGCATTTTTTTGTTTTATTCTGGCAAGGATACCTTGTTCTGTATTTTGTTCATTTTGTCCTCAAGTCTAGTAGCTTCTGTATCATCCTTGTGCCTCTTATAATACATGCCTTCATTGCAAGTGGCTGAGAGATATTTATTCTCAGGATTGGACTGGCAAATTTACTCCTATTTCTTTCTTTTTTTTTTTTAAAGAAGATTTTATTTATTTATTTGACAGAGAGAGACACAGTGAGAGAAGAAACACAAGCAAGGGGAGTGAGAGAGGGAGAAGCAGGTTTCCTGCTGAGCAGGGAGCCTGATGTGGGGCTCGATCCCAGGACCCTGGGATCATAACCTGAGCCGATGGCATATGCCTAACGACTGAGCCACCCAGGTGCCCCCAATTTACTCCTATTTCAACTTTATTAGAGATGATTTACAAATTTCTAATAATTTCTGTGTGTATATGTGTGTGTGCATGTGTGTGTGTTTGCTTTTTTCATATCTGAATAAGACTAGAGCAACATCTATTTATCACTAATAATTTCCGAACTGAGATTATACAAAAGGTATTCGAAAGAGTAATTGTCTCTTCTGGACCTTGTTTCAAATCATATGCTCAGTGATTTTTAATAATAATTTGACATGACTAATTGATCTTACATGTAAGATACTTATAGCCTCAAAAGTTAATTTATAACAACAAATATAATTTGTAATGCTTTTAGTAACTGAATTCTCATGTCATTGTTCGCACAGTAACATCATTTCCCAAGTGCAATGAGTCACATGTAAACTTTATGTAAAAAGAGAAATTTAAATTTTATATATCCATTTTTAACTTAAAACACTTTGGAATGAAAGTGTTCAAGACCTCCATACAGAAAATTACAAAATATTGCTGAGAGAGGTTCAAGAAACCTAAATAACTGGAGAATTTTGTCATGACCATGAATTAGATGATTAACATTAGGATGTCAGTTTTCCTCAAAATCATCTACAAATACAATGCAATCGCAAAAAAGAATCTCAAGCCCTTTTTTTCTTGGTGGGAATTGATGGACTAGTTCTAAATTCAATATGGAAATGCAAAGGACCTAGAATCCAAAAATATCTGAAAGAATAAGAGTAAAATTGAGGACTTAACTGGCAGATGTCAAATTTTACCATAAATTCACAGCATTTAAGACATATTGATATAGGAATAAATATAATATTAAAGAAAGTAAAGTGTCCAAAAACAGAAAGGAAAGACATGCTGGCTGAGGTATGAAAGACAGATTGGAGGAAAGTAACACCATGAGCAAGGAGGACATCAGTAAATATGGCAAATATCTAGTCTTAATGAGAAATAGTGATGGTCTAAATAAGGAAAGTGGAAAAGATAGAAAGCAGTGAACAGATTATGTAGAAGAGTCTCTGAGTATATCATTTCTGGATTAGTGAGGATATTTTCTTGGTTTCTAGCATGAGCAAATGACTGAATTTATGTTAGAAGACTCGGGAGGAGTAATTTTGCATAAGATGACAAGAATCTTATTTATTTATTTATTTTGTACATTGAGTTTTATGTGCTTGTAGGAAATCCAGAAATATTGAGTGGGCCATTGAATGAACCTGCTTACTTCTGAATAAAGTTCAGGAAAGATAAAAGGGAGAGATAAAGCAATTTAGATTAATCAGTTACATGTAGAATTGAAGTCGTGGGAGTGGATGAGATTATTGAATATAAATGTGTAGAGGAAGAAGAAAAGAGGGCCTGGTATAGAATCTTTAGGAACACCAATATTTTGCAGAAAGTCAGAACACTTCACAAAAGCAATGAATACAAGTTGCCAGAATGGCAGCTAGAAACCATAAGAGAATTATATCTTCAGAGGCGAGAGAAGAAAGTCTTCCAAGAGGGAATATGAGGTTACGAGGATCAAATGTAGCAAAGGTCAATATTGAAAAGTCACTTGAATTTACTATCAAGTTGCTTTTTCTGATCACAGCATTTTGGTGGAATTGTGGAGATTGAAGCCAGACTGCTTTGGGTTTCAAAATGAACTCTAGGGGGAAAGAATAAGTACACACAAGAACTGTAGGAAGTTTGTTTCTGAAGCAAGGTAAATGGATGGAGAGAGATGGGCTGGTAGCTGAAGGAAGACATGGAAGCGTGGGAAGTTTATTGTTTTATACTTTTAAGATGAGTAACACAAAGGATATTTGAAAATCCTGGTTGAAAGTTGCCTGTAGAGGGAAACTGTGAATTCTAGGGGTGAGAAGTGATCCCTGAGTAGATGGAAGAGGATGATATCTAGAAAACAAGTAAAGGAATTGGGTTTAAGCAAGATTAAATAATTCTTTCATCTGAAATATTTTAAATGAGCATGAAAATATTTTTGCAGGTTACATAACAGAAATTGTTATATTTCCACTTTATAAGTTAAATAAGACAAGTTGTTGGACCAGGACCTGTGGAGGTGATAAGATCCCAAAGTTTGAAGAGGATAGAGATTTTAAATAGTGACTGTGAAGAATGGGAGGAAAAAATAAATAGTAAAAATTGAAGGATTGTAGTTTATGTTAAAGGTGTGGACAAAGTCTATCACATGAATTTATAGTTTTACCTACTTGTATGGTCATGTGTTATGGATGAATATCTGGGTTTCCCCCAAAATTCATGTGTTGAAGCCCTGTGGGAGATAGAGCCACTAAAGAGGTGATTAAAATTAAATCATGTCCTCATAAAAGAGGAAGGGACACCGGAGATCACTCTCTCTTCACCATGTGAGAGCACATCAGAAGGTGGCTGTCTATAAGCCAGGAAGAGAGCCCTCTCAGAAATCAGTCCACTAGACCTTGATCTAGGGCTTCCAGACTTCTGAACTGTGAGAAAATAAATGCTGTTTAAGATACCCAGTCTACAATATTTTGTTATGTCAGCCTGAACAGACTAATACATCCTATAGCAATTCTACAAAATTCAGTCTCTTAGATGTTGGAATAGACAAAGTAGACTCTTAGCTTGATCCAGAGCTGTGATAATGCCAGACTGGTGCAACAGAAAGATATCATTTAGGTATTTGAGATTGTTACCAAAAAAATTTACATGCCATGGAAATGTGTAGATTCTCAGCTTTCTGGACTGGCAAGATTATTTTAAACTAAAAAATTTTGAATGAATCTTATCTAAATTTCTTTGGCTGACAAAATATGCCTCTCAAAAAACACAGTTGCCATAAATCTCCTAGAAAGGAACCTAGTCATTAGCACCAGGATGAGAGACTGCATAAACAAACATTATCACAAACTGTCATACCTTCCATTTGTTCCCCTCAAAGCTCAGTTTTCTTTCCTAAATGTCCATTTATTTGATTTCCTTTGTTAAGATTGGAAATAAACCCCTAGATCTAGATGTTCAGAAAACCACTTCTTTTGTGCTCTTCTATATGCATGTGAATAAACTTTGTTTTTTCTTCTGTTAATCTGTCTCTTGTTACTTAATTCGCAGGCACCCATTCATTTCAACCTAAGGTAATAGAGGAAAAATTTTCATCCCAACAAAAACTATGCTAAAAACGAAATGAGAGAAAAATGGATGAAGCAGTCTGTAGATAGTGAAAAAGTCAGTATGTAATATCTAACTCAAAGGATTGCTTTAAAAATTAAATTAATTCTATTTTCAAAAACTAATGATGTAATGTATGGCGATTAACATAACATAATAAAAAATAAAAAAATAAATTAATTCATATCTGTAAAACATGTAAAATAGTGCCTGACACATAATATGTATTCAAGAAATGTTATTACTCTATGGATCAGAGATCTCCAGTTCTTTGTGAATTAGAGGCTCTTTTTTTTTCCTTCTGTACATAGATGAGGGAATTGAGGGCCCCAAATACTAACCAGCTTGCACAAGGTTATGTATATATTAAGTGATAAGGATGGGATTTAAACTCAGGAAATCTGGCTCTGGAGACTGTGCCATCAACCACTGTGGTATGCAATCACCCATACTCTATGGAGGAATAAAAATGTGAAAGAGCTGGAGGAATTGGGATTTGCAGTAAGAGAGGAGGATGTCTGAATTTATGATTTCAAAAGTAGGGTAGTTCTCAGTAAGTACAAGGGACTCAGCTGGACCTTGGAGTGAGTTCAGTCTGTACCCCTTACCAGTTCTCATGCAATCTTGGGAAGCCACTTTCTTCTTTGAGCCTCCTCTTCCTCATTTGTAAGATGGGCGCAATAACCCATCTTGTCCTCCTCACAGGGATGCTGTGAGGTTCCAATAAGGTGCAAGGATAGGCAATTGCCTTGGGAACAGGTTGGGTGGGTTATGAGTTGTTGTCATTAGGACAGACAATGGGCCTGGGGCCTTCCAGGGATCAACACCAGTCTGGGAAGATACACAGGATGTATGGAGCATCATCCCACTGGTGACAAACAACAGCAGAGGTGAGGGACCTGGTCAGGCAGGGTGTGCTGACCTGGTCTGGGCAACTTGGGGCCAGGCAGCCTGTGCAGGTGCCCCTTTGCAGCAAGAGCTTCTCCCCACCTAAGAAACCTAAGAAGAAAAATAGTGGGAGAAGTTCAGGGGTAATAATTTGAAATATATAAATTGAAAGATGGACCAGGGAAACATTGGACTGAACAAGGCATTGGGGTGGGGGAACTACCAAAGATGTAGAGTGGCCCTTGTGGTCTGTACAGAATGAATGTGTAACAAATTTTATTATCTTTAGAAGAATTAAACTGACACATGGAAGCAAGTAGTTATACCCACGGGTAAAGTAGAGTAGTTGTCTCCAAAGGAGATTCGTAGAATCTGGTAGAAGACTAAATCAGGAAAATGTGGGACAGAACCCCATTTAATGCTTTTATCAGGGTATTTCAAAAAGTTGTTCAATTATATTTGACAAATCATTATTTTTCCATTTCCACAAAGTCTAAGATAAATAAGTGCTCCCAAGTACCAGAAGTGAATGAACCATTCCTGATCATAATGGTCAAGATTTGGGTGTTCAGAGGAGACAAGACCAAATGAACAGACTACTTACAAAATTTTAGTTTACTAGAGCTTTTGTCTGTCTGGGTAAGTTATATGCCTCACTACGAAGAACACAAATGAAAAATTTCTTCACTTGCTGGTAGAAAACCTAAATTCCTTAAACAGAAATAAAAATCTTCCATTTCACCGTCAGAGAGAAAAAAACAATCAACATATAAATCCTGTCTGAAGGAACATGTTGACTCAAATGTTTTCATATTAATATGTAATTCGTCAAAGCTCATCATATGTAAATGACTCATATTATCATCATTTCCTGTTTGTCCATTAAAATGAAGGGAATTTTCAGAAAAAGGACTCTGGGCAACTGAAAAAAAGGTAGTAGAAGTATCATGTTGTGACAAGCTGGAGGCATAAGAAAAGCATATCCACATTGCATTAGCTCCGTTCCATCGTTCAATAGCAGGATGTGACACAGGAAGTTGAAGAGCACTGGGGCTTAAAGTGGAGAGAATAATGCCCCCAATATGGAGCAGAAGGGTGACATACAGAGGGAGAAGCTCCTGATGCAGAAGACAGACTTTGCAGACTTTCTTATTTTACAGAGCTTTGAAAGTCGGAAGCAAAAGTTATTCTAGGGGCATCTTTCCCCTTATAGCTGTGCAAACTCAGTTTAATGTAAGCATTTCCATTGATCAACATTGCTTTATAAATGCATCAAAATTTTGTAAGCATGGCTACATTTAATAAAATAAGTTTTATTTTAGAGCATATATTACTTTGGTTGCATCTTAGTATTGGGTTATCACTTTACCATGACAGCATATCAGATCATTATGTTCTCTGCATGCACTCATTGTTCTGTTTCTGTTAATTATAGGTATAATGTAAAGCTCCAACTTACATTAGTGTCTCTCATGTTTACATGTTTATTGTCAGTTTAAAAGCATGTCTATTTAAATGAGCTCTTTCTTGATTACTATAAAAATTACTGACTGAAGTAATGGACATATTTTTGAGTTCAGAGAATTAATTATTTAATGATCATTTACTGAGGGCTTACAACACATTTGGCCATGTGGTATATATTATAAGCAATCTAAGGTAGTATAAGACATCATTCCAAACCACAGGAGATGTACAACCTGAGGAGAAGATATAGATTTGAAAAATGAATGAATAAGAATGTAATACAGCTAATAAAATGCTCAGAAGCACTGTATAAAAAAGAAGAGAAACCCTCACATACAACATATACTTACGGGGTGCCTGGGTGGCTCAGCCATTAAGCGTCTGCCTTCGGCTCAGGTCATGATCCCAGAGTCCTGGGATTGAGCCCCGCACTGGGCTCCCTGCTCGGTGGGAAGCCTGCTTCTCCCTTTCATACTCTCCCTGCTTGTGTTCCTCCCACCACCCCCCTCTCCTGTCAAATAAATAAATAAAATCTTTAAAAAAAAAGAAACAAAACAAACAAAAAAATGTGTACTTACCATGCACACATAGGGATTCTTTGCTCCATTAAAAATGGTTATAGTTCTCAAAATGTCATATGATGTACATCTCTAAATGTTTGTACATGAGATTCTTGCCTAAAGTGCCTTCTCCAGTCTGTCATCTGGCTCATATCTATCCTTCAAAACCCAGTTATGTCACTTCTTCCTGAAACCATTCTCAGGGTGCTAGGATGGCTTAGGTATTGCCAAGTTTCCTCTTGTACATATTATATGTACTTTGCTTTATAGTAGTGCACATTTTCCTGTGAATTAGGGAAGAAGGAAAGAAATATGTACACAGATATAAACACTTGTGAAGAGTGTGTGATCAAATAATGGAATTAACAATGAAAAAGCTTTGATTTTTTCTGGGTAGAAAGGAACTAGTTCTTTTATTTAAGGAAAGGGGTCATAACACTTTTTTAAAAGATTTTATTTACTTATTTGACAGAGAGAGTGAGAGAAAGCACAAGCAGGGAGAGCAGCAGAGGGAGAAGGAGAGCAGGCTCCCCACTGAGCAGGAAGCCCGATGTGGGGCTCGATCCCAGGACCCTAGGGTCATGACCTGAGCTGAAGGCAGACACCCAACTGACTGAGCCACCCAGATGCCCGGGTCATAACAATTTTTATGTATAAGCAACTCTTCTAGAAGCTTTAGTTCCATTAACACATTTAATAAGTACAATACTCCTATGATTTGTATAGTCCCGGTAAGGTTATTAGTAACTATTACCATCCCTATTCCATAGATGAGGGATTTTAGACAGAGAGGGGTTATGCATGATGCTCACGTCAGGGTTGCTGAGTTAGTAAACTCTAGAACCAGGATGCAAACTCAGACAAAGTACAGAGACCTGTACTTCATGACCTGAAAAGCGTAGTAAGGGCTTAGAACTGCTGCTACGGGATTGCAAAAAAGAAAGAGACGAAAGCCTCAGAAGATTGTTGAATGGCTTTAATGTGTGGCTAAGACCATAAGCAAACAGTGACAGGCTTCATATTGCTTTTTGAAGATCTTGATTCCCTAAGTGTAGTATCAAAGGATGTATATGTCTGGAGATTGGCACATGAGGTGGGAAAAATAGTGAAGAGAGTGAAGGAGATGGTAAAAGTGTAGTTAGGAAGGTGGTAAGCAAAGCTGAGTGGGCCAGTGCTGAGGACTGATGGTATCTGGGAAGTTCAACATGGCAGACGGAATACACTTGTTTATCTCTGCTCCCTCCCAAAAACTGCTAAAAGAAATAAGAAGATACGACCCTACAAAGATTAAAGGGGGGGGGTTGCAGCAGAAAAAGAGAAGTCAAGAATTTTGGAAGTTGAAAAATGAATAGAGTGGAACTAAGTTAGTGGAACCAGATAAAGCCATATTTGAATCCCCAGGAGGTTGGAGGAAGCCAACAAGAAGTAAACACATTCTCACTGCTGGATTCCCTAATGGAGAGGATGGAGGAGGCACTAATGAACTCTCACATGGTTCTAGATAATAGGATTGTGAGTGATTCTTTTTCAAAATTTCTGTAATGATCAATTATTACTGAAGGGAAAAAAGATTTCTAAAACAAGACTTCAGGTATGGGACAGTTTTAGACGATGGCAAAATCCAGGCAGTAATAATGGGAGCAGGGTGTAGAATAGAGAAATATATTATGCTTGAATATATCAGGGAATTTTGAACCCAGGTTATATAACATATTGTCAACATGCATATTGAAATTGGCCAAGGTGGTGGTAGAACCGCAAACTTGTGAGAAAGTAAGGCTGGCACAGGGAGGATGGGCAGGAGATTGAGATGTGAGGGAAGGGCTGTGGGCTGTGGAAAACACAAACACATGAGCCATCACTTGTATTATTTCTGTACTATCTTGGCACTTTGGATAACGAAAAATTCACTATTTAGCAAAAGAAGCAATTGACATTCCTAAACCTTGTGGAGACCTAGCCTGCAAAGCTGTCTCCTTGGCATTTTCTGCAATTCCTGAGCAGGACTCCCACTCAGCCTCCAAACACCTACCAAATTTTTGAGCATTCACGTGAGCAAAGAGCCTGAAATGCAGCATTAGATTCCCTATGTGCACCTCAGACAGTCTTGCACTTGCCTTTCCAGGGAAGGAGTTCTGATATTATGATCACATTCCTAGGTTTCATTGTGTTTCATCCTTACTAGGAAAAGTGAAAATGGACAGGAAGGTGAAACAATAAATTTCTAGGTGTACCAAGTCAATCATACACATTTATATAAGGAGCTGCAAGACTCTTGATTAAAAAGAAACATGTTGTTTAGGGTGCCTGGGTGGCTCAGTTGGTTGAGCAACTGCCTTCGGCTCAGGTCATGATACTGGAGTCCCGGGATCGAGTCGGGCTTCCTGCTCAGGGGGAGTCTGCTTCTCCCTCTGACCCTCTTCCCTCTCGTGCTTTCTATCTGTCATTCTCTCTCTCTCAAATAAATAAATAAAATCTTTAAAAAAAATAAAAAAAGAAAAAGAAAAAAATAAAAAGAAACATGTTTGTTTTCACTTGATAATGCATCATTGAGCTTTCATGGTCTGAACAATTCAAGGAGAAATACACACTTCCTGAACCTGAGTTTCAAGGACCTTGCTTCCTCCTAATTTACTCAGTTTTACATGTTCTCACTCTTTCCTCACTTTTATACCTTCCACTTTCACCAGGGGTACTCTTTGTTGGACCCATCATGGCTTCCTCCCCTTTTCACTTAGGAGCTTTTAGTATAAGCCATCTTCTGTCTATGTCACTGATGCTTTAATCTAGTTCAGTTAACAAGAATATATTACAGTATGCTGTTTTCAGCACCATGCTAGACATTAAGAGGATTATCAGAATTGTAATAATTCAGACAATGATAAACAAGAGGATGGAGTGGCAAAGAGAAGTAGAAATATTTAGCGGTAAAAATGAATGTCTCCTGATATTTTATTAGGGATTAACTAAAATGTTTGCTCTCTCTGAAAGCTACTATATAAGTAGGATATTAAAACAAATGATGCTGGGGCACCTGGGTGGCTCATTTGGTTAGGCATCTGCCCTTAGGTCGGGTCATGATTCCAGGGTCCTGGGATTGAGCCCTGTGTCAGGCTCCCTGCTCAGCGAGAAGTCTGCTTCTCCCTCTCCCTCTGCTGCTCCCCCTGCTTGTGCTTTCCCTCGCTCTCTGTCAAATAAATAAATAAAATCTTTAAAAAACAAACAAAAAAACAAATGATGCTAACTCCATGCACTTAGTAACATGTATAGTTTCCTCAACTTGATCTGTTTTTATTTGTGCATCTATACCTATTTGAATCTCAGAATGTAACTTTGTTTACATTATGGAATATATGTGGTTGGAATGGTTCTAATTGAATTAGGAGAGAATTTTAGCTTAACAAGTGGCTATCTAAAACTTCTCTTTTCCATTTTTATTTTCTTAATTAAGCTAGTTTATAATTCTATTACCTTTCCTCACCTATTGACTTAGAATCACTTGTTAATATTTTGAATTTATTTTGACAGATTGTTTTGCTTTACTCTTTCCTCAAATTAGTAATGATGATTTGTGTGATTTGGTATCTACTTGATCTGTTGACCATGAATATGAGGAGGACTCAAGTCAAACTTTTAGGGTCAATATTCAAGTTTCAGAAATATTGGTAATTCTGAATGGTAGTTTTTTGAAATGTATGCAAAGCCTTATTAAGAGATGTTATGGGGATGTTTGCACAGCTATATAAAGTTACTAAAATTATCAATTTTTTTTTAAACAGATGTTTCTCTTTAAGCTAGGTGGGACAGATCCACAGCTTAGGTCCTATGAGTCAATGAGCATCATGGTATCTATAAAGTAGCTGAAGATTCCATGAGCTTAATCAAACTGTGCTTTCCCTCTGTTATACTTTAGTTTTGTTTCAGATTTTTGTCTCATTTCCCTTGGTGTACAACTGTAAGACATCTCAAAAGCTAGAATCTTATATAAAACACGTGATAAATAACTCTCTTTTGTATTAGTCCTGAGTGTAAAAAAAAAAAAAAAGAGTAAAACAAAACACCTTGAAGGGATAATAAGAAAAAACAAAGAAAATGTGTATAGTTTGAGAAAGCAAAGGGACAGTTCCATTTAAGGAAGTATTAAAGGGCAGAAGTTGTGGAAACATACAGAATGAACAAGACTGGGTTGAGAAGTATTGGAGTGAATAGCAATAATTCAATTTCTGATATTGGCTCAAGCAATGAAGTGACATCATTTAAGGGACACCTGAAAACCCAAATGGTCTGTTTTTCCTGGGAATTGCATTTTTACTTTGGTCGACTCAGTAAGTCAGAAATATGCATGTATATTCAAAACTGTATTACTCAGCTGTTTTCCAACATTAGAAAGAACAAATTTCAGTTGTTAGATCCAGACTTGTTTTGGGGGTGAGTGATCCCTTGCAGTCTTCAGACAGTGTGCCATTATTTGCTCTACCATTGTGCATTATGAATACCAGAAGCTCACAATACTTCATAAGACCTTTATACATTAGAGAGACCTATCTGAAGCCCTTAAAATACTCTTGTAGAGCTAGAAGGCAAGAGGGTAATGTCCTCTTAATTCTTCTTTGAGGTTATTCTTGAGCAATTTCTGAGTGTAACAGAATCAAAAACTGAACTCAAATGCCACCTCCTGAATTAGATTCACCCATCTGCTTATACTCTGTTTCTTTATACTTTAAGTATTCTGTAGGTTCATCACATTCCCCCTTTTATTGTGGTTATCTTTCACCACAGGAAATGGGTTTGTGTTCTTTTACATAGGGAGACTGGTATATCTTTTAAGACGTTTGACTTCGAAATAATTAAGGCTAAATAGAAGTTGTAAAAGTAGTACAGAGTCTTGTGTGCCCTTCCCCTAGCTACCCCAAACCTTATATAGCTGTGGTACAATATCAAAACTAGGAAGGTGACATTGGATGATTTCTGTTAACTCGACTACAGACCTTACCAATTTTTACCATTTGCTATAACTGCAATCTTTGTGTGAATTTGTGTGTATAGTTCTGTGCAATTTTCTTCCAACTATATACGCATGTAACCACAACAATCAAGATACAGTTCCATTACCACAAAAGAACTCCCTCATGCTACATCTTTGTGTTCTCACCCACCTGCCACCCACTCCAAGTTCCAGTTCCTTAGCAACTACTAAAATGTTCCCTATGTCTATGGTTTTGGCTAAAGATATTGATCATTTTTCATGTGCCTACTTTCCATCCATATTATCCCTTTGATGCCATATCCATTCATGTATTGTGCCCATTTTATAATAGGTTATTTGTGGTTTTTTAAATATTGAGTTTTGAGAGTTCTTTACATAGTCTAGGTATGGAAAAATATATTGAGTATATAGTTTGCAAATATTTCTTCCTGGATCTGTCATTTGTCTTTTCATCCTCTTAATAGTCTTTCATGGGGCAAAAGTTTTTTATTTTGAGGAAGGTCAACTTATTATTTTATTTTATGGAACATGCATTTAATTTCATGTCTAAGAAATCTTTACCCTAAATCCCCAATTACCCCCAAGGGTGTTCTATGTTTTCATCTAAAAGCTTCATAGTTTTACATTTTACATTTTTTTTCTATTTTTTTAGAAAAGTTTATTAATTTGAGAAAGAGAGAGCAAGTGCCAGAGCATGAGCAGGGGGTAGGGCCAGAGGGAGAAGGAGAAGTAGATTCCCTGCTGAGCGGGGAGCTTGATGGGGGGCTTGGTCCCAGGACCCCAGCATCATGACCTGAGCTGAAGGCAGACACTTAACTGACTGAGCCACCCAGGCACCTCTTAACTTTTTTTAAAAAAAGATTTTCTTCCTTCCTTCCTTCCTTCCTCCCTCCCTCCCTCCCTCCCTCCCTCCCTCCCTCCCTTCCTTCCTTCCTTCCTTCCA
>NW_027397065.1:25165629-25489633 GCF_003265705.2 Callorhinus ursinus | reverse complement strand
TCCTTCCTTCCTTCCTTCCTTCCTTCCTTCCTTCTTTCCTTCCTTTTTCTTTCTTTCTTTCTTCCTTTCTTTCTTTCGAGTACCAGCCAGGGAGGGGCAGAGGTAGACAGAGAGAGAGAATCTCAAGCAGACTCTGTGCTGAGAATGGAGCCTGATGCGGGGCTCAATCTTGGGACCCTGAGATCATGACCTGATCCAAAATCAAGAGTTGGTCACTTAACTGACTGAGCTACCCAGGTTCCTCTATGTTTTAAATTTAAATCCATGATCCATTTGGAATTAATGTTTATATATTAAATTTAAGTCATGGTTCATATTTTTGTCTGATGTCCAATTGTTTCATTTATTAAAAAGATTATCCTTCCTGTACTGAATTGCTTTTGAACATTCATAAAAAATCAACTATTATATTGAAAAAACTTTCTTCTATTTTTAGTTTTGGAGCTTTTTATTAGGTTCCTACTTATTTAGGACTTTTATGTCTTCTTTAGAGATCGACCCATTTATTTCTATAGACTATGTTTTTTTTAATCTCTGGTAATTCCCTTTATTTTGAAGTCTTCTTTGTCTGATATTGATAGAACCATACCAGCTGACTTACAATTACTGTTTACATGGTATGTCATTTTATCTTTTTGCTTTTCATTTCTATGTCATTATATTTAAAGTATATACATTATAGAAAACATACACTTGGCTGTTGATATTTTTATATATAGCTTGTCAACCGCTGCCTTTTTATTGGTGTCAATCTCTGCTTTTTATTTATAAAACACATTAATATTTATAAATGTGAAATATAATTATATTTACATTTAATATATATATTGATATACTTGGGTTTACCATATTGCTAGTTTTTCCACTTTTTGTTCCTTTTCTGCTATTTACAAACCATTTTCTTTTGTTTTCTCTAGTGACAAGTTAATTATACTTTGTATAAATTTTTAAGATTTATTTATTTATTTGAGAGAGAGAGAGAGAGAGAGAAAGAGCACAAGCACAAGCAGGAGGCAGAGGCAGAGGGAGAAGCAGACTCCCCGCTGAGCAGAGAGTCCAATGCCGGACTTGATCCCAGGACCCTGGGATCATGACCCAAGCTGAAGGCAGACACCTAACCGACTGAGCCACCCAGGCGTCTTTTGTAAAAATTTTTAAAAAATAATTGCTGTATGGATTGCAGTATTCACTATTAACTTATCACAGTCTATTTAGATACTAGTATTATGATACTAAAAAACCTTATGATAGAAAAATTGTGTTAAGCTCCTCCATTCTATGTGCTGCTTTTGTTTCTTTTAATTTTCATATATAAATCCCATAATATAATCTTATATTTTATTTAAATAATTACTTGTCTTTCAGAAACAGCCTTTTGCTGAGGCTAAGTCCCTTGGGGGGTGCAGTTGCGTGGTGGGAGCTCCCTTCTTCCATCCAGCCTCCACTTGTGGAATGGAGGCTCTACCAAGGACACAGCATCCTAAGAATCTTGGGCCTCTGATTATCCTTGCTTCAGCTCATGCAGTGTTGGTTCCATGCTAAGAAAGGCATGCAAAATGACATCAGGCTGCTTCCTCCCCAACACCAAGCACTTAGCTCCTAGAGTGAGGGTATCACTCAGAAAGAAGCTTACCATTGTGCTCACCCCTGGCTCCAGATCTCTGGCTCAGAAATTTCTCTGGATGAGGAAGCAGGTTATGAAATAGTTAACACCTAATCTCTTCCCAAAGCAACTAACTTCATTTGCAAGAGAATTTGGAGAGGCTTTGCTTAAAGGCCGAAGAGTAGATGTTGTTGTGAAAGGCAATGGGAAGAAATTCAAGATACAGGATAAACTGTAAGCTGGCTAGTTTTCAGGAAAGAAACAGGAAATAAGAAGCTCCCTTTCCCACCTCCTTTAAATTGTTAACAAATTATACATTGTATTTCCATTAGCATAGGTTTATAATGACTATTTGATTTTTTTTTAAGATTTTATTTATTTATTTATTTGACAGAGAGACACAGCAGGAGAGGGAACACAAGCAGGGGGAGTGGGAGAGGGAAAAGTAGGCAGCACATGGAGCAGGGAGCCCGATGTGGGGCTTGATCCCAGGACCCTGGGATCATGACCTGAGCTGAAGGCAGACGCCTAAAGACTGAGCCACCCAGTTGTCCCTATAATGACTATTTTATGCATTTGTTTTTAAATAATATAGAAAACAAAAACAGGTGTTACAAACCGAAGAATATATTAGTACTGGCTTTTAAGTTGATCTGTGTAGTTACCTTTATCAATGTTTTTTTATGTCCTCATATGGCTTTGAGTTATTGTCTAGTGTTCTTTCATTTCAGACTGAAGGATTTCCTTTAGCATTTCTTGTAGGTCAGGTCTACAAGCAAATAGCTCTCTTAACTTTTGTTTCTAGGGAAATCTTAATTTATCCTTTATTTTTGAAAGATAGTTTTTCCAGACATGAAATTGTTCCTTCGCAGCTTTTTTTTTTCTTTAGAACTTTAAATGTCATCCCACTGCGTTTTAGCTTTCATGGTTTCTGATGAGAGATTTGCTGTTAATCTCATTGGGAATACCTTGTACATGACCAGTCACTTCTCTCTTGATATTTTTGATATTTTCTGTTTTTCTTTATCTTTGATTTTAATGTGTCTGAGTGTTGATCTCTGCTTGGAGTTTGTTGAGTTTTTTGTATGTATAGATTGATGTCTTTTATCAAACTTGGGAGGTTTTCAGCCATTATTTTTCAAAACATTTTTTCTTCACTTTTCTCTCTCTCTTTTCTTTCTAGGACTCCCATATAGTATATTGATCTATTTAATAGTGCCTTGACGGCTCCCTCAGACTCTGTTTACTTTTCTTCATTCTTTTTTCTTCCTGGTCCTAAGACTGGATAATTTCAGTTGTCTTATCTTCAAATTCACAGATTCTTTTTACCTGCTCATGCTTGCTTTTGAATCCTTCTAGGGAACTTTTTATTTCAGTTATTGTTATTTTTATTTACAGTGTTTCTTTTTGATTCCTTTTATAATATTTCTATCTCTTTATTGATATTCTCATTTTGAAGGTATATCACTTTTCAGATTTCCTTTAGTTCTTAGTCCATGGTCTTCTTTAGCATTTTGAGTATATTGAACACAGTTAGTTTAGTATTTATCCAGTAAATCTAATGTTTGGACTTCTTCAAGTCCAGATTCTGTTAACTTATTATTTTCCTTTGAATGGGCCATGCTTCACTGTTTCTTCATATGCCTTGTGATTTTTGTTGTTGTTGCTATTTTGTTGAAAATTGGGGTTGTTGAATATTATCATGTAGCAGTGCAGGAAATCAAATTCTCTCTCTATCCCAGGGTTCTCTGTTAACCATTGAGGGCTTCAGTCATCCAACTGTTTGATGACTTTTCCAAACTATTTTTGCAAATACTGTATTCCTTGTCATGTATCGGCACTGAAGTCTGTCTATTATCTCAGGTTCTAGTCAGTGACCTGACAGAGATTTCTTTAAATGATCAGAACCAAGAATGAGAATAATCTCTCCTTTTTAAAAAAGATTTTATTTATTTTATTTGAGAGAGAGAGAGAGTATGAATGGGTGGAGGGGCAGAGAGAGAGAGGGAGAAGTAGACTCCCTGCTGAGCAGGGATCCCGATGTGGGGCTCCATCCCAGGACCCCAGGATCAAAACCTGAGCCAAAGGCAGATGCTTAACTGACTGAGCCACCCAGGCACCCCGACTCTCAGTTTTTGCAACTTGACTCTGAGTTAGATCACTCCTTTATCATCAAGACAGTTTAAAACAGCCTTAGCTTTCATCTACTGGTTGACCAGAGCCCAGAACCTACATTTCTGTCAGAGGTGCAAGCCAAGGGTTCTCTCCAGTGTTTTCTGATCATGTGTTTGGTTCTGGGCACTACATCTACTTCAGGGAATGAGATGGCCCTTCTGAACCAGTATTCCTCCAAGCAACTTTATTCTGAGCCTTTTTCCCCCAGGTTTTCAGTCTGGCTGATACTTGTCCTATGCACTGGGTTCCTATTTCTATGATAGGTCTTTTATGATCTTTCCAGTCTTTTTTTTTTTTTTTTTTTTGAGAGAGAGAGCACGAGCAGGGGGAAGGGCAGAGGGAAAAGGAGAGAGAGAATCTTAAGCAAGCTCCACACCTGGCACATAGCCCAGTGTGGGGCTAGGTTTCATGACCCTGAGATGGTAACCTGAGTCAAAATCAAGAGTTGCATGCTTAACCGACTGAGCCACCCAGGTACCTCTCCAGTCTTTTAAATGAAAATTGGTCTACTTATGGTTTCCACAATTGTGGTTAATCTAATAATTTATATTTTACCTGGAAAATATATATTTCTTCTTAGGTTTTCAAATTTGTTTCAGTATAGTTACATGTAGTATTCTCTTACAATTATCATCTTTCCTATATCCATAGTTATATCTTCTGATCCCCAATATTGCTTATTTTTGGGCTTTTGCTTGTTCCCTCTCTACTTCTGTTCCCTCCCACCTTCCCTCATTTCCCCTTTTTTCCTCTTTCTTATTTACATGAAAGTTCAAGGGAGGATTTGTTTATCCCTTTTTTTGTTTTTTTATTTTTGTATTTAATAAATCTCAGCTTTGTTCTCTTTTTATTTATTCCTAGTTTTTAATTATTTTATTTTCATAAATTTTTCATTTTTATTGGTATTTCTTAATAAAAGCATTTAAAGACATGTTTTAAACTTTTTCTTTGGCACAGCTTTCATTGTGTCCAAAGATTCTATTATGAAATTTTTTATTGCTTTCTAGGTAGTTTATGACTTTTCTAAGTTCTTCTTTAATTTATGAGTTATCTGGGAATATATTTCTAATTTTATAAATATTAAGTTTTTATTATTAGTTTCTAATTTTTAGATTATAGTCAGAGAATGTGACTTCCTTCCTTCCTTCCTCCTCTCTCCCCCCTCTCTCTCCCTCTCTCTCTTTTCCTTCCTTCCTTCCTTCTTCCTTCCTTCCTTCCTTCCTTCCTCTCTTCCTTCCTTCCTTCCTCTCTCCTTTAATGGAATGTACCAGACTTCCCACATCAGACCTAGATCTGAGGCTAGGATTTATTGTTTATTATCTGAATGGTTTTAGGGAAATCACCTAACTTCCCTAAGACTTAATTTTACCTTAAAAAGTAGAGATGATAGGGGCACCTGGGTGGCTCAGTTGGTTAAGCATCTGCCTTTGGCTCAGGTCATGATCCCGGGGTGCTGGGATTGAGCTCCGTATCGGGCTCCCTGCTCAGCTGGGAGCCTGCTTCTCCCTCTCCCTCTGCCTGCCGCTCCCGCCTCTGCTTGTGCTCTCTCCCCCTCTCTCTGTGTGTCAAATAGAGATGATAAAAAGTGTTTTTCACCATACTACAAGGTGGGTATGCATACCAAATATAACAATACACATAAAAGAAATTTCTAACTAGATAGTGGTCATGCATGCTGACTAAATATCACATACTGATTGGAAATTTCTTTTGTTGCGTATTGGTGAGACTCACAGAGACGTGATATGATGAGCACTGGGTGTTATTTTTAACTAATGAATCATTGAACATTATATCAAAAACTAATAATGTACTATACCTTGGCTAATTGAATTTAAATAAAAAAGAAGAGAGATAATCTAAAATGTATACTACTTAAGGGATAAAGAAGAGATGTTGGGTTTATGGAGTGATTGGCATTTGCTTTTCCTTCTGCCCAGACTGTTCTTTCCCAGATATTCATAAGGCTCACTCTCTTACTTCAATCTGGAACCTGTTCATATGTCTCTTCAGAGAGGACTTTTTTTTTTTTTCGTAGGCTCCACACTCAGCGTGGAGCCCAACATGGGGCTTGAACTCACAACGCTGAGATTAAGACCTGAGCTGAGATCAAGAGTCAGATGCTTAACTGACTGAGCCACCCAGGTGCCCCCAGAGGTCCTTTTTAACACAAAAATCTCTTCTGGTCAATTTCTATCACTTTGCCCTGCTTTACATTTTATGATAGTACTTAACCATTTTTTAAACATATTATATAACCATTCTTTATTGCCTTCTTCATTCACTTTAATGTAAACTCCATGACAGCAAATATTTTTACTTTTTACTCACTCTTGTATTCCTAATGCCTAGGGCCCAACATGTGGGGATCCCTTAATAATTAATAATCAAATGAGTAAGTTAGTACTTGAAAAAAAACACTAGCTAATGAATAAGTTTAATTTCTCTCAGCTGTCCAAATAACTTATTTTTGCCAAGATATGTTAGAAAAAAGAACTAACAGTTTTTAAGAAAACAGAATTCCTGGAAAAATGAATTTCCATATTAGAAAATTTAAAAAAATAAATAACTGTTTACTTGATGCCTATTTGCTATTTTACATATTCATGCACTTCTATGACTTTTGACAGAATTAATTGTTCAAAAATGAACCAAAATTATTTCAAGCTTGCATCTTTGTGAGAATTTTTCCTTTTTCATTATATATATATATATTTTTTTTTGTCATACCATATGTCATGAAGATAACCATTTTTCAGATTTTAGCCGTTCTCAGATCACATTCATAATTTTTGGCCATAGCCACATACCTGTCACATGTAATTTTAATTTTCATTAATCCTACTTAAACCAACTCTCTCTATTATTTTAAACTTATTCTTGTCCTAAGTACAAACTTGCAAAATCTCAAGTTTGATTGTTATAATTTTTAAATATACAGTAAGTTAAATACGTGATTATTAAAACAAAAACTCATCTATGTGTGTCCAAATTATGCCCAGTGCGGTGGAATTGCTGACAGACTGATGGAAGATAGGGTAATGGATTATAGCAGCAGGTGAACATCCAGTGATGCTCTCTGAGGCTTGATTTATTCATGTGAAAAGGGAAAGGATGAAGTGGATGGGCTCTAAGTTCTTGGTGTTCCTCTCGTAGTCTTTCTTCTAAGAGTGATGATTGGATCCAGGAAGACTTCTCAGGAAAGATTGAAGCTTGTTTCCTGGCACCCCAACTCATACATGAGTAAGGAAATGACTCCATAGGCCATTTCTGAACACTTATATCCTAGGTAATGAGAAAATAGGGGCTTTATTATGGAATTCCAACCAGATCACGTAAGTATGAAGTACATCTGCACATGTAAAATGAAACAGAAATACAAAACAATGAACAATTATTCCTACAACATACCTCATTTCTCTGGAAATTTTTTTATACGTTTTGGGAAGGTTGAATTACTTGGAAGAGCATTTTCCATTTTTTTCCTCCATATTGGAACCACCTGATTTTAGTAAAGTGTTCTCAGCTAGAACTTTCCTGAGGACCATATCCAGATCAAGCAGCCAACAAAGGGCATTTCACATGCCACACAAACTGTGCTAAATGCTATTAGGATGCAGGCGCTGTTTCTAAGCTTTCTGCTATATGAGGAGAGATAGGGCCATCCACAAGAACTTCACAGTCATTGCCAAGTTCTTCATAGGAATAATAGTATTGAAACCACACATTTGTATACCTTTTTTATTTGATATACTAGGTAAACTGATATACTACTATTGATATATATATATATATAGTTATAAATGTTAATTAATTTTTGCAACAATCCTCTGTGGAAGAGCTGCTGTCACTAAACCCTTTTGTAATTTAAGATTTATAGAATACTGGAAGGTCCAAAATAACTATGGGGCAGTCTGGTTCTCATTGGTGTCCTTATGTTCTATGGACATAATTACCTTTATTTCTAGAAAAAAATAATAAAGCATAAGATATGAAAATTAGAACTATATTGATAGGGAAAATAAGAGGAAATATCTGAACTAAAACTGTCCTATGAATCCTAGCTACCTGGTTGTATGGCTGCTACTCAGAGAAAGATGGGCAAATGGGATTTGGTGCTTCCATTGGTCTCTTAGTTTTCTGATCAATTAGTTGAGCCATTGTGTTTACAAGTTTCAGAAACCTAATAATAACTAGTGTGTGCAAATAATTAGAATAAGAATGAAAATAAAGTGATTTATTAAGTTACATAACAGAGAAGCCCATGGGTAGAGCTAGTCAGGCAGGTTATGTCCTGGCATTCAAATATTATTTTCAGGATTCTTTCTCTCTCTCTCTTTGTCTCTTTCCCTGTCTCTCTGTTTCTCTCTCTCTCTCTCATACATACACACAGACACACATATGCTCATAAGCAGACCATTTCCATGTACTGCCACCATCAGCTAAAGATTACATAATCCTTTATCTTTAACAAGGCCATCAGAGAGACAGTTTATCTTTTTTAATACATAGCTGGAGTGGGGGTGGGGTGGGAGGGATGGGGTGGCTGGGTGATAGACATTGGGGAGGGTATGTGCTATGGTGAGCACTGTGAATTGTGCAAGACTGTTGAATAACAGATCTGTACCTCTGAAACAAATAATGCAATATATGTTAAGAAAAAAAGAAGAAGAAGATAGCAGGAGGGGAAGAATGAAGGGGGGAAACTGGAGGGAGAGATGAACCATGAGAGACGATGGACTCTGAGAAACAAACTGAGGGTTCTAGAGGGAAGGGGGTGGGGGATGGGTTAGCCTGGTGATGGGTATTAAAGAGAGCATGTTCTGCATGGAGCACTGGGTGTTATGCACAAACAATGAATCATGGAACACTACATCAAAAACTAATGATATGATGTATGGTGATTAACACAACAACAAAAAATTTAAAGAAAAAAAACAGATACATATATAGATAAAATTCCTGAAATTCTGTTGCTTTGATCAACATAGAATCTGTGTAACATAGAACACAGTGTAACCCCTTGAACAAAAGGTTTGTAGGTATCATCATCTCAACCACATGCATTGAAACTAGGTGAAGGAAGCATCCCCAAAAGAATATCAGAGTGCTTTCACCAGAAGAAAGGGCAGGTATGTGTTGTCAGATAAGGTAAGACGATAAAATATCTAGTAGACAGTGTTCTGCCAGTCACCGAGGGTTGGTAGAATGTCCTCAAGCAGTTACAACTCCAAAGAGGGATCCCAAACCTCAGGAATCATTGAGTAGACCATTGAAAATTACAGAGAATATAGCACTATATTCTATAACTTAGAATTTTTATCTTTGTATCTTTGAGCTTATTTCTTGAAGAGAGCAGTTCCACTCTATAATTGCTCTGTGTGGACCCTGCTGCAAGCTGCCCCTAGAAAAGGTGCTAAGAGAACAGGAAACAAGCACCAAGGGAAGAACAGGGGCGGCCAAGTGTCCTTCAAGGTGGGATGAGTTGTTGCTGCCCTGAAGTTTGGTAATGGAACTCACTGCCAGTGGAACCATTTCAGAGAAAAGCCCTTACAGATGGGAACAGCTATTGGGAGCCTGTGCCAGGAGTCACTGCCAAGAGTCATTGCCAAAAAGAGCTGCTGGGAAGCCACTGTGGAAGCAGAGAGAATTGCCACTAGTCTCAGCCCTCTTCATCACACCATTGGAAGTAACCACAGAAGTCTAACAGGAGAGTGATTGTCTTTCTTTCTAAATACCATGTATGTATATCTATATCTACATTGGTATATAGATATAGACCTCAGTGTCCTACAAATTTCTATGTATTCCATTTCAGGGTAGAAGATCAACTTCCTTCCTTTCATCACTTACTTAGTTAATATTTATGTATGCCCCTCTCTGCAAAAAAAAAAAATTAACTTTGTACTTCTGTTGTGATTGCCATCTAGTGGAGCAAAGAAGTATGTAAATAACTGTTTAGAATACAGTGTAACAGGAATAGTTGTGCAATGTTGTCTGGGGAAGCCGGGAGGTGGGGGGGAGGGAAGCTGCTTGTGCCTGAAGGACTTAAATAAGGCTTTACCGAAGAAGACACATTTCATCTGGGTCTTACTGAATAGAAGGCCCAGACATTCTAACAGGAGTGGAAACCTGCTTTAGAACTGGAAACCAGGCTTCATATTTCAAAGTGTCACCTAAGGAAAGATGGTCGTGTACATCACAACGTAAATGAAGAAATAAAGTAACTAGCTCTCAAAAATATATAGTTTAAGTGCCAGGAATATTTTGGAAAATATATTTCATGGAGTAAAAGAATATTTCTAATGTCTGATATGTACTGCATAATACATAGTTTCCTTCCAAAGTTTGATATGACTTATTCCTAGATAATGTGAATTAAAATTAATAAATATAACTGATTTTATCTTTTACTTTTCTAACCCCCATTCCTTCTCACTCACTATCATTTTTCTAGATCGCTTCTCCAGAAGCAGGAAAAACATGGTCTCACTGCCTGATTGTTATCATTTAAGAAACTATTATTAAATAATAAAAGGTCTTCAGTATTTGGTGAAAATTATGTCATAGGCATTATACTATTGTAATTTACAGCTATTAAGTTATTTGATGCTCTTTAAAATACTATAAAGATTGTGGCATTAATAATCCCATATTATAGTAAAGAAACTGAGGTTTAGCAACTTTTCACCAAGTATCATGATGGGCGACAATGTTACCATCCTAGCCAGGATCTCTGATTTCAGGTGATTACAACACTAAAGTAAAGCAATTGAAAATCAGGGAAAAGCAATTGCTTTAAGGATGTTTGTTTTAAGACCACTATTATAATACTTTCTTAGCTTGAGAAGAGTAATTTTGTCCACCCCAAATATGTTTCCTCATTTGTAAAATGATGCCAAATGCCTCAGTATTTTGATGTCTCATACCTTCTTTAGCCCAAACATCTAAAGATAAGACTTAAACTAAGGTTCATGAAGAAATATTTTTAGTGACTCACAAATCAACATAGATCTCAGATAACCAAATACCAACTCATCCTGTAGCAGAACAGGTGCATTCTTGAATGTGGAAACCAGGCCATCTTGGTTGTTAGTTATAAGCCTTTTCAACTGCTTATTAGTTTCTTCCCGTTGATCTTCAGCCTCATAAAGTTTTTTTTTTTTGATGTAGTGTTCCATGATTCATTATTTGCATAGCCTCACAAAGTTTTATAAGCTCTATAAGCCTTCGCAAATACTGAGGAAACTCAGTCTTTTTTTTTAAGATTTTATTTATTTATTTATTTATCTGATAGAGAGTGAGAGTACAAGTAGGCAGAACGGCAGGCAGAGGGAGAGGGAGAAGCAGGCTCCCCGCTGAGCAGAGAGCCCGATGTGGGGCTTGATCCCAGGACACTGGGATCATGACCTGAGCCGAAGGCAGACATTTAATGACTGAGCCACCCAGGTGCCCTAAGGAAACTCAGTATTAAGTGCTTTTATTAACATGCAATACAATTAAACACCATATGATCTCACCTATATGTAGAATCTAAGAAATTGAAATAAAAAAAAAAACCCAAACTCACAGAAAAAAGGATCAGATTTGTGGTTACCACTGATGGGGAGTGGGGAGAGGGGGAATCAGATGAAACTGGTCAAAAAGTACAAACTCTCAGGTATGAGATAAGTACTAGGGATGTCATGTACGGCATGATGACTATAGTTAACACTGATGTATGGCATATTTGAAAGTTGTTAAGAGAGTAGATCCTAAGAGTTTTCATCACAAGAATAAAACCTTGTTTTCCTTTTACTTATTTTTTTTTGTATCTATATGAGATGATGGATGTTAACTAAATTTACTGTGGTATAACCATTTTACAATATATGTAAGTCAAATCATGATTCTGTACACTTTAAACTCATATAGTGTTTTATGTCAATTATCTCTCAATAAAACCAGAAAAAAAGAACCAGTTTTACCAAGTAGCTGATATATGAAGAGTTGATGGGAGATCTGCTTTTTAGGTCATGGGCTATAATAATATGACAGTTTATCTGGTTTAATGAAATTTCTTATAAAATAATGAACCAAGTGATGTAACAGCTGGTAACTCTCATTCCAACTCCCACTCTTTTTTTTTTCCAACTCCCACTCTTATATTGGGTATTACAGCTTAAAGCTAAACTCTTGAATGCTTCCCAGCTTCCATATTTAATTGACCACCAACCAACTGTTGGATAGAAATGGTAAGCAGAGGCAGAGTGGTCTAGCAACAAGAATCATGGGAGTTCAAATATGAAAGTTGGAGGTCCTGTCCAGATTTGGCTGACTTGCTGTATGATATTACTCAGACAGAAAGCCTCTCTGGACCCATCATATTCCTAGTCTGGCATCTGTACCCCTCATGAGACTAAAGTGTGATGATTAAAGTGAAAAGACATTGCAGTTTATAAAGTGTTCATTTTTTTCTTTTCTGAATGACCATGAATAACTGCAATTTACCCTTCTTTCTTGATCAGTGTAGACTCTCTAAAAAAGTATTGTAAAATCATTAATGGTATTATCAGTTGCTGTGTAACAAATTATCACAACCACAACCATCTATTATCTCACATCTTTCTCCAGTTATGTTAGTAAAGTCCTCAGGTACTATTTACCTTGGTCCAGATAACCCACACAAAAGTTATACTTAAGTCAGAGTTATCACAAGTGACTAAGTGGGCCATTACAAACTACAAAAGCCCAAATTAAATGCATATTCATCTTTGCCAACCACTGATGAAATAAATAGTAAGGCAGTTAGTACACTCTGTTACCATTAATTAGGTGTATCAAAACTCTGCTGCTCATTGGCACCACCTCCAAGCTTTTGCATTTATGCTGCTGGGCTTGGAGCTGGTAGAGTCTGGGTAGAGGGAAAAACAAACACCTGTAAAACAAAATAAACCCACATGTACCTGAAGGATGCCAAAAATTTGATTTGCTTTTAAGTAAGTTATATTCTCGAACTATATTGAGTTTATCAGTCCAAATCCCAAATTAGAGCTGCAGTAATATCTGACCTTCTGAGACTCCTAAAGTTGGGTTATAGAATTATAGAATTATAGAATTCTGGCTTCTGAAGCTACTTGAGGAGCTCCTTGTGTCTCTACAGCCAAATAGACTTATTTACTGAGAATAGATATGTGAATATTTTGTCTGAGTCTTTGTTGGCGATTGAACCTTTTGTTAGCATGGGAACTTTGTCAGCACATAATGATAAAAGTTCCTTCCTTGACTAAACTATAAATGTAGGATTGAGCAGACAAAGGGGGTAAAAAAGATAGCATTCCTACCTATTTTTGGACATTCATGCTTTATTTCCTGTGGGTCAGTCTCTGAATGCAACGTACAGTGAGGTTTCATAATATTTAAAAAGTGGAAAATCCTCTGAGATTTTGACAGTTGATTGACAGTCTTGGTTTTTTTTGCTTTGAGTTTCCTTTTCCTTTTATTTCTCTAGGAGGTGTTTCAATAGGAAATTAGCAGTGCTGTGTTGTAAATTCTTCAATCAGCAGAGCATATTTAAAATAAGTACCCCTCAAATGACCTCTTTAACCACAGAAACAAAAATAACTACAAAATCCTCTGTTTGAGGAAAGACCAAAGAAACAAAACCAAACAGACATTTGGAGAAACTAGAAGAGAAAAAATACTACATGATTTTTGCACCTAGGACAAGTACTGTCTCATGAGATATATACACGAATCAAATTTTACTGCAAAGGTGTGATGAAGAAATGGCTGTAACTGGAGAAAGAAAATAAAAAAGGAAATGAAAGACAGGAAAAAGAGAAAAGTCATAATTTTTAAAACTGACAGCAACATCAGTAGGACGTAAGTTGTAATGAAAGCAAAAGGAAACAGACTCATTGACAGCAGAAGGAATTCATGAAACATTTATCCGGTACCTGATGTAGCAAAGAAATGGGCTAAAATGCTGAGAGTTCTAAAATGATTAAGATCTACTTTTCTTATAACAGCTACATTTCCTTGAGAACTTACTATGTGCCATAAACTTCCACACTCTTTAAAAACATTTTCAACATTTTTGTTTATTTGGTATTATTATTTTCATTTTATCAAAGAGGAAACTGAAGCTCAAAGTGTTTAACATTGTCAAGGACACAACAGTGTTAAAGGATATAGCTAGAATTCAAAAATAGATTTGTTTAATTCTACAATCCATTTTCTCTCCAGTATACCCTGCAAACTTCTCAAAGTCAGGAATCAGACAAGTTTACAAATATTACAAGAAGTGATCATGGGAATAGCTGGAAAGAAACAGGAAAAAATCCCTAACATGAATAAGATACTTTGATGGCAACACCAGTGTTAGCATATTTGGTTTTCAGTATTATCCTTGTCTTACTGAGGCATAGTCAACAATTGATAGTTATAATGATAATCCCAAGCCATCAGAAAAAGCTGTTTTGTTTTATATACTGTAATTCCTATAGAAAAAAGTATAAGATACATTAGAATTTCCTGTAGAATTTCAACTTCCCACCATCCCACCTACAAACATATCTAAGTTTGTGGCCTTCCCTACTTCTTTTCTCACATATCAAAGAAAAATTTCCTTCCTCATTCATTACCTAATTCAGTAAATATTTATTGAGTCCATGTCATGGTCTATGCTGGACTCTAGGAAGAAAATGAAGAAAAAGAGAGACAAGATTCTTGTCCATATGGACTCACATTCTAGGAGGGATAGTTATCAGATTATATATATTATATAATATAAATAATACCATATAAATGACAATTGTGTCTATTTTATATATTTTTATATACATTAATATATGCTTAGATGATTGTTATTTATGTCACATATTTATGATACTTAAATACTTAAATTCTAGTTTAAGCAGAAAGAGAATATATTAAATTTTATTAGCATTTTGCAGCTTGCCTGGGTGAACCAAGGAGCCAGGCTTAGGGGCTGTGCAGCCAGGACTAACACGCAAGCCACACTATCCCACACTATGCCACACAAGCCACACTATGGCATGGCTTTAGCATGCCATCCTAATGTGGCACCCCTGGAAACCGACACCATAGTTTACAACAGTGATACTGTTTCATCATCACTGTTCCTGAAAAGCAAAATGTTTTGGTTATATCCTTACCTAAAGATGGATTTGCTGGTACTCTTTAATTTTCTGATCTGAAGTTTCACACAGGCACATTGACTACAAATTCTAGGTCACATGCCTCTATCTTAGATGCAGGGGATCCTGGAAAAGTGAGAAATGGCTTCTATCTTGGAGAGATGGGATTCAGAATGTGGGACATTCCACAAATACAAGAAGGCTATCAAAAGACGATGAGCATCCTGGAAAAATATGCACAGCTGTGGCAGGCACTCCTAGCTGCCTCCCCAATTCACGGTCTCCCTCTTACCCTTAATAACAACTCCTACTAACCAGACTCGGAGTGCCAGTGGACCCAACTAACAGTACTTCCTGCTTCTCCAAATTCCTTGGAGTAAGGAGTCACCATTTGACACATTTGGAGCCAATGAGTAATAGGGAAAGTCTTTGGGGGATTTTAGGAAAAACATTTCCTTTTTTTATACAAATGATACCCCAGTTCATTTTTCTCTTCTTTTTTTTTTTAAGATTTTATTTATTTGAGAGAGAGAGTGAGAGAGAGCCTAAGAGGGGAGAGGGTCAGAGGGAGAAGCAGACTCCCCACTGAGCAGGGAGCCCGATGCGGGACTCAATCCTGGGACTCCAGGATCATGACCTGAGCTGAAGGCAGTCGCTTAACCAACTGAGCCACCCAGGCGCCCTCTCTTCTTTTTTGAAGCCACGACAACAAGAGATCCCTGAGTCAAATAGAAAATGCGTATCTATTTTTTGTTAGCTATTGCCAAATTCTATTCTAAAAGGATTGTACCAGTTGTATATCTACCAGAAATGCACCTGAGTGTCTGTTTCCTCATTATCCAGCTAAAAGATGTCACACTTTTTAATTTTCCTTAACTTTATGTGTGAGAAATAGTATCTCAGTGTAGTTTTAATTTGTGTATCCGTAACTATGAGTGAAGGTCAAAATTTTATCCCATACTTAAAGGCCATTCTTATACCCCTTTTTTACGATTTTATTTATTTATTTATTTTAGAGAGAGAGAAAGAGCTCACGAGCAGGGGAAGGGGCAGAGGGGGAGGCAGAGGGGGCGGGAGAGAGAATCTCAAGCAGATTCTGTGCTGCGTGCAGAGACTGATGTGGAGCTTGATTTCACCACCCTGAGATAGTGACCTGACCCAAAATCAAGAGTTGGTGGCTTAACCGACTGCGCCACCCAGGCGCCCCATTCCATCCATTCTTAAGAGTCTTTCATATATTTGGGATAGCAGCTTTATGTTGACAATATTTTCCTCTAGTGTCAGTTGTCTTTTGAACCTGTTTATGGGTTTTTTTATTTGCTATGTAGGCTTAAAACTTTTTATTTAGTCACATTTATTAACCTTAAATTTATGGCCTGGATTTTTAATCATAGAGAACTTTTCCCACACCCAGGTTATAAAGAAATTCACCAGTGTTTTTAAGTACTTATACTGTTTGATTTTTCCTTTATCCTTTTTTTCTTTTTTACATTTAGATTTTTGATTCATTTAGAGTTTATTCTTGAGAATCTCCGAGGTATGTATTTAACTTTTTTTTCCAAGCAGCAAAACTATTGTCCAGCACATTTTATCTAAAGAGTATCTCCCCGCCCCCGCCACAGTAATATGTGATGCCACCTTTATCTTATGCTAAATTTTCATACGCACTTGGATCTATTTCTGGACTTTATATATTCTGCTTCTCTATTACTGCTCTGGCCTTACATTGTTTTAGTTACAGAGATATTACAATATATTTTAATGTTCAGTAAGGTGACATTCCCTCAGAGTTTTTCATTTTGGTTTTGTCTTGGCTTGCAAATTTTTTCATATGAACTTTAGTATTAACTTGTCAAGTTCCATAAAATCTTGTAGGTATTTTTATTGGGATTGCATCACCTTTAGAAATCATTTAGGAAGAACTGACATCTTCGCAATGTTGAGTCATCCTATCCAAGAACAGAAATCTTTCCATTTCTTCAAATACACCTTTGTATCTTTCAGGAGTGGTTTAAAATTTTTCTTTAAAACTTTTTTCTTTTGCATATTTTTTGTTAATTTTGTTCTCAAGTATTTAATCTTCTTTGTTGCTATTGAAAGAAGGATTTTTCTCCCTCCCATTATGTCCTATTATTTGAATTATAAAGGTAAATAATTTCTGTATATTTTTAATCAAACTGAATACCTTACTAAAATTTTTAAGTTTTATTATTGATATGTTAGGGTTTTCTAGGCAAACAAAAATTTCATCTGCAAATAGGGATAGTTTTAGGTCCTTTAAACCAATTTTTATGTCTCTAATTGATTTCTCTTATCTATTTGCATTGGCTAATAGCAACAGTACCAGGTAGAATGGGGTCAAGATTGTGGGCATATTTGCCTTGTTCTTCATCTGAGTGGAAATATCTCTAGGGTTTATTCATTAAGTTTAACTTGGTTTTATATAATTAATCATGTTAAGAGAGTATCCGTGAAGTCCTTTTTTCTTTTTTTTTTTTTGTTGTTAGAAATGGGTGTTGATTTCTGTCAAAGGATTTTTCAACATGTATGAAGATAATCGCATGTTTTATTCCTTAGATTTATTAATATGGTGTATTATGTTAATGGTTTTCTAATACTGAACAATCCTGCATTCATGTAGTAAATTCCACTTGATCATGGCATGCTATTTCTTTCACGTGGTGTTTTATCCTCTGCTAATATTTTATTAAATATTTTGTGTCAATATTCATAAGTGATATTGGTTTATAATTTTTTGTACTATCAGGTTCAGTTATATCTGTTACATAAAAATAATTAGGACGTTTTCCTTCACCTTTAGTGCTCTGGAACAATTTATGGAGCATTGTGACTACCTCTGGTCTTAGAGCAGCATTTCTTAGAATTCGTTTGTGAAGCCATCTGCCTGCGCTTCTGTGGGATAGTTGCTTGATACCTTTTCAGTTTCCTCTACTAAAATTAGCCAGCTTAAGTTTCCATTTTCAAACACTGTTGCTTTTGTTAATCTGTATTTCACTAGTTATTCAGTTTATGTAGGTTTTCAACTATATTTGCATAGAACCCTACAAACTGGCCTCTTATACTTTCTAAGAGTTTCTCCATATCACTGTTCGCCTTTTATTTCTTATTTTGTATATTTGTGCTTCACCTTTTGCTTCTTGTTCAAATTTTCTTGTAGTTTGTCTATTTTGTTATTCTCAAAATTCTATCTAAACTATTTCTTTTCTCTACCTTGTATATTCTGCTTTATCTAAATTATGATTTCCCTTTAATGCTTTTTCATTTACTTTGTTTTTTTAAGCTTGAAATTTAATTTAATTTTAATTCTTTGATTTAATTGCTAGAAGTATGTAGAACTATGAATTTTCCTCTGATGCTGTTTTAAATGTATCCCATAGATTTTTATATTTGGTATTTTGTTATCATTATTTCAGATTTTATTTCCTCTTTTACCCAGAGCTATTTAGTATAATTTTATTAATTTTAGGTGAAAGGGTCTTTAAAATTTTTTAAAAATAATTTCTAGTTTTATTGCATGGTGGTTAGAATATATTGTTTATAATATTTCTACATTATAGAATTTACAGATATTGACTTTGTAACCTAATATATGATCAGTATTTTGTAAACATTCAATCAATATATTTTGCTCCAATGGTATATTTAGAAGATCTATTCTCTAGTATCAGGATATAACATTTGATATATATCCATAAAATCTGCACAATTGTCTATGTTGTTTAGATCTTTAACATCAATACTTATTTTGTTCATTTTATCTGTAGCATATTGAGAATGACACGTTAAAATTTGGTATCATTAGCTATATCTGTTTTTTACATCTTGACTACATTTTTTTTACTACTTTTTGCTTTATAAAGGTGGTTTCTGTTATTTGTTGCATAGATATTCATAATGTCATATATTTTTTGTGACTTTTGACTCAACAATTAAATGTGCCCTTCTATGCATGAGTTTATTCTGGTATAAATAAACAACTAAGAAAAAAGATTACTCTTACAATTTTCCAATTAATAAATTTAAAAGGAAATGTAGAAAGAATCACCGCTGGGTACATATCATAGTAACAATTTTTGTAGGCAGGATACACCACTGAATATTAAAATTAGCGAGTAAAAATTTCAGAGTAAATAGAATTTGCATAGTTTCAAATTTATCTCTCTAAAGATACATTAAATACAAAGGAAATATAGTAACTTTACAGAGGAGAAACTCAGCAGACACCATCTGAATCAAGTAAATAAGGATAACATCACCAGTAATAAGACATGGTGACATAAATCCCGTGATAAGAAGAAAGGCACAGTACCATTTTTTATGAGATTCTTGCTAAAAACTCACAACCTCATTTCAATCATGAGAAAACATAAGACCAATCCAAGTTAAGGGACAAGCTACAAAATAACTGATCCGTACTCTTCAAAAGTGTCAAGATCATAAAGACAAAAAAAAAAAAAGAAAGAAAGACTATAATTTTTACAGCTAAATGCACTGTGAAACACTGGATAGGTATCCTGGAGCAGGAAAAGGACATTAGTGGAAAAAATGGTGGAATTCAAATAAAGTCTGTAGTTTAGTTAATAACATATTTCCAATGTTAATTATCTGTTCTTGTTAATTTTACCATGGTTATATAAAATATTAACATTAGAGAAAGCACTTTGAGGGATAAAAGGCAACTATTTGTATTTTTTTAATTAAGAGACTTCTTTTAACAACAGTTTTAGATTTATCAAAAAAATGAGCAAGTGGTAGAGAGGCTTCCCATATACTTCTCTTCCTCTCTGCCACAATTTCCCCTGTTAACTTGCATAAGTGTGGTACGTTTGATATAATTAATGAACTGATATTGATGCATCACTATTAATTAAAGTCCATATTTTACACTAATTTTTGCTTTTCATGTTGTACAGCTTGTAGGTTTCGACAAATACATAATGTAATGCATCCACCATTACAGTATCATACAGAATAATTTCACTGCTTTAAAAATCCCCTGTTCTCCACCTATTCATCCATCTCTCTCCTCCGTTCCCTGTCCTCTGGAAACCACTGATCCTTTTAGTGCAGTTTTGCCTTTTTAAGATGTCATATTGTTTCAATCATATAGTATTTTATCTTTCAGACTAGTTTCTTTCACTTAATAAACATTTAAGTCTCTTCATGTCTTTTTGTGTCTTATTACCTCATTTCTTTTTATCACTGAATCATTTTCTGTGGTATGGATATATCACAGGTTGTTTATCCATTCACTTATTGAAGAACATTTCTATTGCTTCCAATTTTTGGCAACTATTAGTAAAACCTCTATAAACATTTGTGTGCAGGTGCTTCTGTGGACATAGGTTTTCATCTCGGTTGGGTAAATACCTGGCAGCTTTATTCCTTGATTGTATGGTACAAGTATGTTTAGTTGTGTAAGAACACATTCCCACCAGCAAGAACAAGAGTTCCTGTTGCTCTACAACCTCACCAGCATTTAGTATTGTTAGAGATTTGGATTTTAGCTCTTCTAATAGTTACATAGTATTATATTGCTGTTTTAGTTTGCAATCTCTAATGACCTATGACGTTTAGCATTTTTATATGCTTTTTTTGCTATCTATATGTCTTGTCTGTCAATCTATGAGATGTCTGTGAATCTCTCCAGATCTTTTGCCCAATTATTACTTTTACTTTTTTTACTTTTAATTACTTTTAAGTGAGTTGTTTACTTCTTTATTATTGAGTTTTTTTAATTTTTTATATTTTTTATTGTTATGTTAATCACCATACATTACATCATTAGTTTTTAACGTACTGTTCCATGATACATTGTTTGTGCATAACACCCAGTGCTCCACGCAGAACGTGCCCTCTTTAATACCCATCACCAGGCTAACCCATCCCCCCACCCCCCTCCCCTGTAGAACCCTCAGTTTGTTTTTCAGAGTCCATCGTCTCTTATGGTTCGTCTCCCCCTCCAATTTACTCCCCTTCATTCTTCCCCTCCTGCTATCTTCTTCTTCTTTTTTTTCTCTTAACATATATTGCATTATTTGTTTCAGAAGTACAGATCTGTGATTCAACAGTCTTGCACAATTCACAGTGCTCCCATAGCACATACCCTCCCCAATGTCTATCACCCAGCCACTCCATCCCTCCCGCACCCCCACCACTCCAGCAACCCGCAGTTTGTTTCCTGAGATTAAGAATCCTCATATCAGTGAGGTCATATGATACGTCTTTCTCTGATTGACTTATTTCACTCAGCATAACACCCTCCAGTTCCATCCACGTTGTTGCAAATGGCAAGATCTCATTCCTTTTGATGGCTGCATAATATTCCATTGTGTATATATACCACCTCTTCTTTATCCATTCATCTGTCGATGGACATCTTGGCTCTTTCCACAGTTTGGCTATGTGGACATTGGTGCTATAAACATTGGGGTGCACGTACCCCTTCGGGTCCCTACATTTGTATCTTTGGGGTAAATACCCAGTAGTGCAATTGCTGGATCGAATGGTAGCTCTAATTTCAACTGTTTGAGGAACCTCCATACTGTTTTCCAGAGGGGTTGCACCAGCTTGCATTCCCACCAACAGTGTAGGAGGGTTCCCCTTTCTCCACATCCCCGCCAACATCTGTCGTTCCCTGACTTGTTAATTTTAGCCATTCTGACGGGTGTGAGGTGGTATCTCATTGAGGTTTTGATTTGGATTTCCCTGATGCCGAGTGATGTTGAGCACTTTTTCATGTGCCTGTTGGCCATTTGGATGTCTTCTTTGGAAAAATGTCTGTTCATGTCTTCTGCCCATTTCTTGATTGGATTATTTGTTCTTTGGGTGTTGAGTTTGATAAGTTCTTTATAGATTTTGGATACTAGCCCTTTATCTGATATGTCATTTGCAAATATTTTCTCCCATTCTGTCGGTTGTCTTTTGGTTTTGTGGACTGTTTCTTTTGCTGTGCAAAAGCTTTTTATCTTGATGAAATCCCAATAGTTCATTTTTGCCCTTGCTTCCCGTGCCTTTGGTGATGTTTCTAGGAAGAAGTTGCTGCGGCTGAGGTCGAAGAGGTTGCTACCTGTGTTTTCCTTTAGGATTTTGATGGACTCCTGTCTCACGTTTAGGTCTTTCAACCATTTAGAGTCTATTTTTGTGTGTGGTGTAAGGAAATGGTCCAGTTTCATTCTCCATGTGTCTGTCCAATTTTCCCAACACCATTTGTTGAAGATACTGTCTTTTTTCCATTGGACATTCTTTCCTGCTTTGTCAAAGATGAGTTGACCATAGAGTTGAGGGGACATTTCTGGGCTCTCGATTCTGTTCCATTAATCTATGTGTCTGTTTTTGTGTCAGTACGATACTGTCTTGATGATGACAGCTTTGTAATAGAGCTGGAAGTCTAGAATTGTGATGCCGCCAGCTTTGCTTTTCTTTTTCAACATTCCTCTGGCTATTCGGGGTCTCTTCTGGTTCCATACAAATTTTAGGATTATTTGTTCCATTTCTTTGAAAAAAGTGGTTGGTATTTTGATGGGGATTGCATTGAATGTGTAGATTGCTCTAGGTAGCATTGATATCTTCACAATGTTTGTTCTTCCAGTCCATGAGCATGGAACGTTTTTCCATTTCTTTGTGTCTTTCTCAATTTCTTTCATGGGTATTTTATAGTTTTCTGAGTACAGAGCCTTTGCCTCTTTGGTTAAATTTATTCCTAGGTATCTTATGGTTTTGGGTGCAATTGTAAATGGGATCGACTCCTTAATTTGTCTCTCTTCTGTCTTGTTGTGGTGTATAGGAATGCCACGGATTTCTGTGCATTGATTTTATATCCTGCCACTTTACTGAATTCCTGTATGAGTTCTAGCAGTTTTGGGGTGGCGTCTTTTGGGTTTTCCACATAAAGTATCATATCATCTGCAAAGAGTGAGAGTTTGACTTCTTCTTTGCCGATTTGGATGCCTTTGATTTCTTTTTGTTGCCTGATTGCTGTGGCTAGGACTTCTAATACTATGTTGAATAGCAGTGGTGATAGTGGACATCCCTGCCACGTTCCTGACCTCAGGGGGAAAGCTCTCAGCTTTTCCCCATTGAGAATGATATTGGCTGTAGGTTTTTCATAGATGGTTTTTATGATATTGAGGTATGTACCCTCTATCCCTATACTCTGAAGAGTTTTGATCAAGAAAGGATGCTGTACTTTGTCAAATGCTTTTTCTGCATCTATTGAGAGGATCATTTGATTCTTGTTCTTTCTTTTGTTAATGTATTGTATCACATTGATTGATTTGTGGATGTTGAACCAACTTTGCAGCCCAGGGATAAATCCCACTTGGTCATAGTGAATAATCCTTTTAATGTACTATTGGATCCTATTGGCTAGTATTTTGGTGAGAATTTTTGCATCCATGTTCATCAAGGATATTGGTCTGTAATTCTCCTTTTTGATGGGGTCTTTGTCTGGTTTTGGGATCAAAGTAATGGTGGCCTCATAAAATGAGTTTGGAAGTTTTCCTTCCATTTCTATTTTTTGGAACAGTTTCAGGAGAATAGGTATTAATTCTTCTTTAAATGTTTGGTAGAATTCCCCTGGGAAGCCATCTGGCCCTGAGCTTTTGTTTGTTGGGAGATTTTTGATGACTGCTTCAATTTCCTTAGTGGCTATAGGTGTGTTCAGGTTTTCTATTTCTTCCTGGTTCAATTTTGGTAGTTGATACATCTCTAGGAATGCATCCATTTCTTCCAGGTTATCTAATTTGCTGGCATAGAGTTGCTCCTAATATGTTCTTATAATTGTATTTCTTTGGTGTTGGTTGTGATCTCTCCTCTTTCATTCATGATTTTGTTGATTTGGGTCATTTCTCTTTTCTTTTTGATAAGTTTGGCCAGGGGTTTATCAATCTTGTTAATTCTTTCAAAGAACCAGCTCCTAGTTTCGTTGATCTGTTCTACTGTTCTTTTGGTTTCTATTTCATTGATTTCTGCTCTGATCTTTATTATTTCTCTTCTCCTGCTGGGTTTAGGCTTTATTTGCTGTTTTTTCTCTAGCTCCTTTAGGTGTAGGATTAGGTTGTGTATTTGAGACCTTTCTTGTTTCTTGAGAAAGGCTTGTATTGCTATATACTTTCCTCTCAGGACTGCCTTTGCTGTATCCCAAAGATTTTAAACAGTAGTGTTTTCATTTTCATTGGTTTCCATGAATTTTTTAAATTCTTCTTTAATTTTCTGGTTGACCCATTCACTCTTTAGTAGGATGCTCTTTAGCCTCCATGTATTTGAGTTTTTTCTGACTTTCCTCTTGTGATTGAGTTCTAGTTTCAAAGCATTGTGGTCTGAAAATATGTAGGGAATAATCCCAATCTTTTGGTAGTGGTTGAGACCTGATTTGTGACCTAGGATGTGATCTATTCTGGAGAATGTTCCATGGGCACTAGAGAAGAATGTGTATTCCGTTGCTTTGGGATGGAATGTTGTGAATATGTCTGTGAAGTCCATTTGGTCCAATGTGTCATTTAAAGTCTTTATTTCCTTGTTGATCTTTTGCTTAGATGATCTGTCCATTTCAGTGAGGGCGGTGTTAAAGTCCCCCACTATTATTGTATTGCTGTCAATGTGTTTCTTTGCTTTTGTTATTAATTGCCTTATATAATTGGTTGCTCCCATGTTAGGGGCATAGATATTTACAATTGTTAGATCTTCTTGTTGAATAGACCTTTAAGTAGGATATAGTGTCCTTCCTCATCTCTTATTACAGTCTTTTTTTTTAAATCTAATTTGTCTGATATAAGGATTGCCACCCCAGCTTTCTTTTGGTGTCCATTAGCATGGTCAATGGTTTTTCACCCCTTCACTTTCAATGTGGGCTTGTCTTTGGGTCTAAAATGAGTCTCTTGTAGACAGCATATCGATGGGTCTTGTTTCTTAATCCAATCTGATAGCCTGTGTCTTTTGATTGGGGCATTTAGCCCATTTACATTCAGGGTAACTATTGAAAGATATGAATTTAGTGCCACTGTATTGCCTGTAAGGTGACTGTTATTGTATATTGTCTGTGTTCCTTTCTGGTCTATGCTGCTTTTAGGCTCTCTTTTTGCTTAGAGGACCCCTTTCAATATTTCTTGGAGGGCTGGTTTTGTGTTTGCAAATTCCTTTAGTTTTTGTTTGTCCTGGAAGCTTTTTATCTCTCCTTCAATTTTCAATGAGAGCCTAGCTGGATATAGTATTCTTGGCTGCATATTTTTCTCATTTAGTGCTCTGAAGATATCATGCCAGTCCTTTCTGGCCTGCCAGGTCTCTGTGGATAGGTCTGTTGCCTATCTAATGTTTCTACCTTTATAGGTTACTTATCTCTTCTCCCGAGCTGCTTTCAAGATTTTCTCTTTGTCTCTGAGACTCGTAAGTTTTACTATTAGATGTCGGGGTGTTGACCTATTTTTATTGACTTTGAGAGGGGTTCTCTGTGCCTCCTGGATTTTGATTCCTGTTTCCTTCCCCACATTAGGGAAGTTCTCTGCTATAATTTGCTCCAATATACCTTCTGCTCCTCTCTCTCTTTCTTCTTCTTCTGGGATCCCAATTATTCTAATGTTGTTTCTTCTTATTGTATCGCTTAGCTCTCGAATTCTGCCCTCGTGATCCAGTAGTTGTTTATCTCTCTTTTTCTCAGCTTCTTTATTTTCCATCATTTGGTTTTCTATATCGCTGATTCTCTCTTCTGCCTCATTTATCCTAGCAGTTAGTGCCCCCATTTTGGATTGCACCTCATTAATAGCCTTTTTGATTTCGATTTGGTTAGATTTTAGTTCTTTTATTTCTCCAGAAAGGGTGTCCCTAATAACTTCCATGCTTTTTTCAAGCCCAGCTAGTATCTTTAAAATCATGATTCTGAACTCTAGGTCCAACATCGTACTAATGTCCGTATTTAATAGGTCCCTGGCAGACGGTACTACCTCTTGTTCTTTTTGGTGAGGTGATTTCTTTCATCTTGTCATTTTGTCCAGAGGAGAATAGATGAATGAGAGAACAAAATGCTAACAGGTTAACAACGTCCCCAGAAAATATACTCTAAACAAATCAGAAAAGACCTGAAACCAGGGCAAAAGAAAGGGAAAGAAAGAAAAAAGAAAGAGAAAAAAAAAGAAAAAGAAAAAGATAAAAACAAAAACAGAACAAAACAAAACAAAACAAAAACAGAATATGATCAAATATGATCAGGCTAGTGCATAGATCAGTGCCACACACTAGATTTTGGGTGTATTTTGGCGTTAGAAGATAGTGCCTCCTAAAATTGTAAAGAAAGAAAGACTTATATATGTACAAAATAAGGGTTGATACAATGAAGGGATGGAAGATGACTGTAATGATGAAAAGTATAAAAGATTTTATAAAAGGAATTGATAAGAAGTTGTTTGAAAAAAGAAAGAAGAAAATTTAAAAAAAAAAGGGGGAGAGAATGTGATCAGGCAGGAGAATAGAACAAAGCCATACACTAGTGATTTAGGGTATATTTTGATCTGTTAGAAGAAACTGTATCTCAAAATTTTAAAGAGAGAACAATTTATATATATATATATGCCAAAAATAAGGATAACTACTATGAAGGGATAGAATATGACTCTAAAAATGAAAAATAAAATTTTTTTTAAAAAAGGGATTGATAAGATGTCGGTTGAAAGGGGAGAAAGAAAAATTCAAAAAAGAAACAGTTAAAAAAATTAACTTTGAAAAACTAATGAATCATTGTAAAAAAGCAATGAATTCTATGTGCAGTATTCCCCTAGCGCTGGAGTTCTCCCATTCTCCTTGATCGGTAAACTTGGTCTTGGCTGGCTGTTCATGCTGATCTTCTGGGGGAGGGGCCTGTTGCCGTGGTTCCCAAATGTCTTTGCCGGAGGCGGAATTGCCCCGCCCTTCTGAGTCGGGGCTAAGCAATCTGCTCGGGTTTGCTCTCTGGAGCTTTTGTTCCCTGCAAGCTCTCGGTACAGCTTTGGAGGATGAGAGTGAAAATGGTGGCCTCCAAATCTCTGCCTGGAGGAGCCGAGAACTCAGGGCCTTGTTCCTCAGTGCGCCTCCATAGAAAAGCAGTCACTCCTGTCTCCCTGGTCTCCGGCCGCACTGCGTGCTCACCCGGCCTGTGACCGAGCATTTCTATCTCTGGCACCCGACCCCATGTGGAGTTTCCAAACCCAGCAGATCCCTGCGGTGCGTTCCCGCACCGCTCCTCCCCGGGGAGGAAGGGGAGTCTCCCCGGATCTGCTGCTTGTTGGGTCCCTGCTGGAGGAGCAGTGGCCCGACTGGGCCGCAGATCACAGTTTATGGCAACCCTGAGCTGAGAGCCCGCGCCTTGGCTCCGTCTCTGCAGCCGGCTTCCCCGCTCTGATACCCGGGAGCTCTGCCGCCCTCAGGCACCCCCAGTCTTTCTGTAACCCCAAGGGTCCTGAGACCACACTGTGCTGCGAGGGTTCCACCCCCCGCTTAGCCACTGGAGCGACGCCCCTCAGCGGAGCCGACTTCTAAAACTTCCGATTTTGTGCTCCGCGGCTCTATCACTTGCCAGAAGCGGCGGAGGCCCCCTCCCCCGCCGTCTATCCTGCAGAATATCGCCTCGGATTCACTTCTCTGCACATCCCACCTTCCAGTAAGTGGGTGCTTCTCTGTTCAGAGAGTTGTTGCTACTCTCTTCTTCGATGTCCTGTTGAGTTCGTAGGTGTTCAGAATGGTTTGATCCCCATTCAGCTTAATTCCTGAGACCAGACGAAATCCAGGTCTCCTACTCCTCCGCCATCTTGCTCCGCCTCCTTATTATTGAGTTTTAAATGTTCTTTGTGTATTTTAGATACAAGTCCTTAATCAGATACACGTTAAGCACATATTTTCTCCCAGTCTGTGGCTTGTTTTTACGTTATCTTTTGAAGGTGAGTATGTATGTATTTATTTATTTATTTAATTTTTAAAAAAGATTTTATTTATTTATTTGACAGGAGAAGAGAGTACAAACAGGGGAAGCAGCAGGCAGAGGGAGAGGGAGAAGCAGACTACCCCCCTGAGCAAGGAGCCTGATGTGGGGCTCGATCCCAGGACCCTGGGATCATGACCCAAGACAAAGGCAGACGCTTAACTGACTGAGCCACCAAGGTGCCCCTGAAAGTGAATATTTAAATAAAGAATAAAAATCAGCAAAGTTATCAGACGTTGCCCTCTTTGGCTATACTGTGTACATAGGTACATGTCACTGTAAATATTCTGATTTTATTTTAAGTAGGGTTAGATATTTTTCCAGAGCCATCATCAACAGAGTATTTTTGTTCCCTGGGAAAGAACTTAATTTAGCTTCAGGTTGTAATTCAAGAAAATGCTACATCCAAATTTATATAACAGACAATTTTTCTATTTACTTTGCCCTTTGGTTATAAAAGACTGGGAATGATGTCATTGTTATGGACTTTTCAGTAGCAATTACGGCAAATGTTGTAACTGAGAATGAATCTCTTCTATTATCCAAAGCTTGGTGATGCCCAGTTTATCTTATTCCCAAGATCCAGGCCATGTGTTCTGTCTGGCTCAGAATGACTTCAGCTAGCCCAAAGAAGTCATCTGCTCACTAGTTGCCGCACATCACAGGTCTTTTTAAAGACATAAAATGTACTTGGGGCACTACATTTCCATTGTTGGATGCAGGAGTCTTGCGACTACATCAGTAATTTAAAGAATTTGGCATTTCAAACACATATTTTCCTTGGGCACTGGGTGCTGGAGGGAGGCATGGAAAATTTTCCCCTGTCAATGGGTTAGCTCAGATGAACATTTCATAACAGCCAAATACAGGCTTTGTTCAGCACACCCTTTATACTTTTGTTTAAAAATAGTTTCAATCAGAATCCCAGTAGAATCCGATTTGGGGGTAAAGAGATTCTCTAAGTAGTCTTAATAGTCTAGGTTTTTTCTGAGGCTCTGAGCCAGTCCTCAAGATAGCTCTGTAGATAGGCTCCAGCCTCAGGAGTTGGATTTCAGGCTGGCGGTTATAGGAGTTCCAAACTTATTTCCTAGATATGAGAATTTGAGATTATCAAAAGGGCGTCTTCTATGCTGTAAATTATGATTTTAACAAGCTATTTGCTTATAGTAAATACAGTTTGTATTTTTCAATACTTAGATGTACCCAAAAATGTTCTAGGTCTTGGAGCAGAATGGAGTGGTGAATTTATTTTGAATCTTAAGAAGGCTGTTTGGGAGATAATATGAGTAAAATCTCTAATTAGCCTGCCGGAGGTTCTGCTATTTCAGATGCTTGCTAGGTATGTGACTTTCATCAAGTCATGAATATTTTTAAGCTTCAGTTTTCTTTTATTTAAAATGAGATAACAGGGGTGCCTGGTTGGCTCCATAGGTAGAGCATGTGATTCTTGATCTCAGAGTCATGAGTTCAAGCCCTACACTGGGTGTAGAGATTAGTTTTAAAAAAATAAGATAATATACAGTAATATTATTGATAATTATATTATTAATATGATAGTAATATAATTATAGAATGTTAATAATTATGTAATTATTAGAATTATTATATTATAATTTAATGATTATATAGTAATATATAAGATAAAATGAGGGCAATAACCCTCATGGGGTTTCCATAATTATTAAATAATAATGTTTATAAAATGTATAAATAATATTTGTAAAGGATTTAGTACAGTGTGTAGCACACATCTGAAGGGGAGCAGAATATGCCCTCCAAAATATGCCACTTTGGCATATTGATTACTTTGAATTATAGTTACTTAAGAAACAGCCAGTGCAAGAAGGACACTCTGACCCTCCTTTGTGCACCTGAGGACAGGAAATAAATCTGTGTGAAAGTACCCTCCGGGAGGGTAGAAAGCATCCTTATCACCAGGGATAGGGAATTTAGGGCCAAGAGACATGTATAAATAAACCTGTTTCTTCTTCACTAATTTACTACCCCATGTGCAAATGTCTTTGTCTTGTGAATTCTTCACAAATTTATTGTTTCCTTGTCTAAAAGGTATAAAAGATGCCTGCTTTGGTCACTTATTTTTATGGGTTCCTATACATACAAAATTAAATTTGTTTTCCTCCTGTTAATCTGTCTCATGCCAATTTAATTATTAGACCAGCCAAAGAATCTAGAAGGGAAGAAGGGAAAAGTTCTTCTCCCCTATGAACCCAACACTCAATAAAATTTAGCCATTATAATGATGGAGATTACAGTCTTGTTGAAACAATAATAAACATAGTTGTTAAATAAGAAACACCTGTTACCTGCCAAAAGATATGATAAAGGTGATTATTTCTGTAAGACTTCAAAGGAGGAAAGAAGACTTGGCTATGTAGAAGGCTGGCCAGAAGTTCCTTGTGCATGCAATGATGTCTCATTCATCTCTTCTCTCCTGCTGTATCAGGGCACTTAGCATAGAAGATGTGCTCAAGGAACCTTGGCCCTTGGTGTGCCTTAGGATTTGAGTTAGGAATCCCAGAGATAGGATTTGTAGGTGAGATGAGAGGATACAATCTTGGAGCAGAGACCAAGCAGAGATGCAAAGACAGAAATGAGAGCCCCCCAGGTGCTGTGATTACACTAGCCACTGCTCATGCAGGGGCGGTGAGTGGTCAGAGGAAGCCTGGGAAGAGATGGCAAGCCCCTGGGTAGGCATAAGCACGTGGATGGGTAGTAGGAACTAATTTTAAGGGCATTGGGTGGTTAATGAAAGCAACTGAGCAGGGAAGCAATGTCAATAAAAGGATAGTTACAAAGAGTAAGGGCTATAGGGAAAACCTATTATTCGTTTGTGAGATAATGAGAACTTAAACTCCAGAGGTCAAAAGGAGATTGGAAAGGGGAACACTTTCAATACTGCAGGTTATTTACAGACACGATTTCATTTAAACTTCAGTGAGATAGGCCTTATTTTCATTTCACAGGGGAGGAAACTGAGGCTCAGAGAGATGATTAGTATGCCATGGAACCAGAATTCAAAGCCAGGTGATCCAGGCTCCAAGCCATGCTCTTTTTGATAGGCTTTGATAATTGATTGACTATGAAATATCTGGGGAGAAATTGAAGATAATTTCAAATCGATTGCCTATGTTTGGGAAAATGCTAACATTATTGAGAGGAGGGAACCAGTTTGCAAAATAGAATGAATTTAGCTTTCAATATATTGAATTCGAGGCAATAGTGAGGAACACAAGTGCCAAAGTGCATGAAATAATTAGAGATATGTGTTTGGAGTTTAGAGAAAAATCAGGGCTAAAGAAGAATGTTGAAAAGTCAGTTGAAACAATGGTAGTGCATGATATGTCCTCGGCACAAAAAAGTTAAGGCCTTAGAACAGAGTCAGGAAAATTCTAAGATGAGGTTTAGAAATTGGAGCCAGTGACAGGGACAAAAGATGGAATGAAAAAGTAACAAATGAGATAAGGAATGTGCAAGTCATATATACATTTTTTGAAAGTAGGGTCTATCAAGTGACACAGAGCTGAGTTTCAGGTATATATTTGTATAGGTAATGTGTAGCTAGAAAGAAGGAGATCATGAATGGAAGAGGCAGGTGACATAGGAGAAAAAGACAAGTCTGGGATTGGGAAGATCTGGATTACAGCACCAGCTCTGTTATTCTGTGACCTTTGTAAAGGACTCAATTTACACATTTGTGAAATGAGAGTTTTAGCCAAGATGATTTCCAAAGGTCACTCTGTGTTGAAATTCTAAGCTAAAAAGGAATGTTTCAAAATATATAGACAAGGTTGGGTACACAGTTGTATAATTCATTTATTCATTCAACATCTATTATGTCTGTAGAATTTATTATGTCTATGTCTATGTATGTGTAGTGAGAGTGGGGGGAAAATATGGTGTCTAGTATAAAGTTAGAGAATTTAAGAGATGCTCACATATAATTACAAGGTAGAAAGTCCATATGTCACAGAAAGAATTAGGAGGCTATGGATGCTCAAAGAGAAAGGGAGAAGATGTTCCCAACGGTGAGGATTTGGGAGGATCTCCCAAAGAGCTCTTCCATTGTAGACCCAGAACAGATTAAGCTGAGAAGCAATTCATCAATTAGTGAGAACAGTGGTGTCCTTTGGTCCTTCTGTTGGATGTCACTATTTAAAGCAAGGCAAACTTTGGCCTGGTGACCAGCCAAGGAGGCAAGAATTGAGCAAGTCCTGGGCCCAATCCTAGCTCTTCTTCTTACTATGTTTCATCTTGGTTGGACAAAGCTTTTAACCTCCCAGCTACAGTTCCTGCATTTATAAAATGAGGATACTGTTAAACCTATTTTATGAGTTGCCATAGGGAATTAATGAGATAACACATTTAAGTCATTAATGATCTGGCCATTATACCAAGTGCTTGAAAATGTAAGATATTATTCTTTTCCTGAAGAGCAGATATTATTAGAGCATCTTTGAGGGGTCCCATTATGGTGGGACACTGAACTAGATATAAGACTAGGTTTGATTTATGGCTTTAGTTAGTTGCTTTACTTTGTGGACTGGCTGTGTTGGAGCACCCGTTTAATCCTTAGCCAGGTCGTTTACAACTCTGCCTCACCCTTCCTTCCTGCTTGCCCTGAGCTTATAGATCAGCTAGTGGTTAACGCTGAGGTTCTTCTTGGTTCTTTTCTGAGCATGCATCCTGTCCAGAGCATGTGCGTGGCTTTCTAAATTCCCTAATACACATGATGACTTTTGAATACCGATTCCCCAAAGCAACTCCTCTCTCCCTGGCTTTTCCTCCCTGGCTTTAGACAGTCTCTTGTATGTCCTGACCGTCATTCTTTGCCCTAAGTGGCTGAGGTTTTTCTGATCACCTTACAATGTTTTCAAGCAATGCCTACCATTTTTCTGGCCTGAGTGGAGCTCCAGTGAGGGAAAACAGATGAGCACTTTGCATTAGTTTTTCAGGTAGCCCCTAGAGAAGTTAGTACACATAAACACACTCACTTGCAAATAATGTCTCCTCTATTCCTTCCAGAGCCAGGGACTATGTCCTACAATGGCATGTGGAATACCACAGATGCCAGGAAGGCAGTTGGGGCAAAGGCAAGTAAAAACCCCACGAAGTTTTCCTACCATTAAGTTGCCTTTTTTCTTGATTCTGCATTCACTTGGTTGCTGTAAACTTGTTTTCTAGAGTTCTGACAAAGTTGGTTCTTTCTGGTTGTTTTTTTCTAAGTTTCTGTGGATGGACAGAAGTTTGTAACTGCCTACTTGCCATCTTCCTGTCATCATTCCCCTAGTTACTTAACACTGGACAAGTCACAACCTCCCTGTTACCTGTTTCTTCCTTAAACAAAACTACTCAGAAAATGCCTGAGGGCTGTTGTAAGGAGCAAATACGGGAATGTGGAAGACTTTTACAAAGTATAATGCACATGAAATCTTATTTTAGGAAGTAGGTGACTTGTTTTGTGAGCCACATCACAGTTACATCAGAAGGACTGTTTTAAATGGTGGGAAAAAAAGTTTATATATTTTTCCTGATCTTCATTTCTACCTACAAAAATACAACATTTCTTTTACCAGGAGCCCCTGTAGTCCTCTAGCATAAAAAAATACTTGTTTTTATTTCAATATTTTATTGAACCTTTTCATATTACACAATTTGCTGAAAACATTTAAAATACTAGACAAAAACAACTTAAAAACACACACAAACACCTCTTGTAGCTGAGGTAATATTGTGTAAGACTCATAGTATCACAAGTTTTTGTTACTGTGCTATACAACTTGGTATCTCATTAATGAGTGACTCAAAAGAAAGACATTACACATCCAGTTTATGTTAGAGAGAGCAAGAGAACTGTGCAATTATTTGAAAGAGAAGAGAAAACAGAGATGCCAAAGTATCACTCAAATTCTAATGCAATGTGAGTTGCTACCAAGGGGATTTTATTTGCTTACATATTATTGAAAATAATTCATTCAAACCTGTCTTTTTAAGAGCTGGCAGAGTAGTCTTTCATGTTCCAAAAGATCAAGCAATCAAACTTGAGGGCAAATATCCTCCACAATCTCAGTTGCAAAGAACAAAAGCAGTGTGTTTTGTTTTCTGAGCAGGTATATGAATACACAGAAATATTGAAGCATTCGTGCTGAGTCAGTAAAGTGAATGCTTTGTGCAGTTGTTAACAAAACCTGTACAGCTGTGAGTAGTCAGGCATGTTTGCAAAAGTGAGTGAGATTCTTCACTCTCCAGTTGTTTCTGAAAACATTGGCCGAGTTATCAGATCCCCCAAACCTTGGTCATTTTGAAATCAGTTTGCTTTTTACTGTTTCATATATATAACATCTAGCGCTGGGAGTTTGGAGGCTTCAATAAATTTTAAAATCCTAGGGGTTATATTTTCAAGGGCTCATACAATAGAGAAGGGTAGCTCAGGGGAAAGAAATCTATGTGCAAATGTACTAAATCAATTCATAAATTCACTTAACATACTCAGTATTTACCAGGTTTTTCAGTTTTTAACGCAATCACTTTCATACTATTTGACTCAAATGAAAGAAATCCTACAACGTAAAGCGAGCAAATCACACTTCAGCCCCATGGCCAAAAGCTGGGTTATGTAAGAGGACCATTGGGCCTGTGGAACATTTTAATAGAATCTTATTCATGATACTATTAATCATCTGAATTAAAAATATTGAGCTATTATCACCTTAAAAAATGTAGCCAATGGATATTTGACTTTGGCACATATATGCTAAGGAACGAAGAGCAATTTCTTAAAAGGGAGAGTATGCCTAATATGCATTACACTTATTCCTTTCTAAATTCATTCAAGTATATTTGGCCAGCATCTAAGTTCTTGAATTTTAAGGATTTTTATACTTCAACTAATTTGGAACGGCAGTAAAGAATAATTAGTATTTTACTTGCCACATTCCAATTTTAATATTAATTTGTATTCTGTCTCCGAAGAGACAAAAGACCAACCTTACTTGTGTGTGGTTCAGACTATCCCTCTTGTAGTGATTCTATAATGAGACAGATTTATATAACTGAATGTTTATACTAACTTTTGTCAAAAATCTTGAAATAACCGATTTTTAACTACATGATGGATCTCATGGATTTTCATTAGTGAATACTTGATTCCATTCAGATTCTGTTTTTCTAGAAATTTTCTGAAACTTGAAATTTTCTGAAGTTTACTCTTATTTGAAACAATCTTTGATTATAATAAAAATGATTGGAAGTTGGACAGATTATAAACATCTAAAAATTTACTTAGCAGTTCAAAAGCATTGAAAACAATTTAAGTGTCATGGGTAGGGCAAAGTAAACCATGATCTAAAAGATTAACCAGAAAATACATGTGACCAGTGGTGTTTAATTTTATTTTCCCCTCTTGGTGGAATTTAAAAATGGAAAACATGTGTAGTGATTTTTAAAAACCACACACATACCACACGAGATAGACAGAGCTGCTATTTACGTACAGTTTGACACTTTATTTAGATACCATTTTTTGGTTCTAAAACTATTAATCACAAAAAGTAACTGTTCCACTGACATTCAGCAAGTAAATCTGTTTTAGGTTGGACAACACTAGTGCAAAATCACTGCACTGCAGTGTGCTAAATGGTTTGTAATAAAACTGTGATCATTCCTGTGAGGAAATGAAATTCTAGTATGTTTAATGATGGATCAGTGAAATGCTTATTATTTTATTATGCAAAGAACCTCACCCACCAACTTCAACTTAGGAACAGGCAGAATTTTTTTTTTTTAAACGAACTGACAACCATGTTTTTGCTTATTATTTTTGAGATTTACTTCTTTTCCTCATCCATAAAAAGCAAGGACAAACTTCCTTTAAGGTTTTTATTTTTTCTTCATTATTCATTCAAACAAGTTTAAATAAAAGGTGATACGGATAAACTTGTTTTTCCCTTTATGTGTATCTAGTTTGGAGAATGAAACTATAAACATAAACTAGAAGAAAATAAAAACTGAAGCCATTATTTAATGACGACTATATGGAAGGCGAGAGGCACATATTTTCATGTGAATTTTAATTGTGTCTCCTCTAAGACAAGTCGTTCAGAAATATAAGGCAAGTCACATTCCTTTCAGGACACAATTTGTAAATGTGGAAACAGTAATAGTTGTCATGATTATTTTCTATTCTATCTTAGGAGTGGCTCTATAAACAGCCTGATGATTCACATATCTAGGTAAGCAAATCAAGCTTTATAAACATATGACGAATTTTCAGTTGCTGGCATTGAAATGCTGGGTTTGGATATGGACAAATATGCTGTTTGCCTTAAATCTTTTGGGTACCTTGTGTTTTAATGTTTTGTTCTGATATTCAAGCAGAAAGTACATGACTTCATCTTATGGAATAAGCTGATCTCAGAGTGGAAAATTTGTAGAGATGAAGGAAATTTTGAGTTTCGTGTGTGTACATAAATGGCTTTATATAATATACAGCCATTAAAAAGTTATACAGGGACAATGCAATTTAAAACTCTTCAAGTCCTGCTTACACATGGTCAAATCTAGCCCTTCTCATCTTTATCATTGATGACAGTTTATTTACTTAAAGATAAACGATACTGATACTATATATACTATATTAAGGATGATATAGCAGTATCAATCTAGAAGGTGAAATAAACTTCTAATAAATATTAAAGTCAGATGGAATAAATTCAGCTCTGTGAAATTCTGCTTTATGTTTGCTGACCAATTTTTCCTTCTGCCCAGGATCATGTTTAGCTTAGCATGAGTGCTACACTAGCTAGAATTCAATGCATTAAGTGTTACTTTCATGGAGGTTTCAAATTTGGAACGCTTTTCATCCAAAATATGTACCTATGCCTTTTAAAAAATGAAGAGTCAATATAATCAGCATGGGCTTTTTCTACCAGTTTTGCTTTCTAATCCATTCCCCCCCAGTATTTCACTTTTATCTCTCATAATTTCATAACAAAGTATCCAGATTATGTCTTTTAGCCTAACCAGAAACTTAAACCTCAAACACTATTCTGAAGAAGGGTGGAGTAAATAATTCTGGTAATCTGTAGAACAGCTGCATGCAGTGTGTACTGTATTATAACAGCACCAAACCCCTTATAAAAACCGAGCACTCCTTCCTCCTGCCTTATGGTATTGATACAGTCTCTCATTCCCTCGTACTGTGTGTTAATGGGAAGCACTTCATAGCCAAGGTCTGTATTGTCAATGATTGTGCGTGTTCCTTGAATGTGAAGGCGGTGCAGAACTGTTTCCAATGGGTAAAGTATAACATCAGAGCAAAGACTGGCAGCAAAGTTAGCAATAAGTTCTGGAAAATAAGCATCCAACATACTCTGCACCGGACTAGTGCTCTCAGCTAGACGGCTACTGTAAGTCTTTCTCTTTAGAATTAGGAGGACAAACTTCTGAATGACTGAGCTGATGATGTAATGAAGAACCCCATGCAGCACCGTAGGGAAGATCAAGGAAAGAAGTGGGAGCAGTCGTTTGCTATGAGGCACTCCGAGGCCAATCACTCTTCCAATTCCTTCTTTTACACATTCCAAAATTCCAGTGTTATCGCGAATGATCTCACTCTGAAATAAAAATGATGAAACGGGTAAAAGTTAACACTTGCTTACTGTGCCCAAAGAAAGCACTCTTTTTAGGTCCCTTTTAAATCCTAATTTATTTCTACAGAGGGAAAATATCAATGGCTTGCTCACTTCAAATGTTGTCCAGGCATTAGATTCTTTTTTTTTTTTTTAAGATTTTATTTATTTGAGAGAGAGCGCACGAGATGGGGGGAGGGTCGGAGACGAAGCAGACTCCCCGCTGAGCAGGGAGCCGGAAGTGGAACTCGATCCTGGGACTCTAGGATCATGACCTGAGTGCCCCTAGATATTTTTTTTTAAATGAAACTTCCTAATAGACAGCAGGGAAGCTAGGAGCTACCCCTACTGGGAAGGGGAGCGGGGGAAGATGTGAACAGGACACACCCGGCTGCCCTACCCTCAAGAAGCTCCTTAGAACTCATTTTGAAAAGCAACAGCTACTGGACACCTGAAGAGGTTGTATAGTGCTTAGAGTTCTTAAGCACAGGTTTAAACCCTGCCTCTACCAATTACTTACTGGTTATGTGACCTTGGGCAAGTTACTTCTCCTAAGAATCAGTTTACCATTCTGTAAAAATGGGATTAGTCCCACCTACCTTTTATGCACAGGGTTGCTGAGAGTATTATATGAAAACAGGCCTGGCTTCCAGAGACACTCACTCAATATTAGTCATTATCATCTACGATATATCTGTCTTTTTTTTACAACTGACATTAGGGACTATGAGTCAACACAGATTCTTGATCAGCAAAAGGATATAAACATTGCAACTTGAGAGCAGTGGCATGAGTGTAGAGAGTGACTTTAAAATGCAGGAACTAGATCACAGATTTTTAATGACGGCAACAGATCATCAGTAAGCTCATTTTTTAAGAGCTTCAGGAGTTGTCCTACAGGAGATCTATAAATAAGTGTGTATTTTTCAAGGGAAAAAGCGTTCTCAGAAATCTGAGTTCCCAAAGGGGGAAAAAAAACCACTGAACATGAACAAAGTAGGAAGAAAGAAGATAACGTAGTAAGCTGAGTGTGCGCTAAAGAAAGGAGAATGGCTGCCTATCAGTGGGGAGAAACAGACAAATCTCAGATACGTGCTGCATTTACAACTAAGAAGGCATATGACTGACTGGTTATGAAGGATGAAAGAAACATAAAAATCAAGACTTTCCGGGGCGCCTGGGTGGCTCAGTCGTTTAAGCGTCTGCCTTAGGCTCGGGTCATGGTCCCAGGGTCCTGGGATCGAGCCCCGCATCAGGCTCCCTGCTCGGCGGGAAGCCTGCTTCCCCCTCTCGCTCTGCTGCTCCTCCTGCTTGTGATCCCCCCGCTCTCTCTGTCTCAAATAAAAAAAAAAAAAAAAAAAAGACTTTCCTAAAAATCAGAACTAAAGTTTTGAGTCTTTGGGGGCAAATATCAATAGTAGCACTAACAGAAAAGGAGAAGCAGCTCAAAAGGAAGCTAATTTTCAGGGTAATAAGGTGAGACTGTTCATATGAGTTGAGTTTGAGGGGCAGATGATTTAATTCACATTGAGATTAGAGTTACAATGATTCACAAGAGTAAGGGTCTCCCTAAAGCTAAAACTTGTTCTCCGCATTATATGATACTGCTTATTTTTTCTTTAAATAACTACTTTCCTGCTATTTTCCCCCTTATCTGTCAAATGAGAATATCTCAGAGTGGTAACTCCGTAAACTGCAGCCTTATACAAAGGTTGTATCATTTGACACAATGCCAAATGCAAGGGGAGAGGAAAGGATATTGGCATAGCAAAACATTAATTTCAATTAACTCAAGTTAATTACAAATAAATAAATAATCAGCAATAAGGCCAGAAAAGCAACTAAGTGGAAAAGAGTAATTAGAAAAGCAAAGGCTAATCCCCTAAGGTTCTTACAGAGGAAACACATACATACTGAAGAAAAGAAATAAGCTAGAGGATCTGGTGTTGGAGGCAGGAGATAGGTGGTGTGCAACTGGATTTGAGTATATGTGAAGTTAAAACTACATCTTAACAGTTTTAAGCGTAGGCAGGGTACGGTAGGAAGTACATTAATACACTGTACTTGAAGCGCCACCATGTGGTTAGAAATGGTAAAACACTAAGATGCTGACAGGAGATTGCTTTAGCTTCGTAGTACTTAACACACCATGGCACCAAATAGTCCTTAAAAGGCATATTTAAAATAATTTATTAAAAATTATTTATTTATTTATTTGAAACAGAGAGAGAGAGAGAGAGAGAGAGAGAGAGAGAGCACAAGCAGGGAGGAGGGTCAGAGGCAGAGGGAGAAGCAGTCTCCCCGCTGAGCGGGGAGCCCGATGTACGTGGGGCTTGATCCCAGGAGCCTGGAATCATGATCTGAGCTGAAGGCAGCCACTTAACTGACTGAGCCACCCAGGTGCCCCACGGCATATTTAAAAAGAATGCTGTTTAGTAGACTACCTATGGGACTACCTGCTCACTACTGGGATGATTATCCAGCATTATTTTATGCTTAGGTAATTAGTAATTTACTGTCTGGCAACAAGCCATAAGCATTTGAGTTGTATGTAACAGCTTAAAAAGTTGGGGGGAAAAAAAAAAAAACCCCAAACAGATTCTTTGTATTCAGGATAAGCCCTTGGCTGGGTTCTGAGATAGCTGAATGAAGACTACAGCTGGTTATGGAAGGGACAAAAAGAATTAAAACTAGAAGTGTGAAGTAAGTTTGCAAAGGAAAGATACACAACCAGCCATGTGGCTAGTGTACAATCCTTGGGATATGCACGGTATCTGTGAGATACAAATTTTAAAAGGATACTGTCTTCAATTTTTCTGGTATACAATCAGAATCCGATATAAACAATATACTGAATATTCAAAAAAATATTTTTAACTAAAAAATGACAATAAAAAGTAGCTCACCTGTACTGTTTCAATTAGACTTGCTGAATAAAAAGGCATTGCCACCATGTAAGTGAGGCTGTAGAAATTAAAACAGATTTATCAGTATACTGAAACAACATGCTTACACTAAATTTTGAATATCTACTTTAATATATCAGCATAATTTATATTCAAGCCTGAATATATTTAAGGTTTTCAACTATTAATATCTATAGCCTGATACTCTGAAGACCTGGTATTATAGGATGCCTTATTCAACAGTTAGTGATAAAATTTAAGTATTAATAATAACACAGGGAAAGGCTGCAAAGAAAATGGATTTTTAAACCAGTAAAATGTAGGCTTGGTTATGATCCACTGTCCAACCTGCACATAGCTAATGTAACCTTGTTGTCTACCTGCATATAGCTAATGTAGCCTATAAATCTGATATTTAAAAGTTAGGATGAGGGATCCATTCCACTGTCTGCCTTTTTTAGTGACATTTGAGTAAGTATACTATTCTACTATTATCCTATCGATTATCATTATCCATTCCCAGATTTCCCACCCAGCAGAGCTAAACCAATGTTCAATGATGAGTGAAGTCCCCTTTTATTATTAAAAAACAATATTGTACAGCTTTGCAAAGTTGTTTCCTATCACCACTACTTAGACAGAATAATATTACAACTTTGCAAGCCTGCAAAATATAGTTATTTAAAATAACATCAAGGTGGGACTTACCTAACCCTATGGGCCAGGTCCTGGCAAGAAGTAGTTTTCAAGGTGAATGGAACATCACTAAGTAATAATGTGCTGGAATGTCCCACAGAGGGAGCCAGCAAGCTGGGGGATTTCCAATTCACAATCTTCAAAAAAAATTAAAAAGTGAAGAGTAAAACTCTAATCCTACAAAAATGGTCAGTGTTGTAAAATCACGAAGTGTCTTTAGGACTACATTTCAGTAACACTAAGGTTTGAGTTTGCTCATCATTATACAAGTAAGTTTTTGTCTCTGCTTAATAGTAAAATGATTTTTCTGGCATTCGGGTTAAACAAGTTGAAGACCTCTGCTAACTTCCTAAGAACACAGAGGAAAATTAGGTTGTGATTTCAGCCTTTCAAATTAGAAAGATTTATTTTAAAGGTCATATCTATTTCAGGATTTTATTTCTCAACTCTATGTTAACTGTCTTTTGAAGTTCTAGTCCCACAAATATTTTATTGGCCTAATTTTTTTTTGCTGTATTAAGATTTTTTTTTCAGTCCTAGCACTATAAAAATTAATGCAAATTTTCAATGTAAGTGCCACTTTTGATACTTACGATTTTAGTAGAAGGTGTTCTCCTATTTGCTTAGGATTCCACTTATGTGAAATCTCCCTAGAAAAATAAATTTCAATGAAACAGAAGCCATGTTATTTACAACATCTTGAATTAGCCCGACTTTCAAAAAGGCAATCAGTTGATTGTAATTAAGAAAAAAAAAATCCATGGGAGAAACATATTCTAATGGTGAACATTTTCTTTTCCGGGACACACATCAAACAATTATGGTGGTTTAAAAAGAAAAAACGTACTGAGTGTTTTTCTGTGTGCTGGAAGAAGGGGCTGACAGAAGGGGAAGAGCTACCACTAGCTATGAAAAATTTAAGACTTAAAGGAGGAGCAGGACAACTTCCAGGAGGAGATATACAACGAGGCGCTGCGGAAGAAAGAGTAGTTGGGGAGAGGAAAGCGAAACAAGGAACAGGATAAAGGAAGAAAAGGCATGAAAAGGGTGAGAATTCAGAAACAAAACAAAATTCAGTACCCGTGATGCAGAACGAATGACACATGCCATTTGCGTAGCACCAAATTTCCAAAGTGCCCTCCCTCGATGATGTTAACTGTGTGACCTTTGTTGTACTCCGGTATCTTTCTGAGCACTTACAAGGCCAGGCATGGTGCAAAGTGCTTTGCAGGAGCTATTTCTAACCCTCACAATGACTCTGTTATCGCCATCTCGCAGATGAAGAAATAGGCTGAGAGAGGGGTTCATAATGTACCCAAAGCCATCCAACCAGTTAGTGGCGGAACTGCATCCTCAACCCTGGTGTCGGGGGTGTGGAGTCTGTGTCCCCTGTGTGCACTGCCTCTCGTCCCACTTGACGCTGGACGGCACTCCGTGAGGTAAGCAGAGCAGGGACGGCCCAATCTGCTTTGCTTAGAAGAGAAGGAAGGTCAGAAGACCCACAGGGACATGGCCGGGTGACAGGCAAAGCGCCAGGGCTGAGACCAAGGTCTTGCACCGTGTGCTTCCTGCTGCTGAGGTCACCCTCGGAAACCAGAAAAGAGAGGAGAAAAAGAAGAGAGGTGAGCTGCAGAAACACAAGAGGAGAAAGCTGTACCAAGAGAGAAGTCAGAAAGGAGAAGAGAGAATGGCGAGAGACCAACGGGAAAGTAAGTGAGGAGGCAGAATAAACTGAGAAGGCAGAGAGAGGGGTGGAAGGGGCGGGGAAGAGGGAGAAGGGGGAGAGGCCAAAGAGCAGCGAGAGGGAAGTGTGAAGTGCGCCACGGCCCCAGCAGGAAGCTGAGAAAGCATCTTCTATTTGAAATGAGGGAATATGACAAACCTAAGGAGGCAAGGAATAAATTTATTTTCTACTAAAAAGGTACAAAAAGTACTCACTAATAAGTCCTCTAAAAACAAACTTAGTACAATTACAACATGGGTGGTATGCGGACTTTCTAAGAGAATGAATGATCTGCAGAGAAACTTTCAGACAACAGAGCAACCACCTGTAATCAATAAGACCTTAGAGAGCCTTCGGGGTCGCATTCTGATTAAATTAATACTAAGACTACTATTTTAGGCCTGAACAACCATAGAAAAATATAGCTGAAATGACCACCAATGATTTGGATGAAAAATAGAAAAAAGATTAGGCTTCCCATCTTTTTGACAGTGACCTTCTGATTCTAAAACGATACATGCTACATGATTTGCAAATCATCTGGGTACTGCTGTTACTCTTATCAAGGCCCCAGAGAGTATTATCACAGGGCATTACGACAGTGATTTTAAGAATGAAATCATCATTAACATTAGAGACAAATGGGTCTGTGATCAGTATTTCTTTTTTTTTTTCTCATAGTTAAACACAGGTTTAATGAACAGCCATTAAAAGATAAGCACTGCACTACTCATTGGAATATTAATAAGAATATAACTAAAATCCTACCTTTTTTTTCCCTTTAAATTTTTTTATTGTTACGTTAATCACTGTGATCAGTATTTCTGTAAGGACTGGGTAACTGCCTTTGAATACAATACCAATTACTACTGCCAATTCTTAGTAGCAATAAGATTATTAAAAAAGTGGGAAAATGAAATTTAGAATCAAGTTTAAAAAAAAACGAGACTCTCTTCCTTGTATCTCTATCTGTGGGTGAAACTTATTGCCACAGCTCTAGAAATTTCAATTAGCACACAGAAATACTTTAGGGAAGAGGGTAGTATAAAAATCTACTTGTGATCAAACCTCTTCATATTTATCAAATACCAAAAGATGGGTAAATATATTTAACTATTTTCACAAGCAAAACCTGCCCTTGAAAAAGAACAACAAATTTAAGAGAAATGACTTGCTTTTTCTTAAAATAGTTCTCTATTTGACAGATTGATATACATGCTTCCATGCATAATCAATACACAAAAAAGCAACAGAATTTTTAAGTAACTCTATTTTTAAACCGTTTTTACTTATCATTCTCTCTCATTTTCACATGTTCAGATAGCTGCCCTCCTAAAAAAAAAAAATCTTCCCTCAACCAAACCCATCTTCCAGCTACTTCTCTTCATCTTTCCTCTGCAGAGCCAACTTTCTAAACTTGCTGTTTCCATGTCCTAACTGCTCATTCACCTCTGAACCCACTCCAAATTGGCTTCTACCCCAATTTTCTAAAAACAACTCTTGCCAAGGTCCCCATGACCTCTATGTCTAAATCCAATGGACATTTTTAAGTCTGAGGGTTACTGGAGGGAAGGTGGGCAGAGGGATGGGTTCAGTGGGTGCTGGGCATTAAGGAAGGCACTTGTGATGAGCACTGGGAGCTGGCTATACCTTATTTCCCCTTCAACAGCCATCACGCCCTCAGGTTCCTCCCTTCTTCTTGAAGCTCCCTCCGCCCTTGTATTCCACTATCCCATACTCTTCTGGATTGTCCCCCTCCCCTCTAGTCTCTACTTTTGACTCCTTTGTAGGAGGATTTTCTTAACCCAGCCACCTATTCTAGAGTTCCTAAAGGCTCAGGCCCTCTTCTTACTTTATGTTATGTTCTTTCTGGATGTAATATTATCCAAGATGATGCTTTCAAAACCTCCCAAATCCATTAGCTTCAGTTTAGATTTCTCTGTATGTCAACCATGTATATCATCTGTCTCGTGACAACTCTACCTGGACATGGCAAAGCTCATCTAAAAATGAACTTGTCCAAAATCAAGCAAATGATCTTTCTTTCCTACTCTCAGACTCTTTTAGTGGTCCCTACTTAGTAACCATTAATCAGAAAGGAAATCTACTGAACTGGAGAAGGATTTCATTGTGTTTAAAATAGAATATGTTCAAAGTCAGTGAATTCAGAAGAGTAGTTAGGAGAAACAGACAACATGAGGAGAAACTGTAAGATGTTTATATTGGTACAACTACAAATGTGAGATGCATCAAATGAAGTTGAAGGTCAACCAAATGGGTTTTGTGAGAGACTGAAATAGACAGGTAGCCTTGATTACAGGTGCTCCTTACGTTAATATGAGAAATGACATATGAAAGTAAAGGGTATACATAGTCTCACTCACTCTATCTGGGAGAAGACTTGGGGAAGGACTGGGGAGGGATCTGGGCACTAGATAAAGAAAGAGATCACAGATGATGATCTTGGGTTATATACTTTTTTTTTTTTTTTAAAGTAGTAATACCATAAAACTCTAAGCTTGGTAACTTCATGGGCACTACACACTTGCTCCTTTTCTCTCAGATGTGATTAAACGAATATAAAAATCTAAATATTGGTGAATCCATACTGTCTCACCCATTCTACCTAGTGATTGCTGTGCATTTAAGGAACCTCAGTCTAGGAGACCCCCAAGCTCATTCTCCTCAGGTGGTAACTTCTGTGAATCACTTTGGGTTACTGCTTTGCTGCCTTGTCTGCTATGACTGCTTTTCCCCAAGAAAGGTCAACCTTGCCCAAAAACAGTTAGATTTTTAAAAAAAGTTTACACTGTACTTCAGAGAATGGCTTTATTTGACATCCAGTTACATAAGCCAAAATCCAGTTTGTCTTCACACAACCTGGTCTGAGCCTCCACAACAGCTCCTCCTCTATCATCCACCATCCCTAGTCCATCACTAAGTACCATCAGTTTTACCTAAATACATTTCAAAAGAGTCCACTTAGATCCACCTCAAGAGATGCCACCCTGGTCCTAGCTACCATTACTTGTCGCCTAGACGACTATTATTAGCATATGAACATGTGTCCTCTTAGACACTTCGGTGCTCCTGCAATCTTCTCATCTCCATTTACAATGACCCTTTAAAAACATGAATCTGATCACATCATCCCCTCTTCAATATCTTCAAAGTGGCCTACAAGGCCATGCATCAACCTGGCTCTCACCTATCTCTTCAGCATTCTGTCACACGCTCTCCCTCTTGCTCTCTGAGATTCAGCCATATGAGCCTTCTCTCAGTTACCTGAGTTCTCCACGTCCCAAGTTACCCTTGCAACACTGTCTTCACACAAACTGGTCTGAACCTCCTAATCACCACATGTCAGATTAAATATTATTTTATTAGGGACACTGTTCCTAACCCTTTAATAATCTCACAGAATCTTTTCTTTTCCTTCAATTTGTAATCATTTATTCATTAATGGGATTATTTTACTTTATGTATGGCCCTTATACTGGCTTCTAAGTTTCATGGTCACATGTACCTTTTGTTTCTTCTCTTCACTGTATACCTGATTTCCAGCACAGGATCTAGCACATAGTAGGTACTCAGGAAGTGAATTAATGAGTGGGATTTATCGGAAAAATTATCCAAGTAGAATACAACAAAGATAGCCTTTTGTGCCTTCTTTAATAAGATCCAAAAGGACCAAGAGAAAATATATACCCATACAAATGACATATCTATAGTCTACAGAGTAAGAAAGTTAGGTAATAAAATTTAATGAAATTCTGTGCCTTCCCATTCCTCTCTGTCCTTCCTTCAACCTTATGTTAAAGTTACTACTTTAAAGTACTACTTTAAAGTTACTACTACTACTTCATCTCTGTGTTAAAGAAATAGCATGACCTGTCTGAAATCCCAGAAGTAAAAAGTGGTACAGCCAGGACCAATAGTCATCTGACTGCAAATTTACAGAATTCTTTTACACTTCATTATATAGACATTCCTGAATTTTATTATATCTTTATAAAATTTTGTGTTTGTGGTAGAATTTTACGAACATTTGACGACAAGTACTAACTTCTGATCTTATCCTATGAAATGAAAAGCCATAGGGTGAATAAAGTTAGCCAAGGGCAGAAATTCAGATTTTTTAAGTATGAGAGGGAAAACTTTTAGCTGGCCAAATGTTTTGATTTTACCATTTAGTAAGGCTGTGTTAAAGAACTCTGACTATGAGGTCCTTTGAGAGCCATCGCATTGGCAAAAAGCCTGATTTCAGTCTTTCCTCCCTTCATTTCATTCCCTGTAAGGACTGAAGCCCAAGATTGAGACACTAGTGGCTGTACCTTCAACTACCTCACTTCCTAGTCAACCCAAAAAATTCACTCTGCCGGGGACCAACTTTGGATTAACAAACGATTCAAAGTCTTTGATGCTATCTCTGTAATATAGCATTGATACAGAAAGTCAGAGTCCTGCCAAGTAGTACCTAAACAAATTTATGATTTCCACTATTATCTACTAATGTTCCTTTCATATACACTCCTTGTTAAGGTTCCCTTCCTGTTATGCATAGCTGTGACTGTCTCAAATGTGTATCAGCCTTCTCATGCTTTTCTACTTTGACCCCAATGCTCATTCTTCTTTCACCTAAAGAAAGAAACCTATTTCAGAGAGAAAACAGGCCCAGAAGCAAGTTTCCTTAATTTCTCTTCCCTCTCCGTCCAAATGTATCTACAATTCTAATTCTCTTCTCTTGGCTTCTAGGACACTATTATCCTAGGTTACTACTATGTTTAATGGGTTTTGTGTCTCTGACAACTACCCCAACTACCTCTCCTACCTCATACACAGCCACATACACACATGGCGTACACATGTGCCTTCACACATCACCAAGGATACTGTCCTCGGTCCACTTTCTGTCGTTTCGTGTACACTTTCTCCTGAGGGAAATTCATCCATCCTAATGCTTCAACTGCTACTTTTATGCCAGAACATTCAAAGCTATGTCTCCAGCTTCAAGGTTTTTCTAAGACCCCCCAATCCACGGTGCCAACCACATTATTAGACATGTCCTCCTAGATATCCTGCAGGAACCTCAAACTTTATCTATGGAAAGTTAAATTCCTCATCTTCTTTCCCACTCCAACTTATTCTTCTTCTTGTACTCTCCAGTCTAGAAATCTATCACGGATGAAAATTCTCTCCCATCGCCTGATCCCCAATCTATCACCGATTATCTGTTGGATTTCAGAAATGTCCGTCCCTTTCTGTTCTATCCCACACTTCAGACCCCTCTCAATCTGGCCTAGATTACTGTAACAGTTCTCCACAAGTCTCTAGCTACAACTGTCTAATTTTCTATTTTACACTGCCACTTGAATAAATCCTTGATCAAAGAACCTATACACCGAAACAAACACCTTAGATTCCCAACTCCATAGAGAATAAACCCAAGTCCCTTACAAAGGCACGACCACGCTTCAGTCCAGCATCTCAGCCTCTTTTTCTCTTATTCTACTCCATAAATGCCCAATATCCAAGCACAAGACATTTATTACCCAGACCTTCCAATCTCCGTAAAATTGGGCATGCTGTCACTTCTACTTGGAATGCTCTCCTTCTCTGCCAAGTCAATTCCTACTCATAATTCAAGATATAGCTCAAATTTCAGTTCTTTTTGGAAACCTTTGCCAATAACTTCATGCAAAGTGTCCTCTGGGCACTGAAAGGGGTTTGTTTAACTATAGCACTAATCTTGATGTACTACTATAATTTGCTTACATGTGTCTCCTTCACCCAACTCATGTTTGTTCCTTAGTAGACAGTTGCTGAAACATAGCAGTAGGAGCTGAAAGACCTATCTCAATAGATACTAGGCCAGGAAGCATTTTCTTTATCACATATTAATTCAATAAGATATAACTAATTTTAGTCTCTGTTTCTTCTCTTAGCTACCTCAGGCAAGTTTTCAAAGTCAAGGTAGTTTTAGAAACTATCATATTTTGCTAAAATTTAATACGAAGCTAACATTGAAAAGATGCCAAGAAGGTACCTTGGTAAAGGTGTGAATTCACTTATTATTCCCTCTGCTCCAAGTGTGACTCCCTGGACAATAAATGTACTTCCCATTCCTTTCCAAAGGGCCCTTGGTCCCTAAAATGAAAAAAATTTATTGTTATTGCTATTAATGCCTAAATAAGAAACACAAAAAAGGTCTTAATAAAATTTGATATTAAATTTACTGATATTTTTCAATAAGGCATTATTCTAAGACATTTTAGTACAGAACTACAACTACATTAATTCCTATCATTTTATTATTTGTCGAGTGGCCTACGTTAACTAAATCTCTAATAATGACTAAATAGCCCTGATATTTAATTAATTTTGGCAAAGATGTGAATACATTGATTATTCAGTGACATCAAAAAATGTCATTACCATGTTACATTAGTTTTAGAACAAGCATTAAAATATTTTTATTAACTAAATTAAAAGGAATTACTCTTGCTTTAATTACTACTAAGATCAAATGGTACTTACGCTATAAATAATTTTAATAGAACATACAGACTAATTCTCACCTGAGTTTTGTTGAAGCTGTACATAACATTGATGACTGTAAATGGAGTGAGATGGTAATGCCGAGCATGATAATTAACCTATAAAAGATATTATGTTGTAATTATTTTTTGTTATTGTTTTATCAAAAAATAACAAGGCCATAAAAGATATACAAAGGAGTCACAGCATAAACAAAAGTTCAATTCTAAAGTCATCAGAAATTACTCATAAACAAATTTACTACTATTAAAAGTACATTTAAATAACTTATTAAAAGTACGGTATATATGGTTGTATGTATATACAACACAGAAAACCAATGCACAATATACACAGCAATGTAGAATATATAATAAAAAAGGCCATGCTGTTTGATATTTATGTTTCCATAAACACTAGAATTACATTTGGTATAGCAAAACATTCATGCCACTGAACAAACAGGAACCACCGAAGAATTCAGGGAACAGGAGATTCATGTCTCTCAATACCAAGCATTTTTCACACTGTGAGCTATAAACAATTGGTAAATTATGAAATCAGTAAAGGGGGTGAGAACCAACCCTTATTAAGTAAAATAACAAAAAAGAAAGTATCAGAATGCATCACACATTCTAGTGCCATTATTTCATAAAATATTTAAGTAACTCATATAGATAGATACACTGGATCACAATGTGATACTGTCACATTGTAAAATGTATGTCTGAAATCCACTGTTCTAGGGTATATACACTGTCCGTGCTCTTAATGACTATTTTTTTTTTTTTGGTGCTAAGCATGAACAGCTTAATTTGTAATTATTTATATCTTTTCTAACTTAATTTTCAAAGAAGATTAAGTTAGATTATGGGAGCTTTTACCAGTGTTGTCAAATTAACCCATGGGGCCTTTCAGGGGATCTACAAATTTAAAATTATTTTCTTAATGATACTAAGGCATCATTTGTCTTTTTTGTGTTGACATTTTCAATAATAGCATAAAACAATAGTGGCTAAAGTTGCTAATTCCTTAGCATGAATCAAGACAGTTGGCAGCAAACTGTATTTTTGTACATATGATATTCTTTATCCTACTCACTTGGAAGGAGGAAAAAGCTACTTTCACTAAAGAATGTCCCTGGTGAAACAGTAAAATACATTAATTTTATAAAATCTTGATTCTTAAGTATATATCTTTCTAATTAATATTCTGTGTGTTGCATAATGAAGATAGCTGTTGTGAGGAAAAGCACTTGTCTGATGGAGTTGCAAGCTGAACTAGCCCCTTTTTTCATGGAACACCATTTCTTCTGCAAAAACTGACTGCCAGACTATAGTTATTAACACTTGAGAAAGTCTGGGTGGCTCAGTTGGTTAAGCGTCTGACTCTAGATTTTAGCTCAGGTCATCTCATGGGTCCTGGGATTGAGCCCCACACTGGACTCTGCACTCGGCAGGGAGTCCGCTTGAAAGTCTCTCTTTCCACTTCCTCCACCCCTCCCCCCACTCTCTTTCACTCTCTAAAATAACTCAATCTTTAAAAAAAAATAAAAATGAACAAAGTGAGTCTATTGATTAAAGGGGAAAAAAAAATTGGCACTATGTGATGCCAATGATAAATCTGACTTTACAGACAACAATTAGAATTCTGAAAAAACTGCATCTACCATGAAGAACTTACCAATACTGAAACACTTTTCAGTATTCAGGTGCGATTGGTAGTGATTTAATGACAATTTTTAAAAATATTGTATAATCAAATGTCTTAACATTTAGAAGATCTACAGAACTCAGTATTTTAAAGATTTATTTGTCAGAGAGAGCGAGAGAGCTAGCACAAGCAAGGAGAGCGGCAGGGAGAGCAAAAAGCAGGCTCCCTGCTGAGCAAGGAGCCCAATGTGGGACTTGATCCCAGAGGACATCATGACCTGAGCTCAAGGCAGACACCTAACCGACTGAGCTACCTAGGTGTCCCAGTATTCTTCAAATAATCAACACATGATGTTACAGAATCATACATGGATAAAAAAATCCATTCGACACACAGTATAGATCAAAAGATTTTAATGGAACAGAGTACAAAAAGTTAATTCACATGGTTTGAGATTTCTCATTGCAAATAACCTTTAATATATTACTACTTATTAAGTTTTGGTGTAGTAACAAAGAAGAAAATCTGCCAATTATCTGAAAAGATATACTCCATTTTTAATACATATGTGTTTAAGTTTAGACCTTCTTCTTTCAAAACCAATTTTTACCACTTAAGAGTTTTCAAGACCAAAAGTTTGAGACTGATATACTGTAGATTCTGGTACATTTCACATGAAATAATGGCTACACAGTTTCAGCCATTTATCTGAGTTCTGTATTTTAAATCTGAGTCAGGATTATTGTTTAGAAGGTCACAGAAAAATTCATTTACCTGACATTGGCGGCGTAGAACAATGCAAGGATGTGCCAGTACATTTTCTGTAAAGAGACTATAAAAGAATAATTTATATATATAATAATGGTAATATATGAACTAACTTTATATGTAATTTGTGTGTGTGTGTGTGTGTGTGTGTGTGTATACGCACAAACATATAATAGCCAAAACTTAAATTACAACATATATGTATCTGAAATTATTCTTGCTTGAGGAATCATGCACTATTTTATGTTTCCCATTCTAACAGTAAAAAACCAAAAAATTGTCTGGACATGTTTGCAAATCATTCTACCAATAACAAAATTCAATATGAAAAGAATTAAAGCCAGATCTGCAAACTGGTAAACAAGGGAAATAACATAAAACAGGAATACATATAGTCTAAAGATGAAACTACATCTCCACATGCCTGATATGGGAAACTCTTTCCCTAGACAACTTAAATCTCCTTTCCATTTCTTTCAGAAGATGTCCTATGAACAAAGTTCCTTTCAGAAGATGTCCTATGAACAAAGTTCCTATCATCAGTTCCTTCATGAACCACCTTCTATAAATTTTAGTTTTGATGTACATTGCATTTAAGTTATAGGGATTTTAATAACTATTAATTGACTACTATTTTAGGTATCAAGTATTTCTTCTGAAACCATTCCCTACAAAATAATTACAACTGTGGGCTTACATACTAACAGTGACAGATGCACAAGCGTGAGTGCATGTAGCGTACACACACATATATATGAATAATATATCAAATGAACAACAGCTTTACGTATAAACACTGAGGCTAAAGAAAAATTACTCTAGCAGAAGGAAAATCTTAAAACACAATTTTGTTCCTATTTACATTAACACTTTCAGGTTTAATTATGCAAATAAGAGCTTTTTTTTTAAATTAAAATTTTAAAATAATGAGTTATCCCGGCAATGCAATGTAACCCTTTGTGCAATTCTGATGTATTTGAAATAATATTCACTAGAGATCACATAATCAAGATTGGAGGTTTTTCTTCCACGAAATGATCATTTAAAATAAAAAAAAAAGGGTGTTCATTAAATGCTGATTGTAAGCAAAACCCAGACTCTATGTTGCTAAATATCTATAATTAGAATGTTTAAGGAAAGGTTCAATGCAAAATTATTTTCTCTTGGAGGGGGAGATTAGATCAGATTTTTTGGACAGACACATGAAAGTTGTTTAAATATAACTTACAAAATTCTTTTGTCATTATAAAATTGAATGTCTATTCTCTGTCCTTACTTGAAAACGATCAAGTTACAGATTTTAAATAATTTTTTCTGCAAAATAGTATTCAACATTTAATCTACTGCTCCAAAGACTCAATCTAAAGGAAGCAATACTAATCATTTAACATTTTACATTAAAACACATTGAATAAAACTTTAAATAAAAATTTTAAATTAAAAATCTTTAGAAAAAAACATTACCTTGCAAGGCCAATACCAAATCCAGCAAATCTATTCAACTGCTCTAAAACAGAAGAAATAAGATTACTTATAACCAATATTTAAGTTTACTGTAAAATATTTTTTCTTTTATTAACATGATATTTATTTAAATTCTAGGTCCAAAGTTGAATTCTCATATGGGCCAGGGAAGTTGTGGGAAGTTTTAAGGAAGACCTGCTCTTCAGCTCCAATTCATTGTTGACATGTGGGACTGTGGGCCCAGGGTTTCTAAACTGTTATTTTTCTAAAGAGATATTGTCATTTTTACATAATATCTTCCAATTTTAAAATACTGGCAACTATTTTAAAAAGCATTACAACTCTGTGCGGGCAAAATCAAACATGTCTGCAGGTAGAATCTAAGGATTACCATTTTCCAACTTCTAACTACAAACAATTTAAATTTTTTTCTACAGAAAGCTGTGACTGGTATTATACCAACAACTTCACCTCCTATCTTGTAAAATTAGTCATTTGCTGTTATTGGTGAAAAGCATCTATGTTAAACCAACAGTTGCAAGTAAGACACCTCAAAATTATTAAATTGAAAGAGTACTTAAGGTAATCAAAATGGTTAAATGAGGCTCTCGTCTTCTCTCTTGCCAAGTTTTAAATATCTATTTTTCATTTTTTTAAAGATTTTATTTATTTGACAGAGAGAGAGATAGCAAGAGAGGGAACACAAGCAGGGGGAGTGGGAGAGGGAGAAGCAGGTCTCCCGCCAAGCAGGGAGCCCTATGCAGGGCTTGATCCCAGGATCTTGGGATCATGACCTGAGCAAAGGCAGATGCTTAACGACTGAGCCACCCAGGCACCCCCAAGTTTTAAATATTTTGAGAATAACTGCTTAGATCCCTGTGAGAGGCTATTGGGTACATATGTGCTACTGCTGATGGCATTTCTGTTGTCTTATTCGAAAAGTTTACAGCTGGAAACATTCCTATGCATATGTCAAAACAAACAAAAAAATTTCTCCTTGGCTAAAAATCTCAAAATCATGATGGTGAAATACCACAATCTCGGGAGACCAGACATTAATTTTCTACTATAATACAATATTCACAAGGGATAACTCTTCTCTCTCTCATCTCTGCTCTTTCAAATGAAGCAATGTTGTCACTATTTCCTTACAGTCAGAATAAGGCCTTGTAAACATGTCTTTGGGGAAACTATTTTGTTTAACTCTTGCCTTGAAAAATGTACAAGCCAGATAGAAGCTTCTCTTGCCAATTAAGATACTTTCCTCCTTTCAGCGTTTCCCTTTTTGCGTGTACTGATCATCCCAATACTAACAGAAAATGCTGCTGATATTTTCTGTTAAGTGTTAGAAAGGTTTATTAACTGTGTAAGTTAACTGTCTAAGTCTCTCAGTCTTCAATTCTCCTTGCAAAATTACCATCGCCAGCCTCTTAAATGCTGCAAAACACCCCCTGTGGTTTTATTAAGAGTTCCTCCTCATTTTACCCATTAAAGCATAAATTATAAAAAGATAAAAATATCAGCTTTACTGACTAAGAAGCTAACTGTGGTAGCAATCATATTATGCATTTGAATTATTTTATAACTTTCCAGTACTCCTTTGGGACCTACAGAAAGAAAACTAGAGAGGGTGAAAAAGCAAACTGTATGACACTGTGTAAGTAAGATGCTCCTCCACATCCTCATTTGCTCTTAGGTGATATTTAAAGTCTATTCCTCCCAGTTAAATCAAATAAAAATTATTGTACTTCCAAGTCAAAATAAATGAGAATGAACATATCTAGAATATACTTAGTATTTAACGGTCTAGTCTAGCATTCTAATGATTTCAAAATGGGTAGAGGCAGTGATATTTCCATTTTATGAATAAAAAAGCTGAGAATATTTAGATCACAGTGTTGCAATTAAAACACAGGTCTTCTGACATCCTACAGAGAATAATTATGTCTTGATTCCAAAGTCTTGAAATTGTCTCAGTGTGTTTTACTCTTTAGTGGAGTTTTTAGGTGAGACATAGGAAAACAGGAGATGGGAAAATACAGGGGTAGTTTGAGAAACTAGAAAACAGACACAATTCCTATGATTAGGAGAAAAGGAAGGAAACGAGTATTTTTTAGCTTACTAGGTGCGCCATACTGTACTAAGTATTACTTACACCTCGTTTTATTTAACACTTAATAAACTCTATACATTATTCTTCTATCCACCTTAAAGGTGAGAAAACGGAAGGCTCACAGAGGTTAAGAAAATGTCTCAGCTTTTCAGAGTGGTAGAGCCAGGTTTGAACCCAAGCCTGCCAATGGGGAACACAAAGCTACCATTAATTCAAGGCAATAAAGGTGTCAGTGAACTAGGTATTGTTCACATAATTCTTCCCAATAAACAGTAAATAATCCAATTTCCTTCTTTCTTGATTTAGGCCATGGGATGTAATACACCAAAACCCTTTGAAACTCCTACCACGCAGCCCAGAGCTAAGGCAGGTGTCTTTCCGGAGGTGATCCCGAGGAAAGGTTTGTGCGAGGGAGAGGGAGCAGGCCCGCTGCAGGGGCAGAGGACGAAAAGAGGGCAGAGGGTGTGGCGCGCGATAGGTCCAGCGGCACCGGAGGCGGGACCCTCCGCGAGGCTTCCGCAGTTTGCAGGCCGCGAGCCGCGTCTCCGCCACTCCACCCACCCCTGCCTCGCACCCAAGTCCCTCACCGGTACTCTGCCCCGGCACGCCGCCGCCGCCGCCGCCGCCGCCGCCGCCGGGAAACGGTTCCTCCGCGGGGCCCTCGAGCGGGGTGGAGGGGCCCGGCACGCCGTAGGGCGGGCTCTTTTCGCCCCAGTGCAGGTTGCGGCTACCGGGGATGTCTGGGGGAGTGGTCACCCAGTGGCTCAGGTCCGCCGCGGAGCTGAAAGACCTTGCAGGGAAAGCGCCGCCAAAACCCTGCTCATCCCGGGCACCGCCCCGATAGCCCAAGCCGTCGAATCCGTCCGGGCGCCGCGGATGCATCGCAGACGGGGCAGGATGACGCGAGCCCACTCGGAGCCCACCACCACCGGGGCCACCGCGACCTACGGCCACACAGCTTCTTCCCGGCCCCCGCCGCGTCTGGGGCAATCTGACAACCGGAAGTCACGTTGCAAACCCGGAAGTTCGGTGAGCACGTGATCGTAGCCTTTTCCGGCGGTCTGGCAAGAGAGGGTTGCTAAGGAGACGCGGCGGTAACCTAGGGCTAAACCGCTGTTGGGAGGAGGTGGGAAAAGGACTGTAGGGTTAATGGCACATTGTACCAAAGAGATGCCAAGGGAACCGGGGTGGGAGGGACAGCCTGGATAAGCGGAGGTCGAATAAAGACGTTTTATCGAGGGACCTAACGCGTCGGTAGAGCTGACTCACTATCTCAGCCAGAAATGTCCAGCTGCACCCACAGGCGTCAGATCTAGGTCTTCTCTTTTCCTCATTGGTCTAATGCCTTGCCCGCTGCAAGGGAGCTATTAGACGTTAGAGTTGAGGGGTGTTGGTAACGTCTCTCTAGCTTTGCCTCCCGCACCTAGAGTTTTAGCTAGGATCTGTTGAGAGAGCTGGTTCTGCCCAGTGAACGCAAAGGTACCTATGGACAGCTAGAGCAAGCATTACAAAAGACCGTCGGTGGAGAAAACCTCTTCCCCTCCGCTCCCCCACGAATATAAACTCTCAGGGTTTAGGAATTCAGCATTTTGCTTTTCTAAGGCTACAAAACAATTGTAAATAATTTTCTTTTCTTTTTTCTGGTGCATCTAAATCACTTGGTGTCTTTAAAGCCCTGTGATACTGTTCAAGATGGAGACCCTAGTTGGACAATAAAGAGGATTTCTGAACAGAGGGTTGATATGTGGCTTAGGCAATTGTATTGAGTCTCTCCCTTAGTAGGTGTACCTAGTATTACTCAAGTACTAATACCAAATTACCGCGCAACTAATATCAAATTAATTACTGAGCATGGCAATACAAAATATTTCTCTGTTCCTTAGAAATGATTGAATTAAAGATGCATTTGGCTCAGGTCCAAAACTTGTTTCTTAAAAGAAGAAGGAAAGACCTGTGTATGTGCACTTTTAATATAAAAACAATAACGTCTCACAATTTCATATCAGTATCAATGAAGAAAAGATGAATTAGTAAAAGAAGGACAGCTGGGTAGCCAGTTGAGGGGAGGAAACAATAACAGCCCCTCCTCACAGCTCACCCCCACATAAATTCGAGCTGCAATAAATTGTATTTTTTCTTTATTTTTAAAAAGATGAATATTGGGAGAAAATAATAGGTGATTATTTTTCAAATAGTCAATTGGCAAACTTTCTAAATGACAGAAAAGTCAAAAACCATGTATGGAAAGACTAATCAATTTGACCATATAAAATTTAAATTTCTATATGCAAATAAAAAAGGGAAAACATAGTAATCAAAATTGGAAGAAATATCACAAACTGGAAAAAATTACATTTTAACATGATAAAGACAATGAGTCACTTTATTGTAAAAAAGTTCTTAGCAATGAGTAAGGGTGTATCAGTAGAAATATAAGCAAAGAACATGAAGAGGCAAGTTGTAAAAAAAGAAATGCAAGTGGATAATAGTTATATGAAAAAATGTCTGCCCTCCAGTAATTGAAGAAAGGAAAACTTAACATCTTTCCCCATTTAAATGACAATGTTTAAAAGGGAAAATGTACATTGTCATGCAATGTGAGAAGAAAGTAGCTGTCATTCATTTCTAGAGTGGCATAAAATATAACAACTTTTTCTTGGAGGACTCTTTAGCGATATTTCTAAAAAACTGTAAAAATGGTTATCTTTTGAGTTCTAAATCTTAGGAAACAAATATAGGGTATATATATTGACTTATGCACATGTTCATGACATAATCGCTCATAACAGGAAAAATTGTCAGGATACTAAATATCAAGTAATTATCCATTAATTATTAATTAAAACGATTCGTCTATATCGTCCTTTAAGCAAAGTATGTTTATGGAGAACCTACCCTCTGTACAGTTAATGTTCTAAGCAGTGAAGTTAGAATGATAAATGAGCCAAAGTCCTTGCATTGTTAGAACTCATGTTCTAGTTAGATGACTAATAGAGAAATAAATCATGTCAAATAATGAAACAAACATATAATGTCAAATAATGATACATATTATATATTTAATAAAATCGAGTCAGTGATAGAGGCACTGTTTTTTAGATTGGTTGGTCAAGGATGTCCTCTTTGAGGAAGAGATCTTTAAACAGACTTAAATGAAGTGAAGGAAAGAGCCTTGTGTGAATAACTGGAAGAAAAATTTTCAAGGCAGGATTAAGTGTAAAGTCCTGAATACAAGCTAGGTAGTTAGTGAGCAAGGGCTCACTGAGAGCTGAAATAGGATAGGGGAAAGATTTGGCAGGATTTTGTCGGGGATGGACAAGAATTTAGATCTTTTAAGAGGAGAAGAATGAGGTGACCCTATGATGTTTTTGAAGGACGAGCGTGACTTCTGTACGGGGCAAAGGTGGAAGCCTCCTCTACTGAGTAGACCACTGTAAGCAGCTCAGACAGGAGACAGTAGAGTAGTGTCTCCTAATCTATGGTTTCTCTTTCCCAGGCTTTCAGTTTCCTTTGCTTTTCAGTTTCCCACAGTAAACTGCAGGCCAGAAGATCCTCCTGAAGTGTAGTCAGAAGACCAATAAGCAGCCTGATGCTTCTTCATAATGCCTATGTGATTTATCTCACTTTATCTCATCATGTAGGCATTTTATCACCTCACATCCTCACAAGAAGAAGGGTGAGTACTGGACAGTAAGATATTGTGAGAGAGAGAGAGAGACCACATTCACAAAACTTTTATTATAGTATATTGTTATAATTGTTCTGTTTTTTTTATTATTATTGTTAATCTCTTGCTGTGCTTAATTTATAAATTAAACTTTATCATAAGAATGTATGTATAGGGAGAAAACAGTATATATGGGGTTTGGCACTATCACAGTTTCAGGCATCCACTGGGGAGTCTGGGTCTCTCATGAAGTTGCTGTCAAGACTTCAATTTGAGGTGCAGTTATTTTAGACTTAATGGGTTTGACTGGGACTGGAGGATTCACTTCCAAGATAACTCACTCAGCTAATTGTGGAAAGAATGCCCCCTCTTCTTGATGATTTGCTGTCAGGAGGTCTTAATTCCTTGCCACATAGAGCTCTCCATAGAACTTTTTTTTTTTTTTTTTTTTTTTGAGAGAGAGAGAGCCTGAGCATGTGAGCAGGAGGGAGGGTAGGGGACAGGAAGGCAGAAGGGGAGAGGGAGAGAGAGAATCTTGAGCAGACTCTACACGCAGCACAGAGGCTGACTCGGGGCTCACTCACAGAACCCTGAGATCATGACCTGAGCCAAAATCAAGAGTCAGACGCTTGACCACCTAAGCCACCTAGGCTCCCCTCTCCATAGAACTCTTGAGTGTCCTCCTAACATGACAGGTGACTTCTACCCTGAGCAAATGATTCGAGAGACAGCAAAGAGGATCCTACACTGTCTTTATGACATAATTCCACCTCATCACTTCCGTCATATTCTAATCTCTAGAAGTGAGTCAGTAAATCCAAGCCCACACTAAGTGGAAAGAATTTGGCTCCATCTTCTGAAGGGAGGGTTATTGAACAATTTGTGTTCATATTTTTAAATAACCACAATTAAACTATTACATAACAATGAGTTGATAGAGGATATTGAAGGCATCAAAGATTCAAAATTAGGAAAAATTTCACAAAATTGTATTATTAATAGAAAGATATGGATTCATTTCTTTTTACCTTTTCCCTTAGTAAATAGATTTGAAGAATTGATTTGCTTTGGAAAAAATCATATGATAGAAATATTTATAATCATGAGATAGTTTAGTAAATATTTTTAAAAGTCCAGTCATTATTCAATTAGACTTGAAATACAAGTGAAGAATAGCAGATTATTTTGACAGTCTTCAATAATTGCACAAAATGATATGACTTGCTTAATTAAAGTATAAAAGAAGCAGGTCATTCATTTATATTAATATTTTACTCAGAAATTCATACACTAAATTTAGCTCATCAGATAAAACAATCATCTACATTATACAGGAATTCACCCAGCAATATTTATTAAGCACTACTATGTGCAAGTCACCCTGTTAGGTATTATGATGCAGTTACATATTTTCTCAAGGATGAAATTTGAAGATATTGAAATTATTTATTTCAAATGTATATGTGGGCCAAGAAAAATTTTTCACCATGTTTTAATATGTATTAAACCACACCCTCATAGCCTTGCTTCTTTTTCATAATTTTCTTGGCTAATCTGCCCAGTATTCTTCCAAATGAACTTTATTTTAGTTTTTTAAAGATTTTATTTATTTATTTGACAGAGAGAGAGACAGCGACAGAGGGAACACAAGCAGGGGGAGTGGGAGAGGGAGAAGCAGGCTTCCCACCGAGCAGGGAGCCCGATGCGGGGCTCGATCCCAGGGTCCTGGGATCATGACCTGAGCTGAAGGCAGACGCTTAACGACTGAGCCACCCAGGCGCCCCCCAATTGAACTTTAAAAAAACATTTCAGTCTTCACTCTCATTCTTCTAAAACACACACACACACACACACACGCACACACACACACACACACGCGCGCGCGCACACACACACACACACACCCTCTTTGGGATTTGAGATGTATTCACATGTAATTTATATGGTAACTTTAAGAGGTTGGATTTTTAAATATTCTATGAAATATTTCCTTTAGTGAGTCATGGTTTTCTACTTGCTAAGGCCTATATTTATGTCACTAAGTGTTCTCTTCCAAAACCATGTTATATATCTCTATTTTTTGAGATCCATCATTTAGTGTATGGTATGAATTGAGGATCTAACTAAATTCCTCTACCCGACAATAGTGTAACATCTTTATTTTACACTTCTTTATGAAAATTGAGAACTTCCCCCACTCCTTTCTCACACTTCTCTACTTGACCCTAGATTACAAAAGCTATGAACATATCTCTTTCAAAATTTTTGTTGTCATTTCATTTTGTGGCCAAGGGAAAATTAATTGTTTAGGTGTATCTGGTTTCAGAGCTTAACATCAATTCTTCCCAGTCACAACTTCTGTATTTTTGAGTTCTTAACTTTGACTGTCTAAGTGATGTGCTCTTTGAGTGGTTTGAGTAGTTTCATATTAAAGCATAGGAGGAGTAGGAGAAGAATTTGTAGATTCTCCCTTATATAAACATGTCCTTTTGCTGTCTTCCCTATAGAATTCATGACTAGCTCCTTTTTTTCTGAAGGCTCTACAGAATAAACTGATTTTTAAATTTGAAGAATTTTTTTATCTAACATTGTATTTTGTTGTTAGTAATGTGTTTAACAGTTTGTATTTTAATGTTTCTAGTATTTTTCCTAGATCTCAGGAAATAAAAAAAAATCCACCAAGTTGTTTTTATGTGCTGCTGTCTTTCCATATTAATTTTATTTGGAATATAGTAAACACTCCTTTTTTTTTCTCTTATTTCACCCATGCCCCCCCCTCCCCCCCCCCCCCCCCCCGGTAGCCATCAGTTTATTCTCTATATTTAAGAGTCTATTTTTTTGTCTCTTTTCTCCTTTGTTCATTTGTTTTGTTTCTTAAATTCCACATATGAGTGAAATCACATGGTTTTTGTCTTTCTCTGGTTTATTTCATTTAGCATTATAATGTCTAGATCTATCTATATTGTTGCAAATGGCAAGATCTCATTCTTTTTTATGGCTGAGTAGTATTCCATTATATACAAATAATGTGATATACATATATCACATCTTCTTTATCCACTCATTTATTGATGGACACTTGGTCTGCTTCCATATTTTGGCTATTATAAATAATGCTACAATGAACATAGGGGTGCAGATAACTTTTCAAATTGGTGTTTTCATATTCTTTGGGTAAATACGCACTAATGGAATTACTGGATCATAGGGTAGTATTACGTTTAATTTTTTGAGGAACATCCATATTATTTTCCACAGTGGCTGCACCAGTTTGCACTCCCACTGACAGCGCACAAGGGTTCCTTTCTCTCCCCATCCTTGCCAACACCACTTGTTTCTTGTGTTCTTGAGCTTAGCCATTCTGACAGGTGTGAGTTGATATCTCATTGTGGTTTTGATTTGCATTTCCGTGATGATGAGTGATGTTCAGCATCTTTCATGTTTCTGTTGGCCATCTGGTTGTCTTCTTTGGAAAAATGTCTATTCATATCTTTTGCTGATTTTTAATTGGATTTTTTGGTTTTGGATGTTGAGTTAAGTTCTTTATATATTTTTGGATACTAACCCTTTATCAGATGTGTCATTTGCATATATCTTCTCCCATTTATAGATTATCTTTTTGTTGTTGTTGATTGTTTCCTTCGCTGTGCAGAAGGTTTTTATTTTGATGAAGTCTCAACAGTTTATTTTTGCTTTTGTTTCCTTGTCTCATATCTAAAAAAAATGTTGCTATGGCTGGAATATGGTAAGTACTCTTGATTTGCTGTCTCAAATTTTTTTTTTTTATCAAAGAGGTTTTTCCCCTGCTATTCTTTATTATTATTTATATCTTCGTTCTCCCTTTTTGGAACACATTCTATGTGGGTTGGCACCCTAAGATTTGCTTTCTAAGATATATCTTTTATAGTGTTTCTCAATTTCACTTTTATTCTTAGTCTCAACTCACTGATCTACTAGGAGGAATGTGTTTCAGAAAAGCCTGTGATCTGATACTATTTCTGTTTTTTTAAACTTTATCATTTTTTAGAATTAAATAACTATTTTTTAAAAAAGAATATTATTATTTTTAGCATTCATAGCAAAATTAACAGGAAGGTACAGAGATCTCCCATATACTCCCTGACCCCACACTTGCATAGCCTCCCTGATTATCAACATCCTCAATGAGAGTAGTCATTTGTTACAGTTGATAGACTTCCACTAACACATCATAATCACCCAAAGTCTGTAGTTTATATTAAAGTTCATTCTTGGTGTGGTACATTCTGTGGGTTTGGGCCAATAATTTCTGTTTTAAATATCAAAATATACTAAAAAATCAAAAGACTTATTTGGAGCTTATTATGAACAGAAATAATTCAGGATTGATGTATTTCAGGTTTACATCAGTTAAATTCTCTTTTGAAATTCTTAATTTTTTAAGGCAGGTATTTCACCACGACAATACCTGCATATTAGCTTTGAATTTGATCAGAATTGCTCTTCCATATTGTTTCCATTGTTCCATATGTTTCCTTGAAACATTTGTGAACATTTGTAGAATATTTGAAGTTCCTCACCCATTGGTAGGTAGGAATTTTATAGGGATTTAAATTAATTTTATTGGATCCTATCTTTAAAAATTAGGCATTCTTGGGGCACTTGGGTGGCTCAGTCAGTTAGGCATCTGCCTTAGGCTCAGGTCATGGTCCTGGGGTCCTGGGACCTAGCCCCACATCTAAGCCCCACATTGGGCTCCCTGCTTAGCAGGGAGCCTGCTTCTCCCTTTCCCCTCTGCCTGCCACTCCCCCTGCTGTGCTCTCTCTCTCTGTCAAATGAATAAATAAAATATTAAAAAAAATTAGGCATTCTTTTGTGTTTAAATTCTCCCTCTTGTGCTTAGTACATGCAGAACACCGTGGATGCTTCGTTTACTCACTATCCTAACTGCAGAGGACATTGGCAGGTTTAGATATTCTATGTAAAAGAAGACATATCTACCCTTATACAGCAATCATGTTTTTATTTTATTTTTATTTTATTTTATTTTTTAATTTAGATTGGGGGCGGGCAAAGTTTTGGAGGAGGCATTTAAACGTTGAGGAGCCACTAAAGCACTGCCCAGCCTCTTCTCGTCGGAGCTACTGGCTGCATAACCAATGTTTGTACAGTGTTTAAAACGAATCATTACTATGTGTTTTGTGATCGTATTTTAAAGCTAATAAGGGTCTTTTCACACATCATTGCATCTATTTGTGGAAACCGAACACAGACGTAGTGAAGAAGGGGGAGGGAATGTGGAATTGCATTTACAGGTCCTGATTGGCTAAGCCCAGCCGCTGGAAGAGCAACCTTCGGGCTCTTAAAGTGACTCCGACGGCGTCCTTAGCAACCAGCCTCATTCCCCAGCGACCTCGAGAATCTTGGTGAGTCCCTCTTCGGCGGATTTGAGAGCTCAGGCTGCCACATCCACCATGGGGGCGGCCGGGAGCCCCACAAAGACCCACAAATGGGAGCGCTGAGCCTCGTTCTAGGAGTCCATAGCTCTGGCTGTTGGAAGGAGCCTCTACCCCTCGGGCCCTAGCCCAGGCCCACCGTCCCCGGCCCTCCGAAGAATCTTAGCAGTCCAGTGTGGAAACTCCGGCGAGGACAGAGAGGGAGAAGGTGGCAAATGGCCTTTTTTCTGGGGAGACTAAAGGAGGTGTGGTAATTTTCTTATTGCTCCCAATGGGGAAACTCATTATTTGAGTTTGGATTGCTTGTCCTCCCGGCAACCTTTAAATCAGAACCCTCCTTGCCTTGCTGGACAGTCTTCAAGTCTTTCCATAGTTGGTGAAATTGCACTCCCCACTCCCGTCACCCGCCCCCGTCACCGCCCCTCCCCCTCCCCCCCCCCGTCTTTTGTGTACGCAGACTCTTTTGTACTTCAAAAGAGAAAGTTCCGAAGTTTGGGGAAGTGTGTGGTTGTGTGTGTGTTTGGGGGGGGGGGCGGAGTATCTTGAGGATTTGAAATAAAAAGATTTTTTAAAGGCAATCTTGAGATAAAGGTATAAGCTATTGATTAGGAAAAAAATCTCTGTGTTGAGTGGGGAGGGTAAGGTGATGGTAGGATCACCTTATTTACCTTATCTCAGCAATATGTCTGAATGGATTCTTTTTGGTGGTCTTTGATCATATTGTTATTTTTTTAAAGATTGATTGATTGATTGATTGATTATTTATTTATTTATTTATGCATGAGAGAGAGCGCGCATTTGTGAGTGAGGGAGGGGCAGAGGAGAATCTCCAAGCTGACTCCCTGCTGAGTGCAAAGACCCATGGCTACTCCTCCCTGCCCCCAGATCTCACCATCCCGAGATACATGACCAGCTGAAACCAAGAGTCAGCAGCTCAACCGACTGAGCCACTCAGGTGCCCCTGATCAAATTATCTTTTGATCTTTAAGGTTATAGTCTAAATCTTGCATTCTTTAATCATGTTAACTACCCAAAGGCTTGATATAATTTTAATATTGTCTAGTTCTCAGAAATCGTCTTTTAAAGTGTACTTTTCTGACATTGTTTTAATCAGAGCTTAAAAAAATACACTAGGGCTTAATGTTAAAAACTCTCTCTTTTTTTTGTTTGTTTGTTTGTTTTAATTTGGGTCTACGCCAGGTTGTGGATGAACTGCCAAGCACTCAGCTTGCTGGAGCTGTTTTAAGAGCTGAAACGTATCTCTCCAATGTGTAAACATTTTTTGTTTTGCTGCCCCATATAAGTCTTTAGATTCAAGGTGAGTACCAGATTTTTATTTCAGTAAGAACTTTTCTGTGTGAACCCTTATGATCTTGATGACTAATGTTCTTTTCTTATTGAACATCTGATTCATTATCAGAACCATTCATTAACGTGATTAATTTGGTAAGTTGAAGTTCATTGTCCATCCAGAGCTTCCAGTAAAGGGCATGGTCCTAAGTGCTTAGTAAATAGTTTAGTGCTATCAATTAGAATTTCCCAAAATGTGTCATGCATGTGACTCTAAGAGATAGTGTTCTAAACGTTTCTCCTGGTCAAGCATAGGAAAAATTATACATTGTACTGCTGCTTAGGGAGATGTGCAGTGCACAGGAACATATTAACCACTCCTAGAGATCTCAGGGTATGCAAATCTATTTAATTTTGTTTAGTGCAGTATTTCCCAAACTTATTTCACAACAAAAAGCTTTTAGGAGGTAATTACATCCCAAGAATCTGTATTCCACAAAACATATTTGGGAATTATTATTCAAAACTAAAAACTGTACTCTTTATTTTTACTTGTATTTCCATAAAAACAACTAGATTAGTTTTTTCAATGTAAAACAATCTCTATTTGTAGATGTCATGATGGTGTATACAGAAAATGCCAAAGAATTCACTAACAGACTATTAGGTCTAATAAAAAAGTTCAGCAAAGTTGCAGTATACAAGATCAATATACAAAAATCATATGCAAGAGAATGAAGTTGGAACCCTATCTCACACTATATACATAAATTAACTCAAATAGATCAAAGACCTAAATGTAAGAGTTAAGACTATAAAAACCCTTAGAAGAAAACATAGGCATAAATCTCTGTGACTCTGATTTAGGAAATGGTCTCTTGGATATGACAATAAAAGCACATACAATCAAAGAAATAACAGACCCAATGTGTCATCAAAATTATAAACCTTAGTGCTTCAAAGGACACCATACAAAAAGTGAAAAGACAATGCACAGAATGGGAGAAAATTTGGGGGAATCATACATTTGATAAAGGATTTGTATCTAAAAGATATAAAAAATAATAACTCATTAATAAGAGACAACCCAATTAAAAGTGGCAAAGGATTTGAATACACATTTCTTCAAAGGAGATATACAAATGGCCAGTAAGCAGATGAAAAGATGCTCAGTATCATTACCCCTCCGGAAAATTCAAATAAAACCTTTTTATACCCGTTTAGATATTTGTAATTAAAAAGACAAGTTTTGGGGTGCCTGGCTGGCTCAGTCAGAAAAGCATACAACTCTTGATCTTGGGGTTGTGAGTTCGAGCCCCACATTGGGTGTGGTAAAGATTACTTAAATAAATAAATTAAAAAAAAAAGACAAGTGTTGGTGAGTATGTGGAGAAATTAGAGTCCTTACCTATTGCTGGTGAAAATATAAAATAGTGCAGCCCTTTGGAAAACAATCTGACAGTTCCTCAAATGGTTTCCACATGATCCAGTAATTTCACTCCTTGTATATACTCAAGAGAATTAGAAATATACGTCCCAAGCATTTTTATGTTCATTTATTTAATGAACAACACAAACAGCAGTTACCACAGACACGGTTTTTGTCAAAGAGCTTTACTTATTTCATTGTCCTAACCACCTTTAAGGATAGGTACTGTCACTGCCACAGATGAGAACAATGAGGTTGAAACCTGTCAGTGGCAGGTTCAGATTTCAAATTCAGGCAGTCTGGACCTGGAGTCCAAAATGTAATCACACCATACCTTACTATATGATAAGGAAAAAACAATCACAATACAGGGAATTCAGAGTGACCAGGTCGGGGTATGTGCCAGTCAAGTTCAAGGTCGAATGTCATGCTGGGAGTCCATTTATCTCAGAGATGTAGATAGCATATAGGCATAGAGAAGGGTATAGATGCAAATGTGGGTATAGATATACAGATCTCTAAGAACGAGAAGCTCGGATTTGAGGTATTCCTATATTTAGTCTTTGTTTTTTTCTGATAACAAAACAGGATGAGGACTAATGATCTGATTCAGAAGTGTTTTCCCCTGCAAAGGACAAAATCCCGCAAAAAGGAAAAACAACATTAAAACAATAATTATACCAACAATGAATACAAGCATTCCATCAAACTTCACAAGTACCAAACACATCCTACCAAATGTCTGGGGGGCTTTAAACTACATGACAGATAATAAATTTCTAGAACATGATATACTCACTTTTGAGTATTCAGTGAAATTAAAGCAAGAGATTTTTCTTTTGTGCCTTTCCAACTTCCTCAGAAGCTATGAAACGTTATTGTTCTTAACCTGTCTTTCAGTTAAATCTAATCTAGACTCTATCTTTACATTTTTGTTTAAAACACTTTCTACTTCTTCACTGAATTCTAGGAATGTGGGCCTGACTTTCCGTAGTTAACACCCTTATATTACATTAAAAAAAATGGACCCAATGAATTAAACATCAATAGAATGAAAATAAAGACAACCAATGAATATATTCATTTGTCATGGTAAACATTCTGACTACCAATTAGATGAATTCAAGAAGTTGGTGGTGCTGCCAGCTTTTAGTTTGGAGATTACAGTACTCTCTTCCCTATTGATGTGAGAAGACTGTTGAAATGTTAACTGTAATGCTGTGAAAATGGGACACTATTGAAATATGAAGCAAACCCAAAACCATTAAACTGCCTTGCCATTTCATTTTACACATTAGGTAAGGGGCTGTCTAATTAAAAGCTGTGGCTCAGCCAGTTGAGCATCGGACTCTTGATTTCAGCCCAGATCATGATCTGGGAGTTGTGAGATGGATCCCTGTGTCTGGCTCCAGGCTGGGCCATAAGATTCTCTCTCTCCGCCCTTCTACCCGCCCCGTCCCTCTAGCCCTCCCCCCATTTCTCTCTCTCCCTCTCTATAAATAATACATACCTACATATGTAAATAAAAATTAGGTAAATACGCTCACATAAACAAAGATGTGTATGAGAATTGGGAAATTTTAGGAGATAATTTCAGGAGTCTTTTTGTTAATGTGAAAGTTAAATATAGAAAAAAGACAAGATCTCATTAATTAACCTAGCAATTTTGTTCCCTAAATGAAAGCATAATTTCTTCTCTAAGAAGCATTTTGTAGCCCAACAGACACAACTTTGTTGAACTACACAGACCTAGTGGTGTAGGTGACCAGCCTATGGGTATTCAGCCCATAATGAGACTTATACTCCCATGAATAGCACACTCTTCTCTAATGAACTGAGTTGCAATGATCCGTAAAGTGGGATAGCTGTTTTCCTTTCAATGCTTGACTTCTAACAGAAATATCCTTAAAAATTTCTTCCTGATTTTATACTTTTATATTTATAAACTTTATATATTTGTGTATAATTTATATTTATGGGCATATGTTATCTATTTATAAATTACATATAATTATATATTGATAGAGTTATTATAATATTAAATTATAATATAGTTAAATATATTGCATATATTTACATATATATATAAGACAAAAGATCAATGCAGCATTGTATGTAATAGCAAAGATTGGAAACCAATCTATGTTTAATACAGGGTAAGATTAAATAACTTACAGTATATCCATATGATAAAATAGTTTGCAGAGGGCGCCTGAGTGGCTCAGTTGGTTAAGCGACTGCCTTCGGCTCAGGTCATGATCCTGGAGTCCCCGGATCGAGTCCCGCATCGGGCTCCCTGCTCAGCAGGGAGTCTGCCTCTCCCTCTGACCTTCTTCCCTCTCATGTTCTCTCTCTACCATTCTCTCTCTCTCTCAATAAATAAATAAAAAATCTTTAAAAAAATTAAAAAAAAATAAAAAAATAGTTTGCAGAATTGGAAAAACACATTTCTACAAATTCAGGAAGTACTTCTAGATGTGTATTACATGAAAAAATAAGGTACAGAACAGGATCTCATTCGTATTTAAAATACACAAAAGCGTTAGCAGTTTTTAATTTATGAAAGTAGAATTTCTGAAGTGAAATTTCACCTTAATCTCATTTTCTGTGCTTTTCAGATATTTTTGGAACTCTCAGGTTCAGAACTAAGGTTTTCAGCAGATATCACCTTAGAAAATTCATCAATGTAATTTTCCACAGAAATTTTTTCATGCAGGGGTGCCTAGGTGGCTCATTGAGCATCCAGTTCTTGGTTTTGGCTCAGGTCATGATCTCAGGGTTGTGAGATGGAGTCCCGTGTTGGGCTCCACGCTCAGCAGGGAGTCTGCTTGAGATTCTCTCTCTCCTTCTCTCTTTGCCCCTCCCCCGTTCACACTCACTCTTTCTCTTTCTCTCTCTCTCAAATAAATAAATAAATAAATCTTTACAAAAAATTTTTTTCATGCAGATATTAAGATATTTTACACCATGAAGCTTTTTACATTTCTACAGAATATCGATACTCACATTCAGTGTTCATTTTTTTCATGGTCAATTCTATCTTGTTTATTGAGCCACAAATCAGCATTTCCCCTATTTGGAAAGCTTAGCACCATTTTATGTTTTATATGTTTATTGGTAATTTGCTTTTAGTCTTCATAGTCTGGTTTATTTTTCTTGGCTCTCTCAATCCAAAGTTTGACTTTCCTCAGGGATTTTGTTCCTTTCTTTCTTTCCTTCTTTCCTTCTTTCCTTCTTTCCTTCTTTCCTTCTTTCTTTCTTTCTTTCTTTCTTTCTTTCTTTCTTTCTTTCTTTCAGATTTTAGTTATTTAAGAGAGAGAATTGCATGAGTGGAGAGAGGGGCAGAGGGATAAGCAGACTCCCCACTGAGTGGGGAGCCTGGTGTGGGGTTCCATCTCACATGGAACAGAGATCATAACCTGAGCCGAAGTCAGACGCTTAACTGACTGAGCCACCCAGGAACCCCTCCATTATTTCTTTGATTCCTGTTTCTTCTCTAATGATTTTTTTGCTCCTTCAGGAATGGCCTTAAGATTTGATTTATGCTTGTTTTAAATTACTAAAAGAACAATTAAAGACCACCATATTATTTCATAGTTTGGGGCTGCAATGAAATTCTATTGTGTTAAGTACTTTCAATTTTTAAGTATTCTACTCATTAGGTAAATATATTTACATTATTTGAACTCAGGGCCAAAATAGAGAAAGAATCCTGTTAAGAGACAGGTGGAAAACATATCTTATTCATATTTAAATTGAAATTCCACTGTTTTCTAGATCTTGGCATATATTTATAGAATGTCATATTGACCAAATATTTTTCTTGGGCCATTTTTTCCTCCTAAAGTTACCTGGAGTCCTATCATGGAATTCAGCATCTTGAAATGTGATAATATTGCTTTACAGGCCTGTCTTTTTTCTCCAGATTATAATTTTTTGAGGAAGAGATCATATTTTCTTTTTTTATTTTCTTATTTTATTTTATTTTCTTAGCCATGTGACTTTTTTTAGTTTTTTTTAATTTTATTTTATTATGTTATGTTAATCACCATACATTACATCATTAGTTTTTGATGTAGTGTTCCATGATTCATTGTTTGCGTATAACACCCAGTGCTCCATTCAGTATGTGCCCTCCTTAATACGCATCACCAGGCTAACCCATCCCCCCCTCCCCTCTAGAACCCTCAGTTTGTTTCTCAGAGTCCATAATCTCTCATGGTTCATCTCCCCCTCTGATTCCGCCCCCCTTCATTTTTCCCTTCCTACTATCTTTTTTTTTTTTAAACATATAATGTATTATTTGTTTCAGAGGTACAGGTCTGTGATTCAACAGTCTTACACAATTCACAGTGCTCATCATAGCACGTACCCTTCCCAAGAGAGACCATATTTTAATTATCTTCCAAACACAGGAAGCTCAGACATCATTAGCACTTTTATTTTTGTGAAAACTGAACCAAATTGAATTCCCTAACTGGCAACCACTTGAAATGAATAATGTGAGTATTGTTTGACAGTGCTAAATATAAAATGGTCAAAGACATTCTCCTATTTCTAGTTTATATGTTTGTGTGTGTGTGTGTGTGTGTGTGTGTGTATGTGTGTAGTTTTCTTTATTTCATCTTCTCTATTGAATGTTGCAAATGAGTAAAAAGTACTGGCATAAGCAAAAACCCAGTAAAATAATTCATGGAAAATTACATCCATTTTTGCAATTTCTTCACAGACCATTGATCACATTAGTAGTTTATATCAAAGTCAAATGGCTTCCTATGATGAATATCAACCTAAATAAAGAGGTAAACTGAGGCAAACTCAAATAACCAGAAATGGAGTTTATTCAGGAATAGTAGAGAAATTGCAATTTGGGAAACACAAACTATAGCAAACTACAGGCAGATTTGTTTGAAGGTTTGGGGTGAACTATATTTTTGGGAAAGGAGTGCAGAGAAGGGGGAAGTCCAACCAGAGTCCAAGCAGTAAGTTCATTGCTTTTGGGATGGGGAAAGATTCTTGGTGGATGTTCATTGGTGGGAAAATAAGTTCCCATATTCTGAAAGCCAGGCATTTTACAGGGGAACCGGTCTCTCATTTCTTGAGTTTCATTTGCCTGATGGTGTATGTTTGATATTCTCCATTCCATATTCTATGGTTACATTTTAGATTCAAATCCTTTCCACAGTGAGTAAAAAAGATTTAAGGTATTTCAGTCAGAACAAGACTTTATTACTTAAGTATTAGATCATTGCAATTTTCCTGAATAAATGAGTAAATAAGAGATTGATGAGTGATGAATGAAAGTAGTTCCTGTTTAAACTTTACTGATACTTTTTAGTTCATTTTCCTCATTGTCCAAGGCTTTGTAAATCATCTGTAAATATTTTAAAACTTCAGTTTTCAGTTATCTTGAATATCCCTATTTCATATTAATTATGAATAATTATTTTACTTGCTACTACAAAATTAAAATACATGTACTAGTTATGAATCATAGTCAATGGATTTATGTATTGCAAGAAATATTTCTGTACTTCGTTTAAATTGACTGGGTATACTCCAAGCCTCTGTTGTGTTTGACTGTAGATATTCAGTCTCAGTTTTGATTAGTCTTGCCCCTGCCCTGGGATTATACAAAGGTCCTAGGTACTCACATGTCATGAAAACATTTGAGAGTCACCATGAGGCATTAGGGCAATTGTCACATCTATGTGGTCCTTTCTGTTTTGGCATACCTTCTGGGCCACAGTGAGGCTTGGAGAAGATTTTTATGCCTCTGTTATGCTGTGGGATCCAGTCTTTCAAGACGCAGTACCCAGACATTTCTTCCATGGTACAGTCACCTCCAGGGGATGCTACTACAAGAAAGGAGATGGCTCTGAATGACCTCTGTTACCTTCCAGGAAACATCTCTCCCCACAATCCCCAAAGCTTTTTTCCTCCTTACAGGCACCCAGTGTCATCTCTTTATTGAGGTTAATTTTTTGTTTTTGCTTTTTTAAGATGGGGTGGAGCCAGAGACTAAAGGCAGTTTTAGCTTTCTGCTTTGGAGAAATTCAGGCAAGAATAGAGAAGTACAAACCAAAAGGAAGAGTTCTTAAAATACATAACGCCATCATATTTAAGAGGCATTTATGATACTCCATCACTCATACTTCTCTTTTACAAACTAAACCTTTTCTCTTTTACAAACTAAACCCAGAATGGATGAGATAATCTAGTTTCCATCATATTTTGCACAAAATGTCTGTAATTAAGATTTATAACTGATACATATAATTTAATTTTGCAGTGGCAAATAAAATAATTAGCTATTTAAAAAAACACAGTTGATGTCAATATAATCCACATACTCAAACTTTATGCTCCAGCAATCTGAATATTCCCTAGTCTGAGTTTGGATTTTTATTGTTGGCGATAGGGCTATATTAAAGGGTTAAGCAGGAGAGGGAGTCTGGGAGAAGAAGGCAATGATCAGGAGATTTGTATTTGGAAAAGTTACTCTGGCAGTCGTGTAAAAGATTGAGGCTAGAGGAAGAGAGATCAGAAGGAGACTGGAAGATAAGAAGTTATGGTATTAGTCTAGGACAAAGGTAATAGTGTCCTGATTTAGGAGAATGGCAGAAGGGATTAGAAGGAGGCTTGATTAACAGAGCTCCTTTGAAGATGGGAATTAATACAACATAGCGACAGATAGTGTCTCCCCACTGTTTTGATGCTACACAAGCCAATGAAAAACCCGAAGCAAGGTGAAGCCTGACAATGACCATGAAAGCAAGATCAGCCTTGGTTTCTTGTGAGTGTGAAGCTGCCAAACAGATCCCAAATTGTCTAGGTTTGGAGTTAAAAGAATGTTTAACATCAGAGAAATACCCTTCTATCTTGTCTGAACCATTGTCATTTTTACCTTCTGTTTTATGTCAGTAAATTTAATTCTAATATAATATATTCTCCTACAGTCTTATTTTTATTGAGGTAAAATTTGCCTATAGGAAATGCATGAATGTTCATTGTACAATTCAGTGAGTATTCTGGGTATCTATTTTTGGCCACAACCATTCTAAAACTTAGTGGCTTAAATAATTTTTAAAAAATCAACTCTCATGGTCCTGGAGTTGATTATACACAATTGGGTAACTCTCATCTGGGGTCTGTCCTGTGATTTCAGTTCGATATCAACTGAGGCTCTAGTCATCCAAAGGCTTTGCTGGGCTGGACGTCCATGGCTCACTCATGTGGCTGGCAGTTGCTGCTTGCTGTCACCTGGGGCCTGGCTGGGTACTCAGCTCGAGTATCAACCAGAGCTCTTGTGCATGGCTTTCCATGTGATGTTGGCCTCCCATGGTGGTGGCTGGACTCTGAGACAACATCCTTAGGAGGCCTAGAAGGAAACAGCAAGGCTTTTTTATGGTCTAGTTTCATTGTGCCACAGTCTTGCTTCTGTCACATCCTGTCAGTCCAACAAGTCACTAAGTTAGGCCCAGATTCATGGGGAGAGTAAATTAGACTCCATCTCTCTTGAGGGGTGACAAGGCTACCCTGCAGAACAACATATAGTATGGGAGATATTGCTGTATCATTTTGAAAAAATGTGGTCTGCTACATTGAGTTTTGGTACATATTCATGCTCGTGGTAGCACCTTCAATATCTAACATTTCCATCTGTGCCTTCCATTCAGTCTCCAGCCCCAAGTCTCATCCTCCCATAGATCATCGCTATGGAATAGCTTTGCCTGTTCTTAAACTTCATGTATTTGGAATCGTATAATTTGTACACTTTTGTGTTTGGCTTCTTTTACTCAATGTATTTTTGGTGCATGTAGCAGTAGTTTGCTTTTTATTACTGAGAAGAATCCTATTAAATATATTTTTATATGCAATGTTTTTATTATCATTTAATTCTAAGTATTTTTTTTTAAGATTTTATTTATTTGAGAGAGAGAGAAAGCAGGAGAGGGGGAAGGGTCAGAGGGAGAAGCAGGCTTCCCGCTGAGCAGGGAGCCCGATTCGGGGCTTGATCCCAGGACCCTGGGATCATGACCTGAGCCAAAGGCAGATGCTTAACCGACTGAGCCCACCCAGGTGCCCCTACAAAGTTGTTTTTAAAGACAGGAGCCAAAAGCTTGTGTTAGTCATCTTTAGTGGCATTGAATTACATATCACTACTTTTTTTTAATACTGTTTATTCAGAAATCTTTTTTTAATTGGATGTAATCTATTTTTTTAAAGCTTTTATTTATTTATTTGATGGAGAGAGAGAGCACAAGCAGGGGGAGCAGCAGGGAGAGGGAGAAGCAGCCTCCCGCTGAGCAGAGAGCCCGATGTGGGGCTCGATCCCAGGACCCTGGGATCATGACCTGAGCCAAAGGCAGACGATCAACTGACTGAGCCACCCAGGCGCCCCTGGATGTAATCTGTTTTTGTATGTGCAGATTCTTCTGAGATTTTTATGTATTTTTCAAATAAATATACTGTCCCTCTTTTCCCACATTTATACTTTTTTCTTTTTCTTTCTTTCTTTTTTTCTTGGCTAGGACTGCTTATAAAATGTTGAATTAAGTCAGAAGAATATGAATATCCTTTATATTGTTCTTGGCTTCTCAGATAAAGCTTCTAAAATTTTGTTGTTAATTTCATGTTTCTTTTAGTTTTTTTAGGTAGCTTTAATTAAATTAAGGAAAACTGAGATCCCTAGCTTGCAGAGGTTTTTTTTTTTAATTTTTTTGTTTTTATAATCATGAATGAATACTGGATTTAATTAATTAATCCTTGGTGTACATAAAAATATTTTCTACTTTTTGGTCTTAAGTTCATCAATGTTGTGGTCTATGATAATAGATTTTTATAATATTAAATCATCGTTGCTCTTCTAGACTAATTCTCAGTTGTAATGAATTATTTTTTATTGACATTGCTAGATTTGGTTTCCTTGTGTTTTATTTAGAATTTTTGCAGCTATGTTAATAGGTGAGAGTTTCCTGTAAATTTATTTTTCCATAATGATTCAAATCCTATAACCTTGAGTGGTTTAGAAATTTATCTCTTTTGCATAGGATCTGCTAATATTGTTGAAACTCTAAAAAGGCATAAAAATAATAAAATTATGGAAAACTTTAGGAAGGTGTTCTGGGGAGAAAGAATGAGCATAATAATAAAAGAAAATGACAAGCTAATTTAAATAATTATATTAACAGTTTTAAAAGCAGTTTTTGTTTAAGTGTTCTGTTTATTCTTTTGGTTATCATAAAATATTATGATATATGTCTGTTTTGGAGTTGATTAAATGATTAGAGAGAATCTGATATATATCATATCATATTTATTTGTCTATCTATATGATATTATATATGGTAGCCCTGTGACTTTTAATTAAATACTGAGAAGAAATTGATTAAGTCTATTTAAGTGTGAATCAATACTCTAAAAAATGTTATTATATAAAACTTTAATCATGCAGAAAAGTTGGGAGATTAGAAGTTAATCCCCATTTACTTTTAGCTCAGATTTAACAATTATCAGTTAAGTTCATACATTGTGATGTATTAATTATATAATATTTTTATGTCTGAATTATTTATTACTTGATGCATTTCTATGATTAATTAGAGGAATATTATACAAAGAACAAATAGTAAGTAATGAGTATCACTCTTCATTTGGATAGTAATGACTCATTTGCAGGAGATACTATTGTTATTATTATTATTTTGAACAATTAGCTTTTTTATTTTAATTTTCCATTACATCTAATAATCAATATTAAAAAAATACATTTGCTGTATTTATGAAGGTATCAATGAATTGTATATTAGTTTCCTATGGTTGCTGTAACAAATTACCACAAACTTGGTGGCATAAAATTCATTTTCTCACAGTTCTGGAAGCCAGAAGTCCAAAATCAGTTTCACTAGGCAGAAATCAAGGTATTGGCAGAGCTGCACTTCCTCCAGAGGCTCTGGGGAAAAATCTGTTCCTTGCTTCATTCAGCTTCTGTGGCTACCAGCATTCCTTCATTTGTGGCCACCTCGCCAGATACTGTTATAATCCCTATTTATAGATCAGGAAACTGAGGTACCTGACAGTTAAGTGATTTGCACAGTGACCGAGATGTAATCTGTGCTGATGTGAGAATTGAAAGCAAGCTATCCCCGCTACACCATACAGAAATGTGAGAAGGAGACCTCACAGAAGTAGGCAGAGATAAGCCAAGGGTGGAGTGTCATGATAAATGAAAAAAGAAGACACTTATTTCTAGAAGGGATGGTAGGCCGAATCAGTTACTACGGTGGGATCAGGCGAGATCAGTAACTGAAATCTTCATGGAATTGTTTACCTGGAAATCGTTGTCAGCCTTGGGAAGATGATCTCAGTGCTGGCACAACAGAAACTAGATTCCAGATACTGGATGTTCTGCACTGGAATAAATTTAAGAGTAGATGCAATTTAATATAAAAATCATTTCTGATAGAAGTAAAGGGTGAAACCACACTTTTTGTCCACTTCAGATAAATATGCAAAGTAAATCTGTGGAATTTATTTAAATTATAACTATCCCTGGAAAGTGGTAGAGAAAATGTGAGTTATTGTAGACCATCCTCTGTGGTGGAGTGCTGTATAAATCAAGAAAATTAGAGCAAATGAAGAGGTGGGTCTAAGAAGTAATTGCTGTCAAAAATAATGATTTTTTTTTTTTACCTCTCATTTCAGTATTTGAGGGAAGACTTTACTTAAAAAGGAGAGCAATCCAATCTTTAAGATCATTTTTATTCACTTAAGATTTTGTTTTCATTTCAATCCACAAATTCAGTCAGCACCATATGTTTTGGGTACTATAGAGAATATAAGGGTATTTAAATCTTAAAGATCTATTTAACTTATAAAAAAGCTCATTTTAAAATTTACATCATGTTTTGCTGATTCAGGAAAAATGTCTATTTCTTGACATGATATAAAAGTGAAATAATCCAATTTAATAAGTCACCATTCTAATCTCTTTATACTTAATGATTGATTTCTCAGCAAAATAAAAGAAATGTGTCTTGTATGTGATAGCAGAGAAATAAAAATTCTTGTCGTCATTTTACTTGTTTTAAGGTGGTGTTACTAAAGAGCTTAATATAATTCCCTCTGTCTGCCCCTTTTTATACAATTCACCAGTCAGCATCCCTGATGTAACTGTCCTGAGAAGGAATAAAATGGTACAAATGATTACCCTAGTAGGTTTTAATAAATGGTTCAACAAAACTTTTTATCAAATATTGTGGTAGAACCTTGGCGTGATGGCTCCACTAATCATTAGTATATGTGACTCCAGTTACATTAAAACAATGCAAAAAGGCCCTACTCTACATACAATAATAATAATAATAATAACAACACAAATTCCTTGTTGATAGCTTCAGGGTTTGGATTCTACTTGAGAAATTGATGAAATATCTATGTCTGTATCTATATCCTTTTTTTTTTTTAAGTAGTCTCCATGCCCAGTGTGTAGCCCAATGGGGGGCTTGAACTCATGACCCTAAGATCAACAGTCAGATGCTTAACCAACTTGGCCACCCAGGCACCCCTTAATGAAGAATAGTCTTACGAAAAAAATAAAAATTTTGTTAAAGTTGATAACATTTTTATTTTTTTATTTTTTTAAGATTTTATTTATTTATTTGAGAGAGAGAGAATGAGAGATAGAGAGCACAAGAGGGAAGAGGGTCCGAGGGAGCCCGATGTGGGACTCGATCCCGGGACTCCAGGATCATGACCTGAGCCGAAGGCAGTCGCTTAACCAACTGAGCTACCCAGGTGCCCAGTTGATAACATTTTTAGATTCTCTATTTTGAGGTATCTTTGGGGGAGAGGGGAGTCATTTTAAACCTTGTTTTCTTTGTTTATTTACCCCACTGAGGATTTAATTCTAACATCTCAATGGGAAACATTTTTGAAGACATTCATCTTTTCTTTTGGGAAACTTGAGATTATTTGGTTGTTGTTTTTTTTACTCTTAGTCAAAAGCAATCCTAACTAATAAAATACACTGGTGAGTCAACTGTCTTTATTCTATATCACATTGCTATTCAAATAGTATTTGAATAACAAACTATTGTTGGTTAAGCACTAGCACTGTTACTTTCAAGATTCGTACTCCCAAGATAAGGCAGAAATAGAGAGGAAGCTTGTAGAAACTTCTACAGCAACTTGACATTTTCCACCCATTCAATCTGGGGGAGTCTCATCAACAGGGTATTGTGGAACTTGCATGTTGAGTAGATGGTGCAAATACTTAACACTAGTACCAGCAGATGAGCAGGATCTTTGGAAAATAGCTTCAATGATTAGTTCAAACAGTCTCTAACTTCTTGAAATCTCAAAAAATATGACTGACTGTAGTCAGCCCTATAAAATATATCACTAAATGGCTAAGAGCTCTAGGTTGGTACATCTAACACATGCACACAAAGACCAGTTTGCTTTCCATTCAATTTCCCTTCAGTTATTTTTCTTCCTAGGTTGCCTGTATTTTTTTCTTTTCTATTCATTTGTAATGAAATTTTTAAAAGTAATTTAGAGTATGTCTGACTCAAATTCGTATTTCTAAACTCTATTTCTGAAATATGTTTTAAGAATTGTAGGTTTCTTTTTTCTTCTTTTGAAGACTTTGTCTTAGTGTAATTAAACATCTTATCTTCATAATTTTGTGTGACTCACAATAAATACTTGTCAAACATAATAGCAACAGTAAATTTGCAACATTTGTTACCATATTTATCAAATTAACTCTTTCACTATCCCTATGTCTTTATTATTGTTGTTTGATGCTTATATGTACTTTATTTCCATCATTAATGATTGTTTGTAATTATTTTCCTGAGTTCCTTTTAAGGTAGAAATATCCGATGTGAATCCAGTGTGGTGATGTTCACTGTTAAAAATTAAACTCTTGAATATATTAGTCCGGTTTGGGAATAACTTATATTGTATATTAAAATTAGGGTCACTCTAAAGGACATCCCTATATATAGCCCACTATAGCTGCTGCCTTAAAAATACATTTATTTTATATTTTAAGGGATATAGATTATTAGAAGCAGACCTTGCTATAACCAATGGCAAGAGATAAGAATGCTTTGTGTTTATAATCCATTTTGTACTGGATATTTTCCCATTGGCCTTCCAGATCCATTTTCCATCCTTCTCCAGTCTGCCTTATACCTTCTCTGGCTTCTAGTTTGGCTTAGCTAATGGGAAGGGCAGGCAGGTGATTGGAGTGGAGAGCAGGAGAGTGAGATCAAAGTTCCTGTTCTCCGGCCTCCCTCTTAGCAGGCAACCTCAGATGGGCTGCAGGTCTAGACCAAAGGCCAAAGTTTTTTATTAAACACCACTTTCCTACAGCTTTTCTTTCTGGGTCCTTCTTTCCCCCGGCTCCAAGAGTGGTGGGCTCACCCCCTTCTTCCAGACCCTGAGAACGGCACCATCTCAGGTTTTATTTTATTGTATTTTTTTTATTTGAATAACTCTGCCCATCTCTTTGGAATCTCTTTATTTAGTTACTCCATTTGAGTGTGCTGTGTGCTTCCTGCTAGAACCTTGATTAATGATGAGTTTTAAAAAATTACCTAGCTTAAAAATCAAGTGCAAAATAGTTCAATGTAAATCTGACTACCGATTTCATTACTTCATTTTGCTATTTAAATACTGCACTAAACAAAAATAGCGTCTTCTAGTTTTGGTCTTATACTCATAAAATGTATTCAGACATTCTTCAAAAAGAAAAAAGATCTGGATGTGAGGACAAACTGAGAAAGCATAATCTAAGTGGTAAGAAGACAGAAGACAAAAAAATTTACAAGTAATTTTAAAAAACAGAAAGCATAGTAATCTAATAATGATTACAAGCCCCCACACGAAGCTTCTTATATACCAAGCTCTATTCTATGTTCCTCTTTTTTTTTTCTTTAAGATTTTATTTATTTGTTTAACAGAGAGAGACACAGCGAGAGAGGGAACACAAGCAGGGGGAGTGGGAGAGGGAGAAGCAGGCTTCCCTGCAGAGCAGGGAGCCCGATGCGGGGCTCGATCCCAGGACCCTGGGATTCATGACCTGAGCCAAAGGCAGACGCAGAACGACTGAGCCACCCAGGCGCCCCCCAATCTCTATTCTAACCCACGTACATATATTGACCTATTTATTTCTTATAGCAACTCTGTAAGGAGGTACTATTCCCATTGTACAAGTGGGGAAACTGAGGCACAGAGTAGTTAAGTAAATCAGTTTAATTGTATCCTCTTAACTACTATGCCATGATGTTCTTCCAATGGTTTTGCTGATAAAACAGCTAAAGTATAATAAAGGCTAAGTATTATATGAAAAGATAAGTTTTTAATACTAACATAATAGAAAGAACATGGGTTTTCAATCCAAAGTTGGGTTTGACCCCTGGGTCTGACATTTTAAATTTAAATTTAAATTCTTCCTATTATAATTTCTTTCTTAAGCCTGGTTTTCCTTCTTGCCACCCTTTCCCCCACAAATCATAAATTTGCATATAATGTATTATTTGGTACTATAAGTGCATTTGTATTCTAACATAAAATTTAATATTTTTCTTTAGATTTATGATCTGTGAATATGCCCGTTAACAAATCACCCATGATTAATAAATTAGGAGTGATATCTTCCTCTTATCATGAAAAACTCTTGAGGTTTAAAATTCAAAATTTAAGGAAAAGAAGGAAAAATAAATCAAAGTAAGTCTGAAAAAACTTTCATTTTATTAAACTGGCAGACCCATATGCATTATAGAATTTCGAAAGTACAGAATATTATGAATAATTTCTTTAAAATCACATATAGTTCTAAAATATGTACATTTATATATATTTACTATTTTTTAAAATAAATAGATTCATAATTTGTAGTGATCATATCTTTCTAAAATTCTACACTTTGTTTAAAATAAGAATTTTTTCTATAATTATAAATGTCTGTTAAGTTGCCATAATAATCTGTGAAATGCATAAAAGAAGTATTTAATAACTACTGTATTGTGAAGCACTTTAGTTATTTCTATGTCCTTTGCTATTTCAAATTAAGCCAAAATAGAATGTCTTTCTGCATTTCAAATTATTTTCTTGGGATAAAGTTTCTAAAATGAAATTACTAGATCAAGGTTTGTTGATAATTTAAAGATTGTGTGTGATTTTAAGAAATTTTTAAAAACTTAAAAATGAGAATTATAGAATACGTAAGAAAACTTGCATGGTGACATTTGGTTACATTTGTTTCAAATATTTTTCTTTAATAAAGAATAGATCAACAGATGAATGTGAAGTTCTTTGACCGCCTGCCCTCCCAACTAAAATAATTGTGGTATATATCATTTCAGTTCATTTTTCTACTTTAATATGCATGAATATAAAATTGCATTTTCCATGTAAACATAAAAGTAATTATACCTAACTCATTTATCTGTGACTTGATTCTTTAAAAGTCAGTATTACGTTTTTAATTCAATTGATACCAATAATTATGTTTTATTATTGATAATTATTTCTTCATTCATTTTAGTGGCTGTATAGTGTTACTATTTAATGAATACTTCTTGTTTTACTTATTTTCCAAATATTTGCCAATGAATCAGTGCTATAGTGAAAATCATTATATATTTCTCTTTGTATACCTGGGTAAGTGCTTCTTTGGAGTGGGATTTTTTGTTCCTCACTTTTTGAATTTTACTTAATGCTCTTGGTCTCTGGAGTTTACATTGTCTTCACCAGTATATGAAAGTATCACCTCCCCCATCTTTGCCATCACCTGATATTGTCAGACTTCTTCATATTTGTCATTGTAATAGGCCACAAGTGGTACTTGCCTGATAACTAGTTTTTTTTTAAATCTCTGATAACTAATGAGACTCAGCATCTTTTCGTATTTGTTACCATTAGAATTACTTTTATGAGTTATCTGTTTATATATTTTCCAATTTATTTTTGTGTTTTTTCTTATCGATATTTGATATTCCTAAATATTTGTTATGAATTCTTTCAGTCTGTGGCTTGTCTTTTAACTGGTTTTTGTGATGCCTTTCATCATACAGAAGTCCTGGAAATTAATATAGTCATTATGATTTTAAGATTTTATGATTTCATTGCTGATTTTGTTCATTCAATCCATTAGTCCATTTCATTAACATACTGTGAACTATCCATTCATTCTTCTCTTGTTGGCCACTTCAATTATTTCCTGTTTACGGTTATTATGAACAATGTTTCCATGAACATTCTTGTACTGAGCATCCTAGCACATATCCTAAGGTATATACCTGGGAATGGAATTGTTGGATCATGGGATATATGCCGTATAGTGAACAGAACTTATTCTCAGTCTTTTATGATTAGTCATTTTTGTATTTTGGTTAAGAAATCTGTGTCCACCTCAAGTTCATGTAGATATTCTTATACATGATTTTCTAAAAAACTTACTGTTTTGTCTTTCGTGTGATACATGTAGAAATGATTTTTGTTAATGGTGTTATGTACAGGTCTAATTTTCCTTTTTTATGTAAATACCTAGTTGATCAACACCATGTTTTGAAAAGAACATCCTTCTCCAATATTTTGCTAGTACAACTATTGCATAAATCAAGTGTCCGCATATAATGGGTGTTTCTGGCTTTTCTATTCTGTTTCACTGGTCTATTTGTCTCTCTATACCAATGCCATACTGCTTTAATTACCATCATTTTAATAATAACAATAGTCAACATGACCGATTTTCCAAATTTGTTCTTCTTTGTTGGTATTATTTTTAGGATCAGCTTGTCATATTTTTTTCAAAAACTTGTTGGGATTGGTTAATGGATTTTTTTGAATTTATAGATAAATTTGAGGATAATGACGTCTTTATCATAATAAGGATTCCAACTTATGAATAAGATATAACTTCCATTTATTTAGTTATTTGTAAAATTTTCTCAATGAAGTTTGAATGTTTCTTTCATAGGGGGACTGTGCATCTTTTGTTAGGTTTATTTCCATGTATTTGGTATTTTTTTAAGCCTTGTCAGTTTTTAAAATTTTTATTTATTTATTCATGAGAGGGAAAGAGGCAGAGGGAGAAGCAGGCTCCCCGTGGAGCAGGGAGTCTGATGCAGGACTCAATCCCAGGATCCTGGGATCATGACCTGAACCACAGGCAGACGCCCAACCAACTGAGCCACCCAGGCACCCTGTATGTGGTATTTTTTATACTATTATATATTTTACACATATATTTTTAAAATAGATTTTTTCTAGCTATTTCCAGAAGAGAGAAATACAATTGAATTTAATCATTGATTTAACATGCAATTATATTGCTAAGTTCTCTTATTGATTCTAACCATGCTTATCTCAATCCTGATTTAAAAAGAGTACTCTAGACATTTCATGATTAAGTATAATTAATGTCCTCAAAGCTTATCTAGCAATTTAATTCTAATTTGTGTTTTTTTTAAAATTCCACTAGACTTCATTACTAATTTAAGTAGTTAATGTTCTTTTATATTTTATTTACTGTTAATCACTTTCCTTGTTTTCCCTTCCTTTTTGCTTCTTAGACTTTGTTTGTCTTTTGCCAGATATACAACTTCTAAAATTTTCCTTTGTGAGAATTTTTTGTTGAGAACATCTGATTCTGTTAGTCTGAATATATTTTTATTTTATTCTTATTCTTGAAGGAAATTTAAAACTGAATATGGAATTATCTTTGGTCTGTTATCACTTTTATTCCATTTTTTCCCCTTTAGCAGATTGATGTCATTCCACTCATAGCTTCCATTATTGCTGTTGAGAAGTTAGGTGAAATTTTGATGCTATTTCTTTAATATTAATCTGTGTCTTCCCATGAGTTCTTTCAAAAATTTCTTATTGTCTTGCATTTCCTGCAATTTTACTATGATGTGTCAGAATGTAATTTTTAAAAATTATTCTGCTTGGATCTCTCAAACCTTTTAAATCTGTGGACTGTGTCATGATTCCTGAAAAGTTATCAGATACTGTTTTTTTCAGAAATTACCTTGACAACTCATTTTCTCTCCTTCTGAGAGTCTTGACTAAATGTGTATTAGATAATCTCATTGTGTATTTGACCTTTCACTCTTTCACTCTTTCGTCTCCATTTTCCTTTTTTTTGGTCTCTTTTTACTGTACTTTGAATACTTTTTTCTGATATGTGACATTTTCCATGTGTACTTCTCTTGTTACCAAGTTTACCCATTGAGTTTTAAAATCTGCCTGAAGTGTAAATCTGCAATGAGACTGATCTCAGCAACACACACACACACACACACACACACACACACATTTTTCCTTTCTCTTTACTTTTCTGCTGAGCACTAAGGCAGCCTTCTCTACAGCTCCCTGGGATCGGGGAGAGGGACTGGGACTAGTTCCTATTGCTTTTACCTTAGGCGTTTAGTCAGACAATGTGGAGGGAGTCCAGGTTTCCTGCACCTTGAAAATTCTGGCTTTTGCTTACTGCATGGTCACTTAGAAAACATACTTGGTCTTGTATCCATGGCCTTTTGTACCAAGGGAAACCAGATTCTATTTCTGGCACCAGCTGTTTCAGATGAAGCAGAGACCTATCTTGAATCAAGGAACATAACCTTTGTTTTCCTTCTTAGGTGTCACATGAATTGTCATATGACTCATACTGTATTTGCTTCACTTATTCTTCCTTAGAAACATGCATTTTTGCAGGCCTAGTGTGGATTCTGTTAGAGACACAGTTAGGGCTCCCTGTAAATCCTTCAAATGAGGTACTGAAGTCTATTCTGGACCAAAGAGAAAATTACACAATCTTACAATGGATTACTGGATCAAAGTATACTGTTTTGTCACGATTTTCTTTTATAACTAAGATTATTTTATTGTGTATAGTCTGTTTTGCTTTTTCTACTTCATCTCAGAGATGGAGAAGACCAGAAGATTTTGAAGACTTATATCAAATACATACATTTATTTTAGCTGACTGGAAAGAATAAAAAGGAATGTAAAACTTACATTAGGAAGAATTAGTCAAGCTGTTAGATTATTTTACATCTTTCTCACAGAAGCTGCTTATTTTTTATACCTGGGAGGCTGTAGTCGTCAAAGTTTCCTAAAATGTTAATAAACCTGTAATTTTTCCTTTTTATTAATGTTTTTGACACTTTTATAGTTAGTAACATGTACTCTGCAAATACATGCGCTAAATATTTTGAAATGCTCTATATGTACATATCTATATAATGTTACTGATTTTGATAAACATACATTTATAATATAATATAGCTTTGTAGTATGGGCTGTAAATATGTGCTGTCAGGAAGAAGGAACTTTTCTAGACTTATATTTATATTCTGATCATTTGTTTATTTTATCTATAGTGTGTTTTTCATTTATCTGAATTCTTACCAGCCTTTAAGTGAAATTCTAAATGGTTAAGACCTTGTAATCAGGTCTGTTAATTTTAGCCTGAGACATCTATATTGTAGCATTTAGGGATGACTACAGATGATTTAGCCAAAAATATGGCAACTTAGGATCTGGATGGCCATAAAGAGCATGAGCACATGCAATTAAATGTAGCTTCTTTTAAGAATGTATTACTCCAAATGAGAGATCAGTAGCTACTGATGAATATCTGTACAAAGTATGTAGAGTCTTGCAAAATCATAGAAACTACAGTCCTGTTATATTTGGGCTTACACCACTGTCTTAGCCCAAGTCTCTGGAAGGCAGAATATAAGAAGAGGATTAAAATTCTAATACTTTATTTGGGGTATGCAAGGTCAATGTGCTAAAGATGAAAAAAAAAGGAAAATGAGGTGGGAAACCTTGATGCATTACTACCTGGAGCACTAAATCACAGCTTGCCACAATGAAATATAGCAGACATGTCCATACTTGGCATAATGGGACTTAATAAGACAGGTTTCAAGAAGCAGCCACATCTCACAATAGTCCATGGGATGGAGAAATGAAGAAAGTTACTCATCTCATCTGTAGCTTTTTGTCTAGCATTTTCCGTGGTCAAGATTCATTCCACAGGTGCTAACTCATCCATACTTCCAATTTGTGTCATCCAGCACGTGGCTCACTGTTCTGGGCCATGAAGATCATGCAGATAGGAGTCAAGTGAATCTGAGACTCTATACGATATTTATGGCCAATACAGGCACTAATCATGGAGACCTTATGGCCTTGCATTTTGTGGAATGTTTTCAGTTACCAGATTTTTCTTATCCCTAAACTCAACTCAGTATCAGTAATTCACTAGTGAAACTACTTTTTTTTTTAAAGATTTAAAAAATCTTTAAAACAAGTGGAGGGAGGGGCAGAGGGAGAGGGAGAGAGAATCTGAAGCAGACTCTGCTGAGCATGGAGCCCCACGCAGGACTTGATTACATGACCCTGAGATCACGACATAGCCAAAACCAAGAGTTGGTCACTTAACCAACTGAGCCACCCAGGAACCCTGTGAAACTACTCTCAAAGGTTTCCACTGACTTTCTAAACATTAACTCTTATGATCTCTTTGTCCTTAGTTTTGATATCCCTGCAGATGTGTATTTTTGGTCATGCTCCTTATCTTCATTCTGTTCTTTGGTATCTCAGTCTAGAATTGCTTGTTTGCATGGAACAGGCACATGTTCAAATTAACTCAAGCAAAAGGAAAATGTAATGGAAGGATACAGGGTTGTCCTTTGTGGAACCTGAGAGCAGAAGGCATAGCCAGGTTCATTCAGTACTCATTATGTTCTCTGATACTGGAGATAAAATGGTCAACTTTGACAGATATAGTCCACATCTACACTAGACTATAAACATGAAAAGGGTAGGGGCTCTGGTTACACATTTGTAAAGTATCCAACATATTGATTGGGTGCTACAATGGTGAGCAAGTAGCTTTCTGCTTTGGGATGCTTTGTTGTTTTGAATGACCTCTCAGCAAAAGCCACCTCTTGGCTTTATATGACCATTCAGCTCTCACATCAACTAATTAAAATATCAGTTAATTATTCAAAATCCCCAGAGAGAGGATTAGATTGCTAGCTTGATTCAGATGTCTTTTGTGACCCAATCAGCTACAGTAAAGGAGGTGGAGTCATATAGTACTAGTATAGAAGTTGGACCCAGTGGCTCAGTAGGGACTCTGAGTAATGAACAATTCTCAGAGAAGGAATTTACACCCCAGATTATACATATATTTGAAATCCATTGTAATGCTTCCCTGAATCTCTTTCTATTATTTTTATTGTTTCTTCTTTCCCTCTTGCCTCTAACTGTGGGATCTGTCCAAAGATCTCCCTTGACCATTTTTTTTCTCCATACTCTTCCTCTTGAAATTTTGTGGCTGTGAGTATCACTGATAGTAAATGAATCTGAAATCTTTACTTCCATATCCTATCCACTTCCTAATGCCTGCCTCACAAGTCTGTTTGGATTATAGACCTCTCCACTTGGATGCCTCACAGGTAAATGAAAGCCATTTGTCCAGAACAGCACAGATCATCTGCCCACATTCCTCCATCTTATTGTCTTGGTGTCAGTTGTCTACTACTAATTGTGTAGGCTCAAAACCTTGAGATTATCTTATGTCCACCCTCACAAATCTTCTCATATCCTGTTAGTCATCAAGCCCTATTGATTTAGCTTCCACCTAATCTCTCATATTCATTTACTCTTCCTTATTTGTACTGCCCAAACTGCAGTTCAGATGTTTATTACTTCTTACCTAAATTGTTGAAATAATTGCCCAGTGGTTTACCAACAGTCATTCCTCATTTAAAACCATTCAACATAAGACTTTCGGTTTAATCATCCTAAAGTACAATATAATCTCTTAACTCTTCTGCACAATAGTTCCTTCATACTTATTAAATAAAACTCAAATGTCTGTGCATAATATAGAATTAGCACCCACTGCAACTAAGAATATCTAAAATAGCAATGCCACTTAAATAAAATAAAAGTTTTTTCTCTGAATGTAATCAGTCCAGAACTGGTATGGTGATCTGGGACCTAGGTTTCATCTAACTAGCTGCTCTGCTGCACGTGGCTCACATGTAAGGCCATCTCATGTTTATTGTGGTACTGAAGCTCCAGCTATCACAGTCATGCTTCATGCAGCAGAATAGAGGAATGGCAGAAGGGCTTGTGCCCTTTTTTAAGTAAACGTCCCAGAATTACTAGCTGAATTTTACTTACATTTACTGGCTGAAACATAGACATACAGGCACACCTAACTGCAAGAAAGAATCTTTTCATAAGAAAAGGAGGAGAATAGACACTGATGTAGGCAGCTATAAATCTTTGCCATGGACCACCATTCAACGCCATTTATGTTTGTTCTCAACGCAGAATTTCCGTCTTCATTTCCTATCTTGATTTTAAGCATTCTGTCTGTCTATGCTGGGTTAAAATTCTTATTTTTTCTCTTTGGTCCTATTTGTATTAGGGTAAATTTGAAACAACTATAGAAAGAGCCCTCTAATTTCAGTGGCTTATATAAGATAGAAATGTATTTATCTGACATAAGAAGTCAGTGGGTCTAGGCTGACAGGACAGCTCTGCTTTTGGGGTCAGTGAGAAACTCAGGACCATCTTTATCTCGTAGGATTTTGTACTCATCTGCCTAATCAAAGCTGATTCAGCACTATATTTGTGTTCCAGTCCACAGGAAGGAGAAAAAAAGCATCATTCTAGAGAAGATGGTATGTCTTTAAGTTAGAGGTGACCTGAAATTTGCATATATTACATTTGCTCATATCCCACTAGCTTAGCCATGTGCCCGTATTTAGCAGCCAGAAAGACTGGGAAATATAGAGTAGCTAGGTGATCATGTGCCAAAGAAAAGTCAGAGAAAGAATTTTGGAAGGACAGCTGCTATTCTGTCATATTCCAGTTCCTCGCTATTCAAGTTATAGCTCAAGTGCCATTTCTGCAAAGAAGCTTTTTCTGAATCTTTAAGCCCAAACAGTAATGCCTATAACTAATAGTTATCCAGCACTTGATATGTACTGGGAACCAGACTTTGTGTTCTGATTTGATACTTTTCAGAATTCTACAATATTTTGTCCTCATTTCCACATACAAAAAAATGACAGTTCACACAGATTAAGTGATTAAGCAAAGATTATATGACTAGGAACCATTGGAATCATGATTTCTACTTCTAAACTCCTACAGGATTTCATTTCATTTCATTTTTTTTTCAGTACATCTTTTTGTTGCATCTCACTTCCCTCCAGATTGGGAATTTTCTGAGGCTGAGTCTGATTTCTCCTTTAGTCCTCATTGTATATAGCAAAATATCTTGTGTGTAAGAAGCTCCTCTTAAATATTTACTGAGCAAATGAGTTGTCAGATAAAAAAAGTTTTGATAAATAGTTTAGGTAGGGTATTAATACAAAGTATATTTTCTTTATATGTAAAACTAGAATGATGCTCTTTATTTACTACCTGTTCCACAGGACTGCACTTACATACTTACAATACCTTACATTTATTTTTGAAGAAAGTAGAATGTGTGAAGAAATAAATTGAGGTTGTTACACAAATTATCATACAGTGATACACAAAAAACTCCTAAGCAGCAAAAAAGACACTTTAAAGAGTACATACAGGCATTTGAAAAGAAAATTTATTTGTGATAGGCTAGGCATGGTTCAAATAGCTATATTTATTTCCCACTAAATATTTACTGACATGAGCTATGGGACACCAGTTAAGGGACTCAATATCTATAAGAAAGCTCAAAGGCATTCACTTTCCATGTTTTCAAGGATTCATTACTTTCTTGTAATTCCCATAGCACTTTGTATGAATGGGAAGATTAAAGCTATTTTGGATTCTTCATGGGGATCAAAGATATGTCATCCCAGATTACTCTTGACAGTTTTCAGCCAACCTACACTGTATCTGTCTAAGCAGATGTCTCCAAGGGCAAGAGTGAGACAGAGAACACGAAATCAAGAATGAAGTTACTCATTTCAAAATGCCCAGTTCTAGCAAAGTTTGTGCGTGCTAACACCTCAACTATTCCTCTGTTTTGCTACAAGCACCATGAGGGCAGGGCTTTTTATTTCATCCTTGTATCCCTACTTCCAAGTCTAATAGGAGATGGTCAATACCTCTGCTTATTCTGTGATAATTAGGCACTGTCATTGCTTTTACATACATCTGTCTCCTCAATAGGACTGTGACTTATGCAGGGGCAAAATCTGATTTTTATTCATGTATTTTTTCCCTGTATCCCACAAAGCAACTAATTCAGTAAATTCTGAATATAATAAGTTGTTACAAAAATTTGTTTTATTTTTCCAGACCACTCCTTCTAATAGCATGACTCCAAAAGTTATTAGACCTCACAATAAACAACTCATTGATTCTACTACCTATTCACTATTCATCTCATGTCACTTTTGATCCCATGCCCTTTTTAATCCTGTGGTATATCATTATAATCACTTTACTCATTCTCTTGCATACACCCTCAACTTGTTTTTCCCACTTCTCTTTGAAATGCTTGTTTACTCTCTCTGCACTTTCCCCAGGGGTTCCTTTCCATTTGCAAGACTTTAAATACCACATATGTCTTTAATGACTCATAATGACTCCAAAATTGATGTATCTAGCCTGAACTCCCCCCCCCTCTCTGAAATTCAAACTCATATATCTGACTGCCAATTCTATGTCTCCACTAGGATGGCTATGGTCGTCTCAAACTTAATATATCCAATACTGAACTTATTCTCTACCCTCACCCCAAATCTGCTTCTCCACCAATCTTACCCTTCTCAGAAAATTACAGTTCCATCCTTCTAGTTACTCCGTTCAATCATGACTCTTTTTTTTTTTTTTCTCTCATGCCTGATTTCTAATTCTTTGGGCAGTCTTATTGGAGCTAATGTCAAAATATACCCATTATCTAAACTCTTCTTTTTACTGACATTGCTATCATCTTGATCTAAGCCACTATTCCATCTCACCTAAGTATACACGTGCCTCCTCCCTTGCTACCTCCCACCTTTCCACACTCCAACTCTCAATAGACATTGGAATGATCCTATTAAAACATAAGTTAAATCATGCCACTCCTCTTGTCAAAACCCTGCAATAACTTCTCATCTCATCCAGAGTTAATCTGGCTACTTGTCACCTCTCTGACCTTACCACATACGTCTTTCCTCCCTTGCTCGTTTTACTGCAGCCACAGTTGGACTGATTTCACTTGCATGGAAGGAATAAAAATTTAGCTTAAATGAACCAACACTGATATATGTGAGGAGATAAGTCAGTCTTCAGCATAACTGGAGCTGTGCTGGGTTTTACCTATGAAGGAGGCATATACCAACAAGACTTCTGGCAACTATTCCAGAAACTTTTCTTTCAGAGGCTACAGAATTCTTTTACATCATGAGAATAATGTTTCTTAATCCAAGAGTATGATTAGATCAATCTAGGAGTCCTGTACACATATATATATATTTTTATTTTACTGATTTCTCTGTATGTGTATGAAACATTTTTATTAAGGTAAAGTACTTTTTCAAAAGAAAATAGTTACACTTAGCCCCTAGAAATTGATTAATTAAAATTTGGGAACTGTTAGCTATAATTATTGATTTGTTTTTGGTTTAGTCCATCATTTTCAATCACAAAAGAATTCATCTTGAGATTCAACGAAACAAAAAATCCAAAAGAGAAGAAAGAATTGTTGGACCTAGCTAGAAAAAACATTCTAAGATGTAAGGTAATAGTACACTATTTGATTATTTAATATATGGACTTCCTGTTCTAGTCAGTGGGTGGTTACATGTTCTAAAATATTGAAAGTAAATATAAGAAATACCTTTTTAAAATCATTAAGTATCCAAAGATACTAACGCAAAGTAAAATTAAAGCTTACAACCAAATAATTCAATGTCAAATGGCTTTTTTAGGTGAGGATTCTCCATAAATTACTGAAGACTATAACTGTTGACACTAGTCCAAGAGTTCACCACAAAATATGAAAGGCTGGCAAATAAATTCTTGATTATGATAATTCCACTTTTTCCTAAAAAAAAAAAAAAGGTTGACTGAGATATCATGTGTCCCAAAGAAGAAAGGAAGCTTCCCTAAACCTTCACACGATACATACACAGTATACTCTGTTCTTTCTCTGTAACAAACTATTCACCTAACTTGTAGAAAATACATTCTTTAAGAGTATGCCATTAATTTCTAAATTTTCAAAAACATATCAAAACAGAACAGGAAGTGAAATAAGTCCTTGTTTTGCTTTTCTTACATTAGATCCAGTTTATTTTAGGCAGAGAAATAATATACGTATTACCAAATATACATACTACCAATATACATATATATGGTACAAATATATATATGGTATATGTATATATACATATGGTACATATATACCATATTACCAATATATATAATATAAAAAATTCATGAAATAAAAGTTGCACAAACTGGAGCATAAATTAAGCCATCTTTTTTGTTGTGGTGGTTGTTATTTCCCAGTATTTCAGTTCACTGTTGCTCACATATTTTAAAATTTTGGAAAAAAATTTCCAAAAAAATTTTGGAAAAAATACTTACCTTCTAGTAAGTATGCATGCTGAGAGGTGCTAGCAGGTACATTCATCAGTGAGCTTCCATCCAATTGGCTAAGTGCTCCCTGGGGAAGCCCCACGGGTGGGCCCATTGAGGGAAGGGTGGCAGTCTTAGTATCTGTCTCGTGTTCATTAATTTTAGTCCATTCACAGTGAAGTAGCCAGAATTTTCCAGCCAATTGGCATTAAGCTAATTTCTGTTGAATCACATTCAGTATGCTTTTCCTTCTAGAATCAGAGATGCAGTCTCTTGGTGGGGTAATGAGGTAGAAGTAAACCCTCGAAAGTAAAGAATGAGAATTATTTTTAGCAAATAACTAATGATATAACTCAGAATATTAACAAACATCCTTTATGTTTCAGCGCTAATACAATTTACATAAAATATCAAAAATAAAAATAATAAAAGCAAAGATTTTTAAAGGTTTATATAAACTGGCTATAGAGCATAGCCTCATAGAGTGACTTTCAGAATATAATTAAGGGATAATCAAAATAAATAAGCAAATAAATAAATTTGTAAGAAGCTATACCTTTTGATTTGCCCTTTTCATGCTTCGCCATAACAGAGAAAATTGGGTCTCAAAACCTTAGGCTCTGGGAAGCATGTACATCTTCCTACCGCATGGATGGAAGTAATATATCTCGCTCAGTGCAAAGGAGAAATCCAAGATGGTATGTACTCTTACTAAACTCTTCTTAGTTACCCTGAGTGTTTTCTAGATTAGCAGAAAAGGCATAACTTGTGACCTTTAATATTTAGAAATGGTGCAGGAGTCAAGGAAAATTTGCCTTTCTCTATTGAAATGTCCGGTAATGTTTCACTGTGAAAGCTCCTTTTGTAATTTTGAATTTATGAATTTGACTGCTCAACTTTTTAATTACAAAATTGTTTTAAAAACTTTTGTTCAGCGCAGTCTTCATTGCTGTTCTCTAAAATTAGTAACTAATTAAAAAGTAATATAAAATGTCATTGAAGTGATTTTCAATTACAATAGGCAGTATACTTTAGAGAAACTTGTCTTGGCATTTTATAATTCTTCCTCATAAAACATTAACCAAATGGTCTTTGTTTTCCACTTATTTTAAACAGCCGTTTTTACTCATTACCTTTTCATTTATCACTTCTCATTTATATGTCTCCTTCCAAGCCATCCTCCAACCAATAAAAAAGAAATAAAAAAAACATTATTTTTAAGGAGGTAAAATTCCTTCTATCATTATCTGAATTTTATGTGTATGCCTTTTAAAATGAGTTTTAGAATGTTAACCATATGAGGTCAGAGAGTATTTCCCCATGTAAATTGAGTTTTGTAGGGCTATCTGGGAGGTTTCAAGCAACAGGAAGAAGAAGAATTCTGTATTTAACTTGCCTTTATGGCACTTTCATCACAGTGCTATCCACAGCCTGACCTCTATTAATTGTTTAAATTATACTGAAGTAAACACCCCTGGCTTATCAACAACCAGCAGTTACTTGCTCTTCTTTGCCCATGAAACCTGTTTTGTTCAGGTATCCTGCAATCATGGGTTTCAGAAGAGGACTGGCCCTTCCAGCCTGGGGGTGGGGCAGGGAGTGGGGGTAGTAAGTCATGGGTGATCTAAAGTAATCATGGGATTCCCTTTTACTTGCCAGTGATTAGATTAGGAGTGGTCACAGGATCTGGTCCTAATCAGAGATGTAAAAATAGGTCTATTTGGAGTATTTTTATTGAATTGTTTTTGAAAAAGATAGGCCTAGGAAGAAAGCACCTCTTCCTTCCCTCCACCTTTTGATTCCTCTCTAAATGGCTTGGTAAGAGAAAGATGCCTGGAGCTTGTGTGGTCGTCACTGTCACCATGTACATCAGAAGAACTAGAAAATGAAAGAAAAATTCATACAGAGGGCAGGTATATGAGCCAGCCCTACAGCCTTTCCATCTATGATCTTGTGAAATAATAAACATACTTATTTTGGAGACATTTCTTTGCATTTCCTGTTACACACAGCCAAAAGCTTTTTCTTTCTTCAAGATATTGAACTCCAAATAAAAACCCTAAATATGAATTCTTAGTACCGACTCCACAACTGAAAACCCTCCACATCTGTGTCTTACGTATCTCTAGTCTGCTCCTCATTCTATAGTTCACCCTCCATGCAGCAGTGATCATACTAAAATCATTTCTAGTGACTTCTGATACGCTTAAAAGAAGCCCTGGCTTACAAGGCTTTGTATGATCTTATTCTTAACTGTCTTCCCTACTTATTCATTATGCTCCAGCCATACTGATCTCCTTTCTATTCCTTCCATGTGTTGGGCCTTTCCTTCCTCAAGTCCCTGCATTTGCTCTTCTTTTCAGATATTTACATGGCAGCCCTTCAAAATCTTTGTAATAACTTGAGGTGTAATTTTCTCTAGGGCTTTAGCTCTATATTCTTCCTCATTCATCTCCCCTGGGTCCTATTTCCTCTGCCTTGATTTTCTAGTTTTCCACTCTTTTTTTTAAGGATTTTATTTATTTATTTGACAGAGAGATAGAGAGGGCACAAGTAGGCAAAGTGGCAGGCAGAGGGAAGAGGGAGAAGCAGACTCCCCGCTCAGCAGGGAGCCCAATGTGGGGCTCCATCCCAGGAGCCTGGGATCATGACCTGAGCCCAAGGCAGACGCTTAACCGACTGAGCCACCCAGGCGCCCTCTAGTTTTCCACTCTTCTCTTTATAGCACTTATCTTTAGCACTATCTTTTGTCATCCAGTTCTGCCCCATTTCCCCATCATTATTTTTATGGCCTGGTGATCTATTTTGTGTTGGCTGGAACAGCTGGAGCTCAGGCATCTCTCTCTCTCTTCTATCTCTAGCTCTGTAATCTCTCCAGCTTAGTGATTTCTGAGTAATTACACTTCCTAGATGGTAGCTAAGTGTTCCAAAGCTAGTTATCTTGAAAGAGAGATCCAAGTGGCAGTTGTATGGCCTTTTCTGATCTAGCATTTTATTGGTTAAAGCAGTCACAAGACCTACTCAGGATCATGGGGAATGGGTTGTAGACTTCACTTCTTGTTGGGGAGGGGTGTCAAAGAATTTGTAAATATTTAACATTTTACATTTTACATTTTTAATATTTTAAAACCATAGTCTGATTTTGGTGACAACAAATAGTTAACTGTAAGGTTTAACTGTAGCACGTAGACAAAAGCATGATCTTCAAATTATGCAGTTTCTACCTTTTTAATATTTCAGAAGCTTTAAATATGCTTTATGCTTCCCTGGACCATGCTTCCTTTGATTATGATCATCTGCCTACCTTATTTTTTGTTGCGGAATCAGTTTTATATAGACTCTGTTGTGATGCATTCCAAAAGACATACTTATATTCAGTTGAGATAAAGCTGATAAAGGTATGTTTTAAAATATTCTAAATATGTTGTAATTGCTACACATACTACATGTAGTCACATGACAGCTGTTTTAGGATCTAAACAGGCCATTGGGTTTTATTATGGAATATTCTCTTGTTTGATAGTTTGTTTTAATCTTCTCTACATGTGGATAATACATTATTACTTGATATCCAAATGGAGGTAGTTTGAGAAAATATATTTCCACCTACTATGTAAGAAAATAATATTTAATTAAAATCAGGTTTAAATGTATATGTCTGCGTATGTATAACTTTTCTATTTTAAGGATTTTTAAATGCCACTTTCCATTTAAAAATGCCAACAGATAACCTTAACTAGTTGCCCAATTTGAGAAGATGAGTTGTTCTCTCAGTATTCTGTGTCATTTAGAGCCATAAGATAGGAAACTATCTTCATGGGGTTCATGTTTTATAAGTTCTTGGATGTCATATGGTTCTACTCCCTGTGATGATTGTGGTTGCCTGTTGCAAAATTTATTATGAGTCAAAAAATTTTAGGTTAAGTAGTGGTTTATTGCAAAGAAAATAAAGAAAAGCAGAAGAAAAAATATAAGAATATATATTTTTAGGATATATGTATTTTAAGAATTACTTCCAAAAATTATTAAGTATTATTTGCAAGAATAATTTCTTATTCAGTTTTGACTATGAACTGTTAGAAACCAACCATGGAAATATTCATGAGTCAGCCAGGGCCTTTTTGGAAGATACTATATTTTAGTCCTTAGAAATCAAGCCTAGATCCTCTCCAACATGTTTGGGGGTAAAAGACTTTTGGAGACCAGGAGAGATTCAGAGAGCATGTAATAGATGTAATGGAAATTGAATGTGCAAAGAACTGAGGTTTGCATAGAAGAAGGTTGGGAGAAGAGAGGCAAGATGTTACCATGATGACTTTTTCTTCTTTTCCCTGTTTCCCAAACTGTCCATTGCGGAGATATATAAAAGATTATAAAATTACTATAGAGATTTAAAAAGATATCTACATCTCTATATTAAGGATAAAAGAATGAAAGGAGAAATATAAAGCAAGTCTGGTTTTCTCCCCTTTTCTTCTCATTCCCTTTAGTGACCATTTTCCATTCGTTGCCATTTATATTTCTGCTACCAATAAATGACTCTAAAATAAAGTTTTAGCCATTGCACAAATTATTTATAACTTATATACACTATGTCTTTATTTATTTATTTTTAAAGATTTATTTATTTATTTTAAAGAGAGAGCACATGCACGAGCAGAGGGGAGGGGCAGAGGGAGAGGGAGTGAGGGAATCTCAAGCAGACTCCCCACTGAACACAGAACCCTATGTGGGCCTCGATCCCACAACCCCAAGATCATGACCTGAACGGAAACCAAGAGTCAGATGCTTAACCAACTGAGCCACCCAGGCGCCCCATCACTATGCCATTTATTTTTAAGAAGATTCCTATATCTTCTCATCTGACAGTTTAGACAGTTTGCACAGGTTCGTATAATAGCTGTGTACACTTAGAACTTAACTTGCACAATGTCTTTCTTGCACAATGATCAGTAATTTAGATGTATTAGACATATTAACTTATTTAATCCTTATAACAATCCTAAAAGGTAAGTGCTATTATTGGCCATTATTTTACAGACTGGCATAGAGAGTCTAAGTGAATTATTCAAGGTCTCAGCAGAGAAGGTTTTGAAACCCAGAAGGTTTTGAAACCCAGTGGACTCTCAGCTATAATGCTATACATTTATCTTGGCTCTCAGATTTACTCATTTCAAAGTCTGCTCCTTCTTGTTCTAGATAATATAAATTAGCTAGTGGAGATAAGCATCCTCTATAAGTACCTTTGATTTCAGGCAAGAAGCCATTTCAGTTATCTTCCTTGACTTTGTAGAATTTTCATTATATATCTGACAGTCAGTTGGAAACCTCCCTTTTGATCTTTTCTTTTTGACAGTATGCTATACTGAAACATATTGCCAGGGAAGCATCACCCACCTTCATATGCACCATTTATTGATAAAGTAGTATATAGCTCAGCATTAGGAAAAGCCAGAAATATTTGATTCCATAATATTATTTACTTTCACATTTTGTGTGCCTTCTTTCCTCAGTATTTACCACTGAGTGTAGAATCCCATCTTAAGTATTAAGGTCTACTTAACTGAAGTGTAGAGAATAACATAAGCAACGATAGTTTAATATATTTTAGATAGAAAATGTTCTTCAAGCTTCTATAAAAAAACTTGGAGCACATAACCAACCATTGAAATATAACACATAATAAATATTATTCATCTTTTCTGTTTCACTATTAGATAATAGAGTCCGAGAAATGAAGTGTCATGGAGAGAGAAGGGGAGTAAGGAATAAAGGAAGGAAAGATGGTAGAGTGAAGAAAGAGAAATTGACAAGGAGAGATTCAGTCTAGGAGGCAAAGCTCAAGCTGTCAAGCTACAGAAAGAATATGTACACAAATGAGACGAGGAAAGATGCACAGAGGGTCCCAGAATATTTTAGAGTTACAGAAAGGCAGATTTTTAAATAAAAATTTAGACTCTCAGAATATTATAGATGAAAGCTTTTAAAACCATTTTTCCAAGCATAGTTATAACTAGGGATAGCTTCTGGGGCAGGTAAAACTCATGACCAAATTGGGGTATAATACAGTGATCATTCAAACCGATCTGTTTTTCATGTATTTTTCTATTTTGTACAACTTGAAACTTTTGAACATGAATTTTTCTTTCAATATCCATCTCTAATTCCTTGCAAATTATTGCCCTTTGATTAATTTTCACTCATTGTCTATAACAAGGGGTATTTTTTATTTTAATATTCTCACAGAATATTGCAGTATTCTTTTAAATGATCTGACAATTTCCACTTCCCATCTAACTTCAATCTCTTAGAGAAGCATAATACTATATCAAAGTGGTCTGTATGAAGTGATCCCTTGGATATCCTTCATAAATGTTTTCTTTTTATTTAAGTCTATAAATGGTGCATGTTTATAATTTATAGATACATTTATAAATATTGATGCTGCATTCTCAGAATTTATTTTACCAATAGAATTTTATGATAAAAATACTTGGAAATCACTGCTATAATAGAAAGTTTGTGACTTTTGGTGTAGCACAGTCTTGGGTTCAAAGTCCAGTCATGCCACTTATTTGTTAAATTGTCTTGGTTTGATCACTGAGACTTGGTAGAATCATCTTTTTTGTTTTATTATTATTATTTTTTACATATGGATCTGACAGCACCCTGTATCGTTGTTAAGAGGATTTGGACTACATGTATCTTGATAGTGATATTTTATTCGTTTTTTTCCATAATCTTATGATTTAGCAATTTAGGAATTTGTGTTCCATTTATTTCTATAGTTTGTGGGGTTTTTTCTTATGTTCTGTGAAAACTTGCACATCATATATTTTTGCAGATATTCCATTTTCTGTATTGTATGTAAAACAAACTTGCTACACATGAAACTTCACAGAGGTAAGATAGTAGTGTTTATTTAGCAATGACTTTTTTTTCATAAGGGAATTGGGATCTTAGTGTAGCATAGTATGCCCAGGCAGAATATTTCTCAAAACTATCTAAAGAAATGTTTTTTAAACTGTTTTGACTGAAACTCATAGAAAAAAAATATCTTTGGCATTGCAATCCAGCACACACACAATGCACACTGATTTATATACCAAAACAAGGAACTGTGCAATGTACTATGATATTTTCTTTTCTCTTTTATTTTGTTTAAAAATCCCCTTTCAATTGATTTCATGACTCACTTAAGGGGCATGACTTGCAACTTGAAATATACTATTCTATAGGACATGGAACAAAATAGCATTCAGTATTGGTCATTATATATAATGTAGAGATGATTTATAAGATTTTCTTGGCTGAACCAGTATTTCAACCTTGATAAAAATGTTTTAAAGTTATTTCAAAAGCACATAAGCTCAAGTGAGTTTGAAATTGTTTCATCAAAAGCAAATGTAATAATAAAATGGTTTAGTTTCCTTATAGTTTCTAAACATCTATTGATGCAACACAAAAATATTTTTTCCTTTTTCTTTTGACAGATTGGCTATCTGGTCTTCTTACGACTTTTTATATATTTCCTGCATGGTCACCTAGAAAGTTTTAAACAACATTTATTTAGGCTTCAACCATATTTGTACGGTAGACTATCTTTTATTTTCTGTACTTATAAATGTTTTATGTTATAATTTGAGAAGCTCAGACTATCACTATAAGGAACATAAGCTGTATTTTATTTTTCATGAAAAATACCTATTTTTCATAATAGGTACAGTATTGCAGAACAAGGCTTCTGGGCCAGACTGCATGGGTTTTACTTTTAACTTTTCTACCTAACTAAGTGCATGATCTTGTTTGTGACTCAGTTTCTTCATCTGTAATAGTATCTACCTTTCTAGATTTCAAGAAAGTTAATTTTATATTTTAGTAAGGTAATACTAGTGACAATGTAGATACTGAACTAGAGTAAGAAGAATGTGGATGCAGGGCATCAGTTAGCTATGACATTAGTTGGGCAGGAGATGTTAACCATTATGAACTTTTAGAATGGGAATGAGATAGAGTAGAATAGTTTTGAAAAATATTTAGGAGGAAAAAGACACTAAATTTGGTGATCAATTGGACCTGTGCTATATATAAGGGAAAATGAGGAATTCAGGAGGAATCTTAAATTTTACATACTGACAAATACAGTCAAGATAGTGTACTCTAAACTGGAAAAATTCTAGAGAACCATTGGACGTGTTGAAATTTGAAGGTCAATCAGGTATATATACACAGTGAGTAGTTAGAAATACAGATTTGGAACTAGGGAAATAAGCAAAGGCTGGGATTCACTTATTTCACAGATACTAACATAGGTGATTTGACAATCATCCATGTTAACATGGCTGAAATAACCTTGGGGTGGAAAGTGTTGGAGGGGGAGAATTAATTTTAGGAAAAGGCTTGGAGAACATAAACATTTAGTAGATAATTGGAGTGCCATACATCAGTAAAGGGAAATAAGAGGGAGTAATGACATAGAAATCTAAAGAAGGGAGGTTCAAGAAGATCAACATCATCAAGAGCTGTAGAAGTATTAAATAATAGGAGGTCTGAAAGTTGGTGGGATTCTGTAAGCAGAAAGTCATTGTTGATCTTGGGAGCATTCCTGTTGGAGAGGTGGAAGCAAAATTCAGATTGGAGGTAAACAAAGAGTGAAGGGAAAGTTTAAGCATAAGACAGAGATGGTGAACTATTACAAAAAGCTTAGCTATAAAGGCAAAGAGAAATACATCAATAGTTTGGATGAAAAAACAGGTCAAAAAAAGAGTTTCACTTCTTCCTTTCCAATTTGGATGCCTTTTATTTCTTTTTCTTGCTTAACTGGTATGGCTAGGACTTCCAGTACTATGTTGAATAAAGATGGTGAGAATGGGCATCCTTGTCTTGTTCCTGATCTTGGAGGAAAAGCTTTCAGCTTTTCACCCTTGAATAAATGTTAGCTGTGGACTTGTCATATGCAACCCTTATTATGTTGAGTTGCATTCCCTCTATACCTGCATTGTTGAGAGTTCTTTTAATCATAAATGGATGTTGATTTTTGTCACATGCTTTTTCTGCATTTATTGAGATGATCATATGTTTAGCTTTCATTTTGTTAATGTGGTATATCATTGACTGATTTGGGGATGTTAAACCATCCTTGTATCTCTGGAATAATTCCCACGTAATCATGGTGTATGATCCGTTTAATGTGTTCTTGAATTTGGTTTGCTAATATTTTGTTGGGGATTTTTGAATCTATGTTCAGCAGGGATATTGGCCTGTAATTTTCTTTTCTTGTGGCATCCTTGTATGATTTCGGTAGGGTAATGCTGGCCTTATAAAATGGGTTTAGAAGAGTTCCTTCCTCTTCTATATTTTGGAAGAGTTTAAGAAGGATTGGTATTCTCTTTGAGTGCTTGGTAGAATTCATCAGTGAAGCTGTCTGGTTCTGGACTTCTATTTGTTGGGATGTCTTTGATTATTGTTTCAGTCTCCTTACTAATAATCACTCTATTCATATTTTCTATTTCATCTTGATGCAGTTTTCGTAGGTTGTATGTTCCTAATAATTTATCCATTTCTTCTAGGCTGTCTTATTTGTTGGTGTATAATTGTTCATAGTAGTCTCTTACGGTCTTTTGTATTTCTTTTTTAAAATCCTTTTTTTCTATTGTAACATCTCCCTTCATTTCTTTTTTTAAAAAGATTTTATTTATTTATTTATTTGAGAGAGGGAGAAGTTGAGAGAGAGCAGAGCAGGGTGAGGGGCAAAGGAGAAGCAGGCTCTCTGCTGAGCAGAGAGCCCAATGTGGGGCTCCATCCCAGGACTCTGGGATCATGACCTGAGCCGAAGGCAGACCTTAATTTACTGAGCCACCCATATGCCCCAACTCCCTTCATTTCTGATTTTACTTATATAAGTCCTCTTTTTTCTCTTGGTGAGTCTAGCTCAAGGCTTGTCAATTTTTCTTTTCAAAAAACTTTATTTTTAGTTTTAAATAAACTTTTTAGTTTAATGGATTGAATAAAGAAAACAAGATCAAAAGAGGAAAAGATTAGTATGTTGTACAGTAAGAGATAAAAAAGAGACTCAAGATACAAGAAAGGGAATATTTGGTGGAAAAAGTCATGGAGGAGGGAATAGGAGATAATAGAAGTGTTTTGGAGACTGACCAATAAATTGCACCACTACTACAAATTCTGACAGGGTATGAAACCAAGACAAGACTGAATAAGAATTCATGTCTATCATATCACTTGTTTTGATTTCTTCATACATTATAATCCTCTTTTTAACTCCTCACTGTGTTCAGTATAGTGACTCATTAAATAATTAGATGATAGTGGCAAATAAATTTTGAAAAATTATGTGAATAAAATCTCAAGATGTCACATTAGTTTGTTATTGTAGGTCTATCCCAAGAAAACCAATAACTGTTTCATATAAGGATAAAATCCCCAATTTTGCCCTTCTATCAAATACTGTTAAGTAGAGCCTTACTTATGCTACATCTCTGTATTTAGCAACGGAATGATTTTTACCTGGGGCCATTAACAACTGCCTCCTATCCATGTAGCCATATAGTAGAAGAGTAGTTATTATTAATTTTTTCCACTATCAATAGATTGAAACTCAAAAATTGTCTAAAAGTTTACAAAAAGAACAGCATAAAGATATTTCTGTTAAGTACCACATAGTGTTATGTTGAATGACATAATTGTTGTTATATTTAAAATATATTCTTTCAAAAATCAACAACAATAACATCTTGAAAAAGAATAAAACTGGAGAATGTAGGTTAACAGTGATGATTTGTTTGTAGGATTACAGTTTCAAAGTATCCATTATGATATGATAACATATGAATGTTATAACTTGATTTATTTTCACCTGGAAGTTTCCAACCGTTATTGTGCAGTAACTATACTTAATTGGGCATTCTACCATTATGCAATTGATGTTCTGAATTATATAAACTCTTATGTATTAATTATTTACCTTGTAGTTTTCTATTATGCCAGCAGGGGTCATGCATAACCTTTAAATCTTGAATAGATGGGGGACTGGATAGCAGTTTCAGCATCTAAGTATTGAATTTAATTATATTTTAGTAACTAAAAGACAAATGAAACACAATGCAAGATATTAATGAAATATTCATCACAAATTATTTTTCTTACAATAGCACTTTGTTTTTCTGGAGAGTCATATTTCAAGTATCCAAACATCTTTTCAAATGTGCAATTCATTCTGAAAACCATGGAAATTATATGCAAAAGAGAACTCCTCTCTGGATCAATTTTTAGCCCTGTGGAAAACAAGAAAAGCTATAAGAACATAGATTCTGATATGGTGAGTATATCCTAGTGCATAATGAGTCAGATAACATTAATATGATTAAATAATTGTGCTTGCCAATACTGCAACATTGCTGAAGATGAGTTTAGCTGGTGGTGGGGGTAGGGCGAGAGGAACAAATAGCAAAAGCAATAAACCATATGCACAGTTCCTGGACAGTAGTTAATAGGATTAGCAGTGGGGCATCAATATGCAGCACTACGACTTTAAATAGAGTAATGTCAATTAATATCTTTTTCCTTATAGATTCCATCTCAGCTACTTAATTGGAAATAGCAATGTAATTTAGATTAATTTATAAATGAGGATTTTAAGATATTACATTTGTATTAAAAGGAAAGTGTATAAAGTACAGGCTATTAATGAGAGCAATTGTAATATTTGATGCTTCCATAATTCATATGTAATTACATTTAAAATGCTATTAAAATCAACTGAAATGTTTTTAAATGGTTCAGAATTGAGGAAATAAAATAATCTCTAGTATATGAAAAATTGTCCTTTAATTTCTAACTTGGATATTAGTGATCAACATTAGAGAAAACTGTCCCAATCATGTAATTCCTTGGTATGTAATAAATTATGTATTATGTGAACAGAGCTGCAGTGAGCCATATAATTGTTCATATATGTTATAGGCTGATGTACCTCAAAAAACAAACTTCAATCTCTGGGGCTCGTATGTATTTCCTTCTCTCACATATACTCCAAAAGAAAGCAGTGAACAGTTTGAAACCTTGCTTCTTTTGTTATTTTATTTTTTGTTACATATACTTATTATTTCATAGTTTATAAACAGAAAATTTGTTTTTCTAATAATTTCTTAAAAAGGAAAACATAAGGGAACGCCTGGGTGGTTCAGTCAGTTAAGCATCTGACTCTTAATTTGGGCTCAGGTCATGATCTCAGGGCTGTGGGATCAAGCCCTGTGTCTGTCTCCATGCTCAGCTTGGAATCTGCTTGGGATACTCTCTCTCCCTCTGCCCCTCTCCCCGCTCATGCGCGCTCTCTCTAAAATAAATAAATGAATAAATCTTAAAGGAAAACGTTTAACATAAGGGAAGTTGAAACAACTAAAAAAGTTTAAGATTCCTTTTTCAAATAGTTGTATTATGATTTGCCTCACAGTTTTCCCATGCTTCTCTTGGGCCCTTTCTAAAACCAATTAAAACATAAGTATTTAAGGAAACACATTTAACCACATCTATTTGTAATCATTACAGGCTTTTGTGTTTTCTCTTTGGCTCATTACTTGGTGAATCATTGACACAGAGTGACATATGCTAAGTAATTTTGAATCTTTTGGTTATAATTACTAATGAGCACCAATTACTTCATTCACAAAAGGGATCTTGTTTTTAAGTTTATTTATTTATTTTTTAAGATTTATTTATTTATTTATTTGAGAGAACGAGAATGAGAGAGAGAGAGTACATGAGAGGGGGGAGGGTTAGAGGGAGAAGCAGGCTCCTCGCTGAGCAGGGAGCCCGATGCGGGACTCGATCCCGGGACTCCAGGATCATGACCTGAGCCGAAGGCAGTTGCTTAACCAACTGAGCCACCCAGGCGCCCTCTTGTTTTTAAGTATAAAGAGTATTTTAACAATATATAATGTATGATACTGAACAATGGTAAGAACATTGGTCATGAGAAGAAAGACCTGCTCAGCAACTGACTATGATTCAGAGGAGGTCCGTTGAGCTCTCTAAATCCCCATTTGCTTATCTTTAAAAAGGACATCACCACCACCACCACCACCACCACGACCACCACCACCATCATCATAATCATTATCATCATCATCATCATCATATTCACCCTAACTAATCTATAGGATTGTTGTGAAGACTGCAAAAAAGCATGTGCCTTGTAAATGATTGAGGGGCATGAAAATGTTAACAATGATTATTGAACATTATATTTAGGAACTCACTTTAACTTAGGCAGTTAAATATAGTAATTTTCATCTAAGGACATGATTATGCTGACTAAATAATTGTGTTTTACCATGAAGTTAATTGTGCTTAATGAGTGATTTGAGTGTTTTTGCTTAAAAAATAAGATATTGTGAAATCTTGACAATATGAGTGTTCTAGTTGTGAAGCAGGCAACCTTCAGTGTTGATTCTGCTTCTCTTTAAGAATCTAAATGTTCAACAAAGCAGGAAAGAATATCCAATGGAAAAAAGACAATCTCTTCAACAAGTGGTGTTGGGAAAATTGGACAGCCACATGCAGAAGAATGAAACTGGACCACTTTCTTATACCATACACAGAAATAAATTCGAAATGGATGAAAGACCTAAATGTGAAACAGGAATCCATCAAAATCCTAGAGGAGAACACAGGCAACAACCTCTTTGACCTCAGCCACAGCAACTTCTTGTTAGACACGTCTCCATAGGCAAGGGAAACAAAAGCAAAAATGAACTCTTGGGACTTCATCAAGATAACAGACTTTTGCATAGCAAAGGAAACAGTCAACAAAACTAAAAGGCAACCTATAGATTGGGAGGAGATAATTGCAAATGTCTTATCAGGCAAAGGGCTAATATCCAAAACCTAAAGAACTTATCAAGCTCAACATCCAAAAACCAAAAAATCCAGTCAAGAAATGGGAAGAAGACACAGACATTTCCTAAAGAAGACATATAAATGGCCAACAGATACATGAAAAAATGTTCAGCATCACTCATCATCAGGGAAATACAAATCAAAACCATAATGAGATACCACCTCATACTGGTCAGAATAGCTAAAATGAACAACTCAGGAAACAACAGAGGTTGGCGGGGATGCGGAGAAAGGGGAACCCTCCTACACTGTTGGTGGGAATGCAAGCTGGTGCAGCCACTCTGGAAAATAGTATGGAGGTTCTTCAAAAAGTTGAAAATAGAGCTACCATACGATCCAGCAATTGCACTACCAGGTATTTATCCAAAGTATACAAACATAGTGATTCAAAGGGGTATGTGTACCCCAATATTTATAGCAGCAATGTCTACAATAGTCAAACTACGGAAAGAGCCCAGATGTCCATTGACAGATGAATGGGTAAAGAAGATGTGGTGTATATACATATAGACAATGGAATATTACTCAGCCATCAAAAAAATGTTACTCAGCAAGAGTGAAATCTTGCCATTTGCAACAACATGGATGGAACTAGAGGGTATTATCCTAAGTGAAATAAGTCAGTCAGAGAAAACAAATACCGTATGATTTCACTCATGTGGAATTTAAGAAACAAAACAGATGAACATAGGGAAAGGGAAGGAAAAATAAAATAAGTGAAAACAGAGAGGGAGGCAAACCATAGAAGACTCTTAACTATAGGAAACAAACTGAGGGTTGTTGAAGGGGAGCTGGGTGGGGGGATGTGGTAACTGGGTGATGGGCATTAATGAGGGCACTTGAAGTAATGAGCATGTGGTGTTATATGCAACTAAATAATCACTAAATTCTACCTCTGAAACTAATAATACAGTATATGTTAATTAAATTGAATTTAAATTAAAAAATTAAAAAAATAGAAAGATGCTATCTAAAAAAAAAAAATCTATCTGTTCTTGTCAACCTTGTTGTACAAAAGCTACAAGGAAATGGAAGATTCCTGCTGGACAGCTTTGCCGGAACTGGAAGAGGCAAAATGTCAACACATGAAAAGAATGTATCTGTTTAGGGGCGCCTGGGTGGCTCAGTAGGTTAAGTGTCAGCCTCTTGCTTTTGGCTCAGGTCATGATCTCAGAGTCCTGAGATAGAGACCCACGTTGGACTCTGTGCTGAGCACAGAGTTGTCTTGTCTCTCTGTTCCCCCGCCCCCCGCTCTTGAGCTCTCTCTCTCAAAGATATTTTTAAAAATCTAAAAAACAAAAAAGAGAATGTTTCTGCTTAGAGTGGGACAAGTCACTAAGTCTCTGTGCCTTTTTCCACAAAGAACAAAGAGCATAGTTTCAGTCTTTTCTAAGTTCTATTTCAGCTCTATACCTCTGATTTTGTGAGGGGATTATAACAGATTTTAGCCTATCAGATTTATTGCTCTTTTTCTCCTCTCATTCCCACACAATATAAAGAATTTGAAAGGTAGTGTAGCCACAGTGCTACTAAAATTTCTGGTTCAGCTAACTAATTCAGTGCCTGATTACATGTTTGAACATTGTTCCCCAGTTTCAGCCCAATTTCTTCAGTATAGCTTGGTCTAAGCCAGGCTCTCCCATTCAGTTGAGTACTTACCCATTCAATACCCATCTCTCTCACCTACTGGGAGAAGACAGTAGGAATCAGAGACGAAAATGGGAATATAAGCAATACATCTGTATTCATCCCCCTCCTTTCTTTGTTATTGACCTGCCATAGTAGAGGATTTGAGGATTTATTCTTACAGCCCTCCTTTTCCAGTAATGCTCAAAGGTCCATGACAGAATATTTTGGCCACTGCAAAATATTTTGTTTTTAATATATTTATCCGCATTGGAGTAAAAACATAAGCATTTAATTTGTTTTCCAAGTGCTGCCATAAAATGGCTGAAAAAATAAAGAATTCTGTAGGATATACATGTTAGGATACACACAATATGCGTGTTGGTTCTATTTTAGAATAGGAAATTTCCTTTCCCTGCTGCTAGAACCCATTTTTTCTTTTAATATCCTTTAAAGCTGATCCAGACGCAAGGTTTCCATTGACTTTGACAAATGGTGCACTTTAATTAGCTCTGTGGCTTTCAGAGCCAGAACGCTGGATTGAGTTTTCCACTCTGTTGTTCACTAGCAGAACTCAATTTGCTGAGTACAGTTGTCACATGATAGTAACAACATAGTTTTTTGGAGATAGTAGATTAAACTCAACTGAAATGCAGTAGACCCTTTACTAAATAGCTGCATCTGTCCTAAAGTACAAATAGTTTTCTGAAAACTAGGAAACATACAGAGTTTACATTCAATTGTGATTAGCAATCTCATCCTCTAATGCTTTAAGTACTTGGGAAGCCAAAGGCATTATCTAAATTTGGGACATTTTGTGCTATACTGCAAATGTACATGGTTACTAGGGTTAGACTGAGACACAGGTTCTTTAAAATTAGAAGCATTATCCTATGATTCATATTATATGATAATATCCTATTATCTAAGTAGCACATTTGTGTTAAGAGGTCCTTTCATGGCATTGTCAACCATCCCCAAAATGACTAAAAACAAGGATGAAACTCAAAAAGCTATCTCTGAACAGCCAAAATACAGCCCATTCTTCAAAGCTCATTACTGTTATAAAAGAGAGTCTGGTCTGATATTCAGAGCTTGTGTACTCAAATTTGCATAAGATTCAAGCTGATGTGGTTATTTAGATTAATAGCACTTTTTTAGGTGGACTTCTCAAAATAGGTATTGTACAAGCTGCACTGATAGCTTGTTGGAGAATGTAATTGAGAGGATGTGGCCACTGGTTTCTCCCATGAGCTGGACCTGGGCAATCTGAGGCTCCTCCCTGGAATGCATGTTCTGCTCACTGTTCCCACAGCTGGAGCCATTTCAAGGATGTAGCCTTGAGAGATCAATGTGCTCTTGAGACCATCTGGGTGGTATAAGTGAAAACCCAGTTAAGGCTTCCTATAAACCTTAAGATTCAGGTGGGTGCAGAGTATTTGCTTGTCTTGAAGCAACCTAAGATAATCCTCCTAAGTAATTTCCCTGGCTTATTAGACCTATCACCTACCAATCTGGAGTGGTCTCTCTCTTTAATCTCTGTTTGGCCTCTCTGTACAGGGTCCAGTTTGCAAAGGAGCATAATCCAAAGCTGGGCAGCAAGGCATGCAGATGAAAGAACTATAGGAAGTGGTCATAAAGCCAAGAAAAAAAGGAAAGAAGGAAGAGAGGAAGGAAAGGAAAGAGGGAGGGAAGTAAGGGGGTAAAAAGAAAAAGTTCTCTGGGAGTCATTTAATGCCCTGCTCAGTGTTTTTCAAACTGTGTTAAAAGAGCCCTCTCAACTTTTTGGGGGGGATTTTATTTATTTGAGAGGGGGGCAGGGAGGGAGGATGCACAAGCAGGAGAAGAGGGACAAGTAGACTCCGCACTGAGCATGGAGCCTGTCTCAGGGCTTGATCTCACAACCCTGAGATCATGACCTGAGCCAAAATCAAGAGTTGGAGCTTAACCGACTGAGCCACCCAGGTGCCCCTGTTTTACATTATTTTAAAATAAAGCTTTTCTATGGAATATTCTAACATTCTAAACATTGGCTTGTTTTCCACATTTCCCTTTCTAAGTGATTATTCCCCACAGTCAGTAGCCTTGTGCAGAGACTTTATCTTACTAATGACTTATCTCTAGCATCTCAGTTCCCAACATAAAAATAGATCAATACACATCTGTGGGACTTAACTAAACAGTTTACTAGAAACTTAATATATCTTAGTTTAAAATTTATATATGAATTTCTGGCCTTTCAACTTAATACTTAACATGACAATTATCTTTAAATTGTAGATCTAATGTTGTTTGTATAATAAATGAGAATTATAAACCCTTTTGGAGTCTCTTTAAGGGTTTCTTTTGAGCATAAAAGAATGAAATATTAAGTACATATCATAAGATGTGTATTTGAATCTGTATTGTTGGAAAAAATTCAATGAGAGTGCTATGTTATCACTGTCTAACAATAAAGTCAGGTTTCTTTATACCGGTTACCTTAGTAGATCAGCTAATTCTATGAAACTGTTAGGAAGCATTTCAAGAAAAAATAAACAGATAACAGCCCATTTTTTCCTCTGAATTTGTAGACTTTTAAAATAGTTATTTAGCAGACATTGACCAAGTGTAGCTAGGCATGTATATTGCCCTTAAAGTGGAAATCCACATTTTAAAACCTAATTTGCTGTTTGATCATTGTTCAAACTTTTCCCCATCCTCTCCTCCTTGGGTGTCAGGAAGAACTAAGTCATATAGGGTCTAAGAAGCACATTGTTCTGATAATTGTCCTGTAGAGGATATAGAATTTTTGTCATAGTATGGAATGATGTCATTGAACACAAGGACCCATGTGAAGAGCAATTAAGTCATTAGGTTCAGGTTAACAATTGAAGGGAAGCAAAATTTGCTGCCCCAAAATATGACTCTTTGGCATAAGGATTATTTTAGGCTGGTTATTTTTAAGAAATCACAGACACAGGAGAAGCTGTGAAAACTGAGTAGAAGTTACCCTTTTTGTAAGAGATATTTACATTTTAAGAGAAGTCTCTGTTTGCATAGGTGCCTCCCTCTCTGTACTAGGAAGAGAAGAATGATTCTAAATCTCTAGAAACTCTTATCAGTGGAGAAGGCAATGACAAATCTGCATATCAACCTTACCCTTGTTTACTAGGCTTTTCCTGTTAACCATCCATAACTGCCCATCCTCCTGTTTTGTCTTTAGCTAGAGATGTTATATAAGGTAGTGGCTTGGGCCACTTTGAAAAGTATTCCTCCGTCTACCATGTGTACAGGAGGTATACATGTTATTAAACTACTGTTTGGTTTTCTCCTATTAATCTATCTTTTTATTACAGGGGGGTGCAGGGGGTACAAAGGTCTCAGCCAAGAACCTGGAAGGGTAGATAGAAAATTATTTTTCCTCCCCCACACTATATATATTTACAAAAATATACTTAAGTAAATTGCTCTTTTTGGTGTAACATGAAGTTTAAGAAAATAATGCATTTTCATTTGAATATTTAAAATTTCCCAGGAAATTCATTTTCATGTTTATTCAAGTCAAATAACTCTTTTCCAGATATATTTTTATTTTTTAATTCCAGGAACATTTGCAATTTAATCAGGGAGGATATGAAGTTAACCACCTGCTCTGGCACTGTGTTGCTGCCTGGTCATGTGTTCAGAAGAATAGTCCTCAGCTGAATAAGGTGCTTGAACATCTCATCTTTCATAAAGTGCAGCTTCAAAAGAAATGCTGGTAAGAGGGATTCTATAAATCCAAAGTAATTCATGGAGAAACCTTTGTGTTTAAATGTTAAATAACCTTTGTACTTAAATGTTAATCACACCTTAGTTGACTATGAAAATAATTTATAATCTCAGTTCCAAATGCAAGGGCAATTTATATATTTTGTATTAGTTCATTTCATCAACAAATTGTTCCTATCTCATTTTTTTTTGCTAGTTTGCTTGCATGTATTGCTTAATCTATCTTTATCAAATGAAATTTGTTATTGATAAGAAGTGCCTCCCCCCATTTAAAACATCCTTTATTTTTTAAGTTGTTAAACAACAACAGTGAGGTACAGTTTATTATCCTTGGAGGAAATATATTGAGGTTCTGTTTCTTTATGCCTTACTTGTAAAGTATAACAAAAATAAATCTTGACTGATGAGTGTTAGTTTCCTCCGGTACATATATTAATTTGAGAAGGAAAAAGAAGTCTTAAATTACTACCAAAGAGGACATGGGTTCAGTGGAGGGGAGAAGAATTTTAAAGGAGTATTTCTGAGGAAAGTGATCAGAGGAGATATCCCTTTTCAGTATTTGAGGATAATCAGAGTTTTGAATTCCTCTTCCAATGCTAATGGTAATCATCATCATCATCATCATCATCATCATCATCATTATCATCATCATCATCTGTCAGGCCATAGCCAAGTTGCAAATTCAGTCATCATATAGTTTTCTTAAAATTAGTTCCTGCCTCTGGCTGCCCACTGGCTGCCCACTCTACACCAAAGGCCTTTGTATATGTAAATTATAAGAATCAGGAGGATTCCTTATGAAGGAAAGGTGTTTTCCTAGTTTCATTTGGAAGTTTTTGGGATTCTAGATCAAGTAAAGATTTCTGGAGGATGGCTTAGAGTTTGCTTAATTTCCTAGAAACAGCCTAGTTCAGAAGATGTTTCATCAAGAACTTACTCTGTCTTGTCCTGTGATGGGAGAAATCTACTCACTATTGCAGTTAACAAAGATTGTGATTTCTTTTATGTTTTAAAAGCTAAGGATGATATCTTTAAATGGGAAAATTACAATGCAAATAGAATATAATTTTAATAAGTATATGTTCATATAGAGTTGATAAATACAACAAAAATTAGAGATTCTCCCTGGTGCAAAGTTGGTTATTCTGAAAGCCATGGTGATTCTTTCAGACCACTCTTACTATAGAAAATAAGTTGTAGGGGATTCAAAGATACAATTTAGTTTTCAAAAGGGTATAGAACTATTTTAGCTCTTGGAAGACTCTAATTTGATTTAAAAAATAGGAGAAATTACATTTTAACATATAAAAATAAGTATTTCATGACTTTCAAGTTTATTTTCAAAGCACTCTAATAATTACCAAATAAATAAGTTTAAAGAAATACTGAGATAGTAAAAGTGGCTGATTAAGAATAGCTAATTCTGAAAGTCAAGGAATTTTCTTTAACCAACTTTCAGTTTTACTGTACTGCATCAACATTGATTTAATTTGTTAATGATTTGTCTTGTTAAACAAACCAACCAACCAACCACAGGTCCCAAATGTTGTCACTTGGACCAAGTTCCCAAACTGGTGTATAATACATAATCTAATTGCAGTTTCAACATCCCCCAGAAATTTAGTCTTAAAAAGATCAGCTAGGAATTTTTCAGTGTGTACCAATGAGTCTACCACTTAGACCATTTCCATCCCCCTAAAAAGATGAGATCATCTATGTAATGACACCTTGCTTTTCCCCCTAGAAAGCAGCCTCACCTAGAATAATCCTTTTCTTTTGCTAATAACTTTCTTGCCCTAATAACCCTCCCTCTATAAAAACCTTCCAACTCCTTGGAGCTCCTTTCTACTCGCTAGTAAGGGTGCTGCCTGATTCATGAATCATTTAATAAATCTAATTATAACTTCAAATTTACTTGCTTGACTTTTGTTATTTAACAATTTTTTTTTATACTTAGTATTTTACAGATTTGGGGCCATTGGAGATCATACAAAACTATTCTGACTTTGCAAATGGAGAAACTGAGGCCATGCTTATTAGGCTTACTAGTGAGTGCAAAGAGATTTTTAGGGTCCCAGTACCTTATCCCACTATCATTCTGGCTGCACAAGTAAGGAGATAACTGTTTTGAGGCATCTTGTCACTGAATCCTGGCTTTTCCTTTTCTGGGAAGACATGATGGAAATCAAATGAGGGAGGGGATGGTAGTGTTTAGACAATGCTGAACGAACAGAGGGGTAAACTGAAAAAATTGTGGAACACAGTGACTGTTTAAAATCAAAAGGAAAAGATAATTGTTTAAAAAAAAACACTGCCAAATAATTTTGATTCTGTTTCTTATATTTACTGTTTTTTTAAAGAAGTTTCAATCTTTTTTTTAAAGTGATGACTCTAATAAAAATAATCCATTGACATTAAAAGATTAATTTTTAAGTTAGCAATTTGCCTAACTTCTGCTAGTCAAATTTTCTATTGTAATGATAACATTATACCAAATATTAAAGAATTAATTTTTCTTCTTACAAAATATTTAAGTTATTTATGGAATAGTCTATACAGCTATCAAGAAGTCATTATTCCAGACAAAACAAAACAAACTGATGTAATTATCAAGATCAAACCAGAAGTGCTTTCCATTTCTGGGGAAACTTGAATATTGGTCTTACATACTCCTAAGACTAGGTACATGTAAAAAAAAATTAAGAAAATGAACAGTGTATTTAGAATGAAATAGAAATACTGAGGCATCAGGCCTTGATAGTAAATTGAGATTTTGTCAGGATTTGCTGGACCAGATAGTCTTGGAGTTGTGACACTTGGTGGAAGATGAATTTGGTGTAGTACTTGAAATTCAATGCCAAGTGACTATTAAGAGGAGTAACCTGAACAATTTTGTTTTCCATACATATCAGTAAAGTTACCATAATGATGAGTCAATGTTCAGATATTTAAAATGCAGAGGGGAGACCATTCAACTGATTGATCAGAAGACATTTGATTAATAGTGGCAAAAATACAAATGAGTGGTTCTCATCTGCCCATTTCTGATGTTATCCATCAGTAAATAATTCATCCTGTAAATCTCTGCCTTGCTTCTTATAACGCCCTTTATAAAGATTATACCATAGAAAAGGAAAGAAATAGAAGCAAGTGGTTTCAGCTGAGCCTGAAAAAGAGCAGGCCCAGATCCACAAAAGGACTCAGGGAAGGCATCACAGAGTTAGAGCGACTTCTGCTCACTAGGGGACAGGGAAAAAAAAAAAAACCCTGCAGAGGAAATGCACTAAAGACAATATATTATAAAACAGGGTGAGGAAGTAGGGAAAAAGGGGCTACATGAGCCCCTCCTGGCTATCAGGCACCCCCCTGCCCTTTATCTGGGAAGTTTAGCTGTCCTGAACTGCAGATAAGCAGCTTGCTGTAAGGCAGATTTCTGTTTCATATGGTTACATTTTATATGATGCTTCATACTCTCAATGCTCCACCCTGCGGTTTGGCCTTTTATAAACTGCCCCATTTGCTCTGGGAAGATAGCTCAAGCCAGTGCAAAAGGCTTTCTAATCTAACATGAAAATAATGAATTGTGTTTATAATTGAATTGTTAGCCAATGAAGACTGCTGAGAAATGCAGTATGGCATTTCGGTAGAGTGGTATAACATATAAAATTATATCTCCCAAAGCAAAATAGCTGATTTAATGTGCTCCATGAATGTATTCCAAAAAAGCTTGACAATTTAAAATTATATAGACATGGCAAGTGGTTTCCAGAGGTATAGTATTTGTGTTTGAAATGAATCAAAGAACCAACTTCTTTGTAAGGCAGCAAAGCCTTAATTTCTGTCTAGGTCACTGATATCCACATTGCCTATCTCCTGAACCCCAGTGATTATAATGTTCACGTGACGTTCACGTGACAGTCTAACCAAAACCATTCAAACAACTTTTTTGTTAATAGTCCTCCTCCTTCTTCATGAGCTGAGATGGCAGTGTAAGTCCTCACTCTTCAGATTCATTTACTGGATTTTTAAATGTATCCTTTGATCCTCTGGGCTAAGTGTAACCATTCAGTCTACAGCAAAGGTAAATATGTAATTATACCTTGCTAGGTTGTGGTGCAGTAAAAAAACATTCAACCTCAAATCGGAAGACCTGAGTTTTAGTCCTATCTCTTGCTACCTGTCTAATTTTGAATGAGTCACTTAACTGCTATGCACAGAGTCTGGTTAGCAGATAAATAAAGACGGTAGCCATTTCAGAGAGCTTTTGAGAGATTTAAATGAGATAAGTAATGAAAACCCTTCTTATACTCGGAGTCTCCGCTACTACTTCATGTCCTACTAGTTCAGATCTGAATTATTTTTTTCCTAGAGAGACTTCTGCCTACTGAATTTCGATCTCCATACCTGACACATGTTAACCAATTCACACACCCTACGTTTTGGAACCGTTACCCTGTTCTCTGCCTGCTCTGTCACAACCTTGGTTTCGGCCCTTGTTGTCTCATGACTCCTGAAGCTTTTTAACTGGTCTCTTTGCCTTAAGTTTTCCCCTCAGTAATCTGTCATACTTTGCTGCCAGGGTTACAACCTAAATGCGATTATACCACTCTCTGGCTTAAAATTATTTAATAAGAACTATTTTGACATGACACAGGGGTTACATCAGGGTCTCATAACTTGCCATGATTAGAAAAAAGCAAGGAGAGCAAAAACAAAGACTGAAAGGTCCTGCTACTAGGATTCATTACCGCCAACGAACCAAACAGATGAAGTGCCTGATAGGACTGGATGGAGGTGACAGTTAGTGACCCACCTGTGCTTTCTCTGGTGAAGCTGCATTCCTGGCTTGTCCAACCCGCCAGCCCTTCGTTCTTCCCCACTGTTATTCCTGGAGCTCTGAGAATGAAGCTCTGCAAGCAGGAGAAATAGCCCTTTTAGCAGACATACTAAAGACTAGATTCACACGTAGTCCATCTTTTCTGAGTATCAAAAATCAGACAATGGAGAGAGAAGTGCATTCTTCAAAGTAGTTTTCATAAAGGGCCAAAATCAAGAATGAAATCCTGCCTTGCCCTCTTCATGTACAATGAAGATTGAGCTTAATATATTTATATTAACCCTCCCTTCCTGGACTGTTAATATAATCTGGAGTTTTTGATAACATTAAGGTTAAATCACTATTTAAAATGTTCTATCCCCTCCTTAAATGATGAGTTATATATCAATATTTAATTTTAAGGGTCATATTTCTGAAATTATTTTGACTTATTAAACTTCATCTATTTTTCCCACTCACTGTCAGCCTTTTACCACTAGGATTTCCCATTCTTAAGCTGTTAAATACTATTCATTTCTTGGTTGGTTTGAGTACATTCTAAGTATGGACACAGGCGACCTATTTCATTAGGTGAGCCCTTGCTTATGCACAACTCTAGGCTGAGAATAACATTCGTCACCATTCATTTCTCCCTGAAAAGTGTAATGTAGATTTTGTCTGGAAATAGGCTTCTGTGCCCACAGTTTTTTTTCCTTAATTCCCACTTTAAATCTCTAAATGTTGCTATGCTATTTCCTAACTTATGATTAGATGTTCAAAGCCAGTCTACTTTTTTTTTCTATTTTATTTTCAATCCAGAATTTTTTAGGCATGTCTTTGTGATTTGGCAGCCAGGATAGAAAAGACGTCCTCTCTTGTCTCACTGGCCATCTTTGGAAGCTGTTGAGGCAAATCCTCCACTTTTACTCAGAGAAAAGCCCTGCTATGTGCAGCTGTGCTCAAATGTGCTGGTGATGGGTCTGTGTTTCCTGAAGGCCTTCCATTGATTGTTCATCGTTCGCATGCTCAGTGCACAGTTCCTGCCTCTCTGAGCTTGGATTATCCATTACATTAAAGTGGAAAACCCATATATGCCTGCAACTAAATTTTAAATTAAGTTTTGGCTTCTCAGCATTCAAAAGGTTTTCCTTCATTTGAATTCCATTTTGTTCATAACTTTAACATCTTTAAAGTTCCTTTCTTTTTTTTTTCTTTTTTTGTAGTACTACAGACTTCCCCCCTTGATTCTATGTTTCTTTGGTTGTTTCTTTCTTTCTTTTTTTTAAAAAAGATTTTATTTATTTATTTAGAGAGAGAGTGTGAGTGGGGGGTGGGGCAGAAGGAGAGAGAGAATCTCAAGCAGACTGCCTGGCAAGCACAGGACCCCAGGTGGGGCTTGATCCCATGACCCTGAGATCGTGACCTGAGCCGAAATCCAGAATCAGATGTTAACCGACTGAGCCACCCAGACATACCTGGTTGTCTCAGTGGGAATTAGTAGTGGGTCTCAGTTTGCCAGTTTTCTCCCTTCCAAGCAACTTTTGCAGTTAACTTCCTCATCGTGGATTTGAATTATATTTTTGTATTTTAATCTCTTTGCAGTCTTTTGTTTTCTTACCATACTACCTTTCGTCAGTATCAAGGCTTTTCATTGTCTTTTCCTCTTAATTTGGTTTTATTAAAGGTGCTTAAGAGTCTTATAAAAATATCTTCTGGTCCCTGTAAGAAATCATTTTCAGAGCTATGATCCTCTCTGAGTATTCAGACTGATACTCTCTTTAGCTCTTGCTTTAATATTCTTCACTTTCTATTTTACTTACCTCATTACCTAGGAGAAATCTATAAAAACTTGGTATTTTAAAATCAGAGGTTTGTATTCACAGCATACATAACAGAGTTGTTAAATGCTGCAACACTCAACATGCACTATCATCAGGGACCTTCCTGTATTCTTCCTACTCTTTAATTTTTTTTCTTTTGAGGAGAAAATGCCCTCCAGTGTTCCGATTATAGTGTTCCTCTTCCCTGCCTCCTACACACACACGGCCCCAGCATGGTTTTCTACCCTTTCTGTCATCTGGAAGTTGCCAGATGAGACAGATGAGGATGAAGCACAGAAATAATACTGTGGTTTCTTAAAAAATCAGTACTCCAAAGTAAGGGACTGGCTTTACTTTTTTTCTGAGTCTCTGAAAAACACCATGGATGGTAGAGATCATTTTTTTCCCCTTTTAACTTTTGTTGGGGGCACGAGGTTGCTACATTTCACAAAGTGGAATGTATGTATTCCTTGCTGCTTTTCTTAATCCAGCTCCATCAATTTTATGATTTGTGGAAATTCCCTTTAAGTTGCTGCTCCTAGTGACTTCTCTCTCATTCTTAGTCTTTCATTTTTAGGGTTGTGTGTATTTTGACATTGTCAGTGTTTTCTGTTGAAATAACCCTATGTAAGGGTTGTGACTTGGAGACATTTTAATTCCATCTTTTAAAATTGCAATTTGGTCACTGAAGAAATTGATATAGAGGAGTAAGGAGAACCTAGGAAAACTGTCTTGAATGCTGATGTTCCTAAACTTTTTATAAGGTTGTGTAGATAGATAGGTCAGTAGCTATTTATGAAGCCTCTTATTATTGTATTTTAGCCAATCTATCATCTATACATTTATTTATTTGATATATTTTAGCTGTTTATATTAGTGTAGAAGGAACAGTGGGCTGGAGTAAGGCTAGCTGAGGTCCAGTCCAGGATCTTGTACTATTTACCTGTGTGCACTGGTTCACATTAATTTTAAAAGTGAAAGAAAAATTTAAAGTAAAATGAATCAAGTAACTATGTTATTTTGGACAAGCCAGTAAACCTCTGCCCTAGTTTCTTTATTTATCAAATTAGGGAAAATTTTATTATATTTATAAATTACTTTATACATGTTTAATTTCATGGCACTGTAAAACCAAGTCAGTCTACTAATGATTGAGACTTGTACTGTAATGAGTTCACAAAGAAGCTAGTGCAAAATTTCTAACCTAATCAACTTTGAATTCTTTCTACGTGCATTTTTAGTTTTGAATTTTAACAAACTCCAATTTATAAGTATTGGTGTTTCTATTCTATTTTTGGCAAAGGTACTTTCACTTACAGAAGATTTTGCAATCAGTAGCATTGATTGAAAATAGCGTGTTTGTGTTGAAGCATTTTTCTGCCATAGGAGGCTGACACTATTAGATCTATTTTCATCCATATTTTAGTGAAAGTGCCCTACATTAGTTAAAATTTTCCAGACTTAAAAGAGAACAGAAGAACCAAAATCTTAGGACTGTGAGGTATATTCAGGGGCAAGGCGAAGTTCTGTAAAGTCTGAGACTATACTCGTATACTCTCCTTTGCTTGACCTTATTGTGAAGTGGGGTGAGGGGTACTCTGAGAATGACTCACAGGTCCTTCACCTCCGAGGGCATCTGGAACTCAGTCACTCTAAGACTTCACAGAGAAAAGTTATCAAATTCATATCCTTTGACTTTGAAGAAATAGTCTTTTTTGTAATTTGATTCAGGTCAGCATTTTGAACCGAGCCATTTCACATAGAGTATTTTACTTAAATCTCCTAATAGTCTCTGCAAAATAGGTTTTGCTATATTTACTTATAGATGAATAGATTCAGACTGAGGTAGACTATGCAAATTGCCCTATGTCATATACCTAATTAGTGACAGAGCTAAGATTCCATCTATCATTTTTCTGACTCTAAGTTCATGCTTGTAAACATCTTGCTGAGTCTATCAGTTAGGATTCAGTTCTTCTGCATGAAACAGTAACCTAACTATAATTGGATTACCAAATAGGGCACTAATTATTGCACATAACAAGCAGTACACTATTGATATGGAGATTCTTAAGAAAATCAAGACCCAAGCTCCTTGCAGCTTCCTTTTCTTCCATTGATAGTATTGGACTTTTATCCTCATTGTTGCAAGACAGCTGCTCTACCTTCTGGCATCATATATGCTTTCCAAGCAGGAGGGAAAGGATGAGCAAAGGAAAACAAAATCACCTGTTATCTAAATTTAATCTCTTTCTTAATCAGAAAAATAATAGCTTACCTGGAAGACTTTCATAATACACTTCCATTTGTATCTCATTGACTAAATCTACATTTATGGCTTTTCGAGCTTCAAGGGAGTGTGAGGATTCATTTTTTTAAGTCAAATTTATTAAGATATAATTTACAAAGTACAATAAAATTCACACATTTTATGTACACAAAACAATGACTTTTGACAAATGCATATACCTGTGTAATCACAATCAAGATATAGAACACTTCCATTTTGAGGAGCAATGTTAACTGAGCATTTTGCTGTTTTGAACAAAACTGAGGTTTATTTCTGAAAGGAAGGAGCAGGCAATAGGCAGCACTGTCATCTTGAGGTTAAATTTTTTATTGAGGTATAATTAGCATATAACATTGTATTAGTTTCAGGTGTATGGCATAATGATTCAATGTTTGTATATATTGTGAAATGATCACCACAATAAGTCTAGTTTCTATGTCCTTAAATAACGGTTTGGAAAAGCAATACTGGAAATACCCTTAGGTGAGAGACGACTATCTTTTTTTTTTTTTTAAGATTTTATTTATTTATTTGACAGAGACATAGCGAGAGAGGGAACACAAGCAGAGGGAATGGGAGAGGGAGAAGCAGGCTTTCCGTGGAGCAGGGAGCCCGATGGGGGGCTCGATCCCAGGACCCTGGGACCATGACCTGAGCCGAAGGCAGATGTTTAATGACTGAGCCACCCAGGCGCCCCAAGACTTTAGTTATCTTTAACCTAGCTTAAAACAGGAACCTGTATAAATCTCCCAGATCTATTTATGTCTCAATTTTCTAATATTTTTGAACAAAGATTTCAAAGAAGTCTTGAATGTGTGAAAAATTGTGGTTCAATGAGTGAGATAATTTATGTGAAAGCACATTGAGATCTGTAAAGCTCTATTCAAATATAAAGAATTGTCTTTTTTCCCCATGATTAGAGGTGTTTCCTTTTGAAAATGACAATGAACTTGACTTACTGGCCTGAAATATCACAGTTGTCAAATTCAAATATAATTGTAAAATATGCTAACTCTTTATCAATGGCTTATAAATCAAGGCAATATGCAGCTCTAGGTAGAGGAATTTTACATTTGCATTCTTACCAGTTCTCCTTCAAACTATATTTCTTTCAGTTGGGTGAAAGTAGCACTAAATGTATAATTTCCTGAAACTATCAAATATATGTTCATTTATGACTACTAAATTCTCGTGTGATTTTCCAGTTATTACACAATATTTTGAGTGATAAATCTTGACAATCTTCTAATCAAACAGAAGTATAGATTTTGAGAAATTACACTTTTTGTAAAATCAAATAATCTGAACTTTTGGAGTGTCTAGGAAGGTCATTTTTAAATTTGTTCTCTCTTTTTTTTAATTTTTTTTTGTTATATTAATCACCATACATTACTTCATTAGTTTTTGATGTAGTGTTCCATTGTTCTATTTTTTTAGAGGAAAACATTCTTGAAATTCACTTCTTAGGTGCAGAAAGTTAAAAATCAAAACCTATTATGAGATTTTAGGGACACTGTAGAACCGGAGCCCTTGATTGCTTGTTATACAGGATCTATGAAGAAATGTGATCTTTTGTAGTATTTATTACTCTCAGAGTTTTGACAGAACTCTACTCTGAATTCAAATATCTTGCCAAAATGTGGTTCTTGTAGACTTTAATCAGAACCAGTGTCAACCAATACTGGTTTTTATTAAAACTAAATGTATCTGGTAATCTGGGATACTCATTAACTCTGGCCATTTTTTTCATTAAAATTGTTTATTATTGTTTTAATGAAGGTCTTTGTTGTTTTGTTCACAAAATTCCTAGGTTGGATTCAATACTGGCTTTGTTGGTCCTTGGGGAGGCTGCCAAACTAAACATGGCCTGCTTGAAAGCTTTAATGGAACTAATGAGAGATTTTCTTTTAAGCATTATGTCTGTTCAAAACCAGGTAAGAGTATATTGTTAATTTAGGTGTTTTAAAAGAACTGAAGAGAAACAAATTTTATTTTTGCCACTGTTTAAATTGTATATCATATTAGGGCTTATGATGAGCATAACTTTGTGACAAAAATTTTAATTAAATATAAAAGTAAATGCACATTTCCCATATATCCCAGGATGGATAGATAGATGGATATAGAGAGAGATATCAAGATATAGAAATAGATTATACACACACACACACACACATACATACATCAGAGGGACTTTAAATTTTATTAACAAACTGAGGGGGGAGGAGCAATATGGCAGAGGAGTAGGAGACCTAAATTTCGTCTGCTCCCAGGAATTCAGCTAGATAGGGATCAAACCACTCTGAACACCTATGAACTCAATAGGAGATCGAAGAAAAGAATAGCAGCAACTCTCTGAACAGAAAAGCAACCACTTTCTGGAAGGTAGGATGTGCGGAGAAGTGAATCTGAGGCAATATTCAGGAGGATAGACGGAGGGGGAGGGGGCCTCCATCGGCCACTTCTGGCAAGTGATGGAGCTGCGGAGCACAAAATCGGGACTTTTAGAAGTCGGCTCCGCTGAGGGATGTCTCTCCAGTGGCTAAACGGGGGTGTGGAACCCTCGCTGGGACAGTGTGGTCTCCGGACCCATGGGGTCACAGGAAGACCGGGGGTGACTGAGTGCGGCAGAGCTCCCAGGTATCTGCACGGGGAAGCCGGCTGCAGAGATGGAGCTGAGGCATGGGCTCTCAGCTCGGGGTTGCCATAAACTGTGATCCGCGTGTGGCACAGTCAGGCCACTGCTCCTCCAGCAGGGACCCAACAAGCGGCAGAACTGGGGACACTCCCCTTCCTCCCCCGGAAGGAGTGGCGCAGGAGCGCACCGCAGGGATCTGCTGGGTTTGGAGACTCCACACAGGGTCGTGAGCCAGAGACAGAAACAATCGGTCACAGGCCGGGTGAGCACAGACTGTGGCCAGAGACCGGGGAGATGGGAGTGATTGACTGCTTTTCTCTGGGGACTCACTGAGGAGCGGGGCCCCGAGTTCTCGGCTCCTCTGGGTGGAGATTGTGAGGCTGCTATTTTCACTCTCTCCTCCAAAGCTGTACAAAAAGCTTGCAGGGAACAAAAGCTCCCGAGGGCAAACCCGAGCAGATTACTTAGCCTGGCCCCCAGCAAGGGTGGGGCAATACCACCTCCGGCAAAGACTTTTGGGAACCATGGCAACAGGCCCCTCCCCCAGAAGATCAGCAAGAACAGCCAGCCAAGACCAAGTTTATCGATCGATGAGAACTGCAGAATGCCAGAGCTAGCAGAATACAGCACGTAGAATTCATGGCTTTTTTCCCATGATTCTTTAGTCTTTCAAAGTTAAATTTTTTTAAAATTTTCTTTCTTTTCTTTTTCTTTTTCCCTTTTTCAACCAACATCTTATCAATACCTTTTTAAAAAGACCTTTTTTATTTTTCATTTCTAGAGTCATATTCTATCCCTTCATAGTAGTTAACCTTACTATTGGTATAAGTTGTTCTCTCTTTAAAATTTTGGGATACGGTTTCTTCTAACAGACCAAAATATACTCTAAATCTCTAGTGTATGGCTTTGTTCTAGTCTCCTGCCTGATCACATTCTCTCCCTCTTTTATGTTTTTTTTTTTAAATCGTCTTCTTTTTTCAACCAACTTCTTATCAATTCCTTTATGAAATCCTTTATAATTTTCATCTTTACAGTCATATTCCATCCCTTCATCGTATTTACCCTTATTTTTGTACATATATAAGCTTTTCTTTATTTAAAATTTTGGGAGGCACTTTCTTCTAACAGACCGAAATATGCCCCAAATCTAGTGTGTGGCACTGATCTATGCACCAGCCTGATCATATTCTTGTTTTTTTTTTTTTTTATCTTTTTCTTTTTTTTAATTTTTCTTTCTTTCCCTTTCTTTTCCCCCGGTTTCAGGTCTCTTCTGATTTGTTTAGTGTATATTTTTCTGGGGTCCTTGTAACCCGGTTAGCATTTTGTTCTCTCATTCATCTTTCTCCTCTGGACAAAATGACAAGATGGAAAAAATCACCTCAAAAACAAAAGAACAAGAGGCAGTACCGACTGCCAGGGACCTAATCAATACAGACATTAGTAAGATGTCGGAACTAGAGTTCAGAATGATGATTTTAAAGATACTAGCTGGGCTTGAAAAAAGCATGGAAGACATTAGAGAAACCCTCTCTGGAGAAATAAAAGAACTAAAATCTAACCAAGTCGAAATCAAAAAGGCTATTAATGAGATGCAATAAAAAATGGAGGCTCTAACTGCTAGGATAAATGAGGCAGAAGAGAGAATCAGTGATATAGAAGACCAAATGATGGAAAATAAAGACGCTGAGAAAAAGAGAGATAAACAACTACTGGATCACGAGGGCAGAATTTGAGATATAAGTAATACCATAAGATGAAACAATATTAGAATAATTGGGATCCCAGAAGAAGAAGAAACAGAGAGAGGGGCAGAAGGTATATGGGAGCAAATTATAGCAGAGAACTTCCCTGATTTGGAGAAGGAAACAGGCATCAAAATCGAGGAGGCAGAAAGAACCGCTCTCAAAATCAATAAAAATAGGTCAACACTCTGACATCTAATAGTAAAACTTATGAGTCTCAGAGTCAAAGAGAAAATCCTGAAAGCATCTTGGGATAAGAGATCTGTAACCTACAATGGTAGATACATTAGATTGGCAACAGACCTATCCACAGAGACCTGGCAGGCCAGAAAGGACTGGAATGATATATTCAGAGAACTAAACGAGAAAAATATGCAGCCAAGAATACTATATCCAGCTAGGCTGTCATTGAAAATAGAAGGAGAAATAAAAATCTTCCAGGACAAACAAAAACAAAAGGAATTTGCAAACACGAAACCAGCCCTACAGGAAATATTGGAAGGGGTCCTCTAAGCAAAGAGAGAGCCTAAAAGTAACATAGACCAGAAAGGAACACAGACAATATACAGTCACAGTCACCTTACAGGCAATACAGTGGCACTAAATTCGTATCTTTCAATAATTACCCTGAATGTGAATGGGCTAAATGCCTCAATCAAAAGACACAGGCTATCAGATTGGACAAAAAAACAAGACCCATCGATATGCTGTCTGCAAGAGACTCATTTCAGACCCAAAGACACCCGCAGATTGAAAGTGAGGGGATGGAAAACCATTTACCTTACTAATGGACACCAAAAGAAAGCTGGGGTGGCAATCCTTATATCAGACAAATTAGATTTTAAACCAAAGACTATAATAAGAGATGAGGAAGGACACTATATCATACTTAAAGGGTCTATCCAACAAGATCTAACAATTTTAAATATCTATGCCCCTAACATGGGAGCAGCCAATTATATAAGCCAATTAATAACAAAATCAAAGAAACACATTGACAACAATAAAGTAATAGTGGGGGACTTTAACAACCCCTCACTAAAATGGACAGATCATCTAAGCAAAAGATCAACAAGGAAATAAAGACTTTAAATGACACACTGGACCAAATGGACTTCAACATATATACACAACATTCCATCCCAAAGCAACGGAATACACATTCTTCTCTAGTGCCCATGGAACATTCTCCAGAATAGATCACATCCTAGGTCACAAACCAGGTCTCAACGGATACCAAAAGATTGGGATCATTCCCTGAATATTTTCAGACCACAATGCTTTGAAACTAGAACTCAATCACAAGAGGAAAGTCAGAAAGAACTCAAATACATGGAGGCTAAAGAGCATCCTACTAAAGAATGAATGGGTCAACCAGGAAATTAAAGAAGAATTTAAAAAATTCATGGAAACCAGTGAAAATGAAAACAAACTGTTCAAAATCTTTGGGACCGAGGAAAGTATATAGCAATAGAAGCCTTTCTCAAGAAACAAGAAAGGTCTCAAATACACAACCTAACCCTATACCTAAGGGAGCTGGAGAAAGAACAGCAAATAAAGCCTAAACCCAGCAGGAGAAGAGAAATAATAAAGATCAGAGCAGAAATCAATGAAATAGAAACGAAAAGAACAGTAGAACAGATCAATGAAACTAGGAGCTGGTTCTTTGAAAGAATTAACAAGATTGATAAACCCTGGCCAGACTTACCAAAAAGAAAAGAGAAATGACCCAAATAAACAAAATCATGAATGAAAGAGGAGAGATCACAACCAACACCAAAGAAGTACAAACAATTATAAGAACATATTATGAGCAACTCTATGCCAGCAAATTAGATAATCTGGAAGAAATGGATGCATTCCTAGAGATGTATCAACTACCAAAACTGAACCAGGAGAAAATAGAAAACTTGAACAGACCTATAACTGCTAAGGAAATTGAAGCAGTCATCAAAAATACCCCAACAAACAAAAGCCCAGGGCCAGATGGCTTCCCAGGGGAATTCTACCAAACATTTAAAGAAGAATTAATACCTATTCTTCTGAAACTGTTCCAAAAAATAGAAATGGAAGGAAAACTTCCAAACTCGTTTTATGAGGCCACCATTACCTTGATCCCAAAACCAGACAAAGACCCCATCAAAAAGGAGAATTACAGACCAATATCCTTGATGAACATGGATGCAAAAATTCTCACCAAAATACTAGCCAGTAGGATCCAACAGTACATTAAAAAGATTATTCACAACAACCAAGTGGGACTTATCCCTGGGCTGCAAGTTTGGTTCAACATCTGCAAATCAATCAATGTGATACAATACATTAATAAAAGAAAGAACAAGAACCATATGATCCTCTCAATAGTTGCAGAAAAAGCATTTGACAAAGTACAGCATCCTTTCTTGATCAAAACTCTTCAGAGTATAGGGATAGAGGGTACATACCTCAATATCATAAAAGCCATCTATAAAAAACCTACAGCGAATATCATTCTCAATGGGGAAAAGCTGAGAGCTTCCCCCCTAAGGTCAGGAACGTGGCAGGGATGTCCACTATCACCACTGCTTTCAACATAGTATTAGAAGTCCTAGCCACAGCAATCAGACAACAAAAAGAAATCAAAGGCATCCGAATCAGCAAAGAAGAAGTCAAACTCTCACTCTTTGCAGATGATATGATACTTTATGTGGAAAACCCAAAAGACGCCACCCCAAAACTGCTAGAACTCATACAGGAATTCAGTAAAGTGGCAGGATATAAAATCAATGCACAGAAATCAGTGGCATTCCTATACACCAATAAGACAGAAGAAAGAGAAATTAAGGAGTCGATCCCATTTATAATTGCACCCAAAATCATAAGATACCTAGGAATAAATCTAACCAAAGAGGCAAAGAATCTGTATTCAGAAAACTATAAAATACTCATGAAAGAAATTGAGGAAGACACAAAGAAATGGAAAAACATTCCATGCTGATGGATTGGAAGAACAAACATTGTGAAGATGTCAATGCTACCTAGAGCAATCTACACATTCCATACAATCCCTATCAAAATACCATCCACTTTTTTCAAAGAAATGGAACAAATAATTGTAAAATTTGTATGGAACCAGAAAAGACCCCGAATAACCAGAAGAATGTTGAAAAAGAAAAACAAAGCTGGTGTCATCACAATTCTGGACTTCCAGCTCTATTACAAAGCTGTCATCATCAAGACAGTATGGTACTGGCACAAAAACAGACACATAGATCAGTGTAACAGAATAGAGAGCCCAGAAATGGACCCTCAACTCTATGGTCCACTAATCTTCGACAAAGCAGGAAAGAATGTCCAATGGAAAAAAGACAGTCTCTTCAACAAATGGTGTTGGAAAAATTGGACAGCCACATGCAGAAGAATGAAACTGGACAATATCCTTATACCACACACAAAAATAGACCCAAATGGTTGAAAGACCTAAACGTGAGACAGGAGTCCATCAAAATCCTAAAGGAGAACACAGGCAGCAACCCCTCGACCTCAGCCACAGCAACTTCTTCCTAGAAACATTGCCAAAGGCAAGGGAAGCAAGGGCAAAAATGAACTATTGGGACTTCATCAAGATAAAAAGCTTTTGCACAGCAAAAGAAACAGTCCACAAAACCAAAAGACAACCGACAGAATGGGAGAACATATTTGCAAATGACATATCAGATAAAGGGCTAGTATCCAAAATCTATAAAGAACTTATCAAACTCAACACCCAAAGAACAAATAATCCAATCAAGAAATGGGCAGAAGACACGAACAGACATTTTTCCAAAGAAGACATCCAAATGGCCAACAGACACATGAAAAAGTGCTCAACATCGCTCGGCATCAGGGAAATCCAAATCAAAACCTCAATGAGATACCACCTCAAAACAGTCAGAATGGCTAAAATTAACAAGTCAGGAAATGACAGATGTTGGTGGGGATGTGGAGAAAGGGGAACCCTCCTACACTGTTGGTGGGAATGCAAGCTGGTGCAGCCACTCTGGAAAACAGTAGGGAGGTTCCTCAAAAAGTTGAAAATAGAGCTACCCTATGACCCAGCAATTGCACTACTGGGTATTTACCCCAAAGATACAAATGCAGAGATCCAAAGGGTTATGTGCACCCCGATGTTTATAGCAGCAATGTCCACAGTAGCCAAACTATGGAAAGAGCCAAGATGTCCATTGACAGATGAATAAAGAAGATGTGGTATGTACACACACACACACACACACACACACACACACACACAGAGGATGGAATATTTTGCAGCCATCAAAAGGAATTAAATCTTGCCATTTGCAACAACGTGGATAGAACTGGAGGGTATTATACCGAGCGAAATAAGTCAATCAGCGAAAGACATGTATCATATGATCTCAATGATATGAGGAATTCTTAATCTCAGGAAACAAACTGAGTGTTGCTGGAGTGGTGGGGGGTGGGAGGGATGGGGTGGCTGGGTGATAGACATTGGGGAGGGTATGTGCTATGGTGAGCACTGTGAATTGTGTAAGATTGATGAATCACAGACCTGTACCTCTGAAACAAATAATGCATGATATGTAAAAAAAAAAAAAAGAAGAAGAAGATGGCAGGAAAGGAAGAATAAAGGGGGGAGAAATCGGAGGGGGAGACGAACCATGATAGTGTATGGACTCTGAGAAACAAACTGAGGGTTCTAGAGGGAAGGGGGGTGGGGGGATGGGTTAGTCTGGTGTTGGGTATTAAAGAAGGCACGTACTGAGTGGAGCACTGGGTGTTATGCACAAACAATGAATCATGGAACACTACATCAAAAGCTAATGATGCAATTTATGGTGATTAAGATAACAATAAAAAAGAAAACCATTTTATTAACAAACTTGAGATCACATAGTCATATATGGATTAGTTTCCTCTTTTAAAAATTTAAAATATATTATGAAATCATTTTTCATTATAGTTACATATTATTAAAATTTACATTTTGGTCTGCATGAGATAATTTAACCATTTCTTCATTGTTGAACATTGAGTTTGTTTCTAATTATTCACAATTAATTGCAAATAATGTTGAACTGGTATTCTCATACATAAGATCTTTATCTGTGCTTATGACTATTACTTCAGAATAGATTCATAAAATTAAATTACTGAATAATAGACTATGAACTTTCTTTTAATATTTTTAGGATAGATCTCCAAATTCCTCTCCAGAATATATAACTGTTTTGCTTTCCTTTGAAAATTGTATAAAGTGCCACCCACAACAATTGAGCTTTATATAAAAAAGATTCTTTTGAAATATAATATGGGAAATTGTATTTCATTGGATTAATTTATATTCTGTTGATTACTAAGGAAATTGAAAAATTGTTCTCCATGTACTCTTTAGCTATTTGTATTTTTTATTCTTTGAGCTAGATTTTATGCAATCTACCCATGGAAAACCTGTTTTTTAATGAGTACATTTTAGAATTTCAGTTGATTATGGTTCTTTAACAACTCTATAAAATTTGAAGATATTTTTTATCATAAGTACTGTATATAGTTTTAATTATGACAGAACGTACTTTGATTATCTAATAACTATTTTCTCATTTTAGGAGGAAGGCTGCAAAGTAGATGACTTTTCCTGGGCCTGGAATGTAGTCTACATGTATACAACAATTCTTGCAGAAATCTGTTTGTATGCGACCACTTCTAATTTGCGAAAAACTGCCCTTACTGGTTTCTGTGTCTGTAAAAGTTCACAAAAAGATATTTTACGCATGGATAAATCAGAAGAACCACCAGAGTTGAAGGAAACAAGCATTTTAGGTCTTTTTGAATATTTCTCTTCAAAAATGTCAGATAATTGTAAGTAAATTATTTCTCAACTTGTTGAGAAATATTTCTTAAATGTCCCTGTCCACATATAGCAATAAGCCTTTTTTATTTTATTTTATTTTATTTTATTTTATTATATTTATTTACTTTTATTTTTTTAACCTACAGTGTTTTATTCATTTCAGATATATAATATAGTGACTCAACAATGCCGTACATCATGCAGTGCTTATCACAAGTGCACTCCTTGATCCCCATTACCTATTTCACCCATCCCTCCACCCATCTCCCCTGTGGTAACCATCATTTTGTTCACTTTAGAGTCTGTTTTGTGGTTTGTCTCTCTCTTTCTCTTTTTTCCCTCTCTGCTCATTTTTTTTGTTTGTTTCTTAAATTCCACATATGAATGAAATCATATGGTATTTGCCTTTCTCAGAATTATTTTGCTTAGTATTATACGCTCTAGCTCCATCCATATCATTGCAAGTGGCAAGATTTTATTCTTTTCTATGGCTGAACAATATTTCATTGTGCATATATACTACATATTCTTTATCCATTCATCTATTGATGGACACTTGGACTGCTTCCATAATTTCACTATTGTAAATAATGCTGCAATAAACATAGGAGTGCATGTATCCATTTGAATTAGTGTTTTTGTATTTGGGTAAATACCCAGTAGTGTGATTGCCAGATTGTAGGGTAGTTCTATTTTTAACTTTTAGAGGAATCTCCGTAGTGTTTTCCGCAGTGGCTGCTCCAGTTTTCATTCCCACTAATGGAGCATGAAGGTTCCTTTGTCTTACCAAGACTTGTTGTATCTTGTATTTTTTATTTTAGCCATTCTGACAGGTGTGAGGTGATATCTCATTGTAGTTTTGATTTGCATTTCCCTGATGATGACTGATGTTGAGCATCTTTTCATGTGTCTGTTGGCCATCTGGATGTCTTCTTTGGAGAAATATCTGTTCATGTCTTCTGCCCATTTTTTCATTGGATTATTTGTTTTTTGGGTGTTGAGTTGTATAAGTTCTTTATATATTTTGGATACTAGCTCTTTATCGGATATGTCTTTTGCAAATACCTTCTCCCATTCTATAGATGGCTTTTTAGTTGTGTTGGTTGTTTTCTTTGCTGTGCAAAAGCCTTTTATTTTGATATAGTCCTAATAGTTTACTTTTGCTTTTATTTCCCTTGCCTCAGGAGCATATCCAGAAAAATGTTGCTATGGCTGATGTCAGAGACATTACTGCCTATGTTCTCTTCAAGGATTTTTATGGATTCAGGTCTCACATTTAGATCTTTTATCCATTTTGAATTTATTTTTGTGTGTGGTGTAAGAAAGTGCTCCAGTTCATTCATTTGCATGTACGTGTCCAGTTTTCCTAATACCATTTGTTGAAGAGATTGTGTTTTTCCCATTGCAGTCTTTCCTGCTTTGTTGAAGAGTAATTGACCAAATAATTGTGGGTTTATTTCTGGGTTTTCTATTCTTTTCTCTTGATATATGTGTCTATTTTTGTGCCAGATCATAATGTTTTGATAACTATAGCTTTGTAATATAACTTGAAGTCTGGAATTGTGGTGCCTTCAGTTTTACTTTTCTTTTTCAAGATTGCTTTGACTATTTGGGGTCTTTTGTGGTTCTGTATAAATTTTAGGATTGTTTGTTCTAGCTCTGTGAAAAATGCTGTTGGTATTTTAATAGGGATTGCATTAAATGTGTAGATTGCTTTGGGTAGTATAGACATTTTAATGATATTTGTTCTTCCAGTCTATGAGCATGGAATCCCTTTCCATTTCTTTGTGTTGTCTTCAATTTCTTTCATCAGTGTTTTATAGTTTTCAGAGTACAAGTCTTTCACCTTGTTGCTTAGATTTGTCCCTAGGTATCTTACTTATAGATATAGTCTTTTGTCAATGTTTTCTCAACCCAAGTGGACAAATAGATGTTTCTGGTTGTGCAACATATTTAAAGATTTGATCTGCAATAAAGAGGATACACATATCAAAATTGCCTCCTCCACAATCAGAGGTCAATCTGATTTCTATGACATCCAACTTCTTGTACAAGCCATAAATAATACTGTGTAGGCGTTGTCAACATGATTACTGGGGAAGATAAGTTTGTCTTTTTGGAAAGTGACTTAAAGAACCTGGAGCTGCTGCTGTATTTAATTGAAAATGAATTTTTCACATGATTTTATCCTCCAAGTAAGTAAATTTTTAGAGTGAGATAACCAGTCTTAAGTCACACAGATTTGTACTTTAATTCTATAACTTATATCTCGGAATCCTTGGTCAATTTATTTAATTTTGCTGACTGTTTTCTTTACCTGATAATTATGATAAGACTGCTATTCATATCATAGGGCTTTTTGTGAGAAAAAACTATGGAAACATATAAATACTTGGCATAGTACCTTGTGCATAGTAAAGGTCCAGTAAATGTTAATAGATGTTATGGTTGTTAATGTGGTTGTTAATATTGCTATAATGAGAAAACCTCAGTGAGGAAGGATTTTTTTCCCCTAACATTACTATGTACAGTTTATATCCTCAGAATCCTACTTTATTTATATATAAAGATATAAATGATAGTGAAAAATATTTTTAAATGGTATATATAATATATAAATATTCTCTTATGAATGAGTCAAATAGTGTTCTTATGGACCATTTTTATATAAAGGCTTTAATATGAAAAAACACTTAAAATCATAGTTTTGTGAAGACAATGTTATAGGAAACTAATGATTTCCATGAAGATAATTTCCTGGTGATCTAATCTGATATGGGAGCAGAACTTAAGGAATCTAGAAAAATGGATGACTATTTAGAATGTTCTGTTTTCATTCTGAGGTTTTGTGTCAAACAAGCTTTTCATAGAGTCAGATATTTATTAATTCTAGAGTGAGGTCTCTGCCCAGTGACTGAAGTGCTGCCTTTTAGTGGTTTTGATTGAATGGAAATTTCTATGTATGCTTATAAATACCAACTATACATTTAACATTTGCTACCATGGACTTAACTGTGTCCCCCAAAGTTCATTTGTTAAAACTATAACCCACAATGTGACTGTATTTGGAGATGAAGTTATGATGGTAGGGTCTGATATGTTTGAATTAGTGTCCTTATAAGAAAAGACACCAGAGAGCTCACTTTCTCCAGTATGTGAGGACACTGAGAAAGCAGCCATCTAAAAGCCAAGAAAAGAGCCCTTACCATAAACAGAATCAGTTGGCACCTTGATCTTGGAAATCCTAGCCTCCAGAACTATGAGAAAATAAATTGATTTCTTATGTTTAAGACTCTAAGTCTATGGTATTTTGTTATGGCATCCCAAGAAAACTAATATACCTCCCCAGAGTGTTGTGATATAGGCAGGTCTGAATATGCTTAAATGCCTAGTAAATCCTTATTTGAAACACAGATTTTTACAGCATAGTCTCTATTTTGTATTTATTTTCATTTATTTATTTACTTACTTATGTACTTATTTATAAGTTTTTAATTCCAGTTAGTTAACACAGTGTTATATGAGTTTCAGGTGTATGATATAGTGACAGCATAGTCTTTGATGAGACAATTTTAGCTGGAAAAACGTGAGAGAAGATGATAAAAAATTATTTAAATGCACAGAATTTTTGCTTGATCCCTATTGAATTCCAATTTTGAGAAATATTTTGCCTTGATGGGTCATAAAGGATAACAATAGTTAACATTTATTGAGCTCTTACTATGTGTCCAGCATGAGTCTAGGCTGATTCATTAATCATTACAACAAGACTATACCTATATTCATATTGTCCCCATTTTATAGATGAGAAAACTGATGCACTAACAGTTTATTTGTCCAAGGAAATATAGTTAGTAGGCAGTACATCTGAGTCTTAACCTAGGCAGTCTGGCTTCAGAGACCATGCTAACTACCTCACTATACTGAACTAACTAAATTAGTTGACCTACTGAATGAAAAATTAGAAAAAAAATTATCCATTTTCATTTTGAAGAATGTGAAAAAGATGACTTTGAGGAATTCTGACAGTCATTATCCTATAGCATTGTTTGTAAAAAGTATTTTCATAGACTTTGTTCATGGTCCTTATTTCTAATGTAAATTCTTGGGCCTTGTTCTAGAATTTTGGATCAAAAATCCTAAAAGTGGATTGTAGGGATCTGTATTATTAAGCCTAGAGAAAACCTAGCCTATAAATTTAGCTGTTAAACAAGCTAGTAAAATGCTGTCCTGATCATAGAGGAAAATATCTTTCTTACTTGTTGCAGACCTTTATGCATCTAATCGGAGAGTGTTTATATCAGATGATTTATATATAATTTTACAAAGAGGGAAACATAGCCTTGTGTTGTACACTATATTTGAAATGCTATATTCTATGCTCCTACTTTGGTTTTCAGAGTGTTAAAATGATAGGCTTTTATCAAGCCTTGATTATCTGGAATCTGTGTTGTGAAATTAACACTTGAAAATGGTGTATTCTGTGAGAAACCTACAGAAACTGATTTAGTGTGTCTTGCATAGGAAATACATAATGAATGATAGAACAAAATACATCACAGAATAGTAAAAATTTTGTTGCTCATGTTGTCCTCATCCAATGCACAAATCTCTAGTAGACCCATTTGCAAATAGTCCACAGTAACATTCTGTTTAAAAGTCAACAGAGATTAGAACTCCCTATCTCCGAAAGCAGGTCATCCCACTTTTAAACACTGTGAAAGATTCTTCCTTATATTAAAATGAAATCTATCTTTCTAACTTTGGTTTAAGTTTTCCCTCCTAGAGGTCATAAGAAAAAAAACTACCAACTCTATTCCATTTCCCACATGCAAGCCCTTCAAATATTTGATGATAATTACATTGGTTTTCTTTCTCCTCCTCTTCACTTTGCATTCATCTCCCATCTCTGCTTACTGCCAAGCTCCTGTGCTAACTTTTCATAATATGTGAAAAACAGATTTCCAGTATGGTTTATGATTAGCTTCTTAAGATTGCTGGAAGGTTGTAATGTTGTTAACTTTGAATTGGTAATAATTCATTCCAGTGTTATGATGTGAAGACATGTGAGACATGTGAAGACAAGTATTTTTTCATTCAATGTTGTCTATGAATGAGAAAAGTAAATATGACATTCTTCCTTTTTCATTCTTTTGTTGAGAATTATTTTCTTAAACTGGTTCTGCATTGATTTAGTGAATGAAATATACATCACAGTTGTAAAATAACTTTGTATGCTACATTTCGATTCATTTTAACTTAGGAGAAAACATTATTACAGAGCAATAACTCCTTTTTTTTAATAACTCCTTTTTAAAAAGCAAATGCAAGTTAATTGGAATCTTAGAACCAATTGAAATGTTTAATGGAACTCTATTAAATCTTCAATATAACTTTTATCTTGGTGAAAGTTATTCAGAAAAATATTCAGTAACAGTATTGTGTTTATTGTATGTGGAAAATAACTTCTTTAAAAATCCATGTATATGTTAGTGATAGAATTAGGCAGTCCTCATAATTCACAGTTCTTTGTGTTGACAAATCTAAAAGTATGGTACCCCTGAGAATTTTATATATATATGGAAGTTAACCAAATGTATCTATTTGTCTTTTTTAAAAATTATTTTATTGTGGGAAGAGCACTTTACATGAAATCTACCTTCTTTCTTTTATTTTGTTATGTTAGTCACCATACAGTACATCGTTAGTTTTTGAAATCTACCTTCTTAAAAGTTTAAGTGTACATTATTGTTGACAGTGGGTACAGTGTTGTATAATAGATTTCTAGAGCTTATTTATCTCGCTTGATTGAAACTTTATGTCCATTGATAAGTAATTTGAATTTCTCCTTTCCCTCATTTTCTGGAAACCACACTTTTTTTTTAAAGATTTTATTTATTTATTTGAGAGAGAGAATGAGATAGAGAGAGAGAACATGAGAGGGGGGTGGGTCAGGGAGAGAAGCAGACTCCCTGCTGAGCAGGGAGCCCGATGCGGAACTCGATCCCAGGACTCCAGGATCATGACCTGAGCCAAAGGCAGTCGCTTAACCAACTGAGCCACCCAGGTGCCCCTACACTCTTTGATTATACTGTTTGATTTTATTAATATGACCATGTTAGATATCTCATGTAAGTGAAACCATGCAGCATTTGTCTGTCTTTCCATGACCGTCCTCAGCATGATATCCTCAAGGTTCATCTGTGTTGTTGCATATGGCAGAATTTCCTTCATTTTTAAGGCTTAACAGTACTCTATTGTGGATGTATACCACATTTTCTTCATCCACTGGCTTTATGTTAGTCATAAAATTGCAAAAATGAGCAATTATAAAAAAGTTATTTAAAAAACTTTTTGCAGTAATCATCTTTTACTTACTCCAGGATAAATTATATTATTTATTACTTGTTAACGTAGGATATGTTTGAAGATTTATCTTTGATCTATTCTCAGGTATGCTATCTCTAGATTTAGTCTATATCTTTTAGAAAACACAGTTGTATTTTAAAAATGAAGATGAATTCAGAAATCATCAATCCAAAGTTCTACATGCCCTGCTTTCTTTTGGAGTTATTTGTAGGTCTGTAACTCATTTTGCTTGGTATATCATTCTTTATTTCTTTCTGTCATCCTTTTAAATAAAACATAATTTTCAAAAGAGATATCATTGACTGCACAATTTCTCTAAAAACCCTATGCATCTGAAATAATCTCTCAGCTTGTTAATATAGGTGACATATGCCACTCAATGCAGCCAAATATCATTCACTGAAAATTAATTAAACCCTACTCTGAAAAAATTATCAATTCTGTCAGGCTTGTGAGACAGAAAAAAGTTAGCAGAATATTCAGTTGATGTCATGATACTGACAACATAAAATGTATGTTTTTTATTTGTACAGAAGTACAGAGAATATTATATGGTTTAAGGAACAAATAGATAATCCAGTCCAATTGAACAAGGATATTAGATATTTATTCTCTCTGCCTCTCATATTTCTATATGCTACATGCTGTGGAACATATGAGATAAATATAAGGAACAGAAAAGCTAATTTACTAATATACATAACTTCATGTTTCTCTGAACTTTCTTTTGTACCTTTCCAGTGGATTTTACCAAATTATAGCTTGTATTTTTAATAATCATTTTATTTCTCTATGTTAGTTAAGAGTAGATTTGGCTACCTGTAGTAAAAATACATTAGATTAAATAAAATGAAAATTTATTTCTCTCCCACATAAAATAAATCCAGAAATAGGCAGTCTAAGGTTGGTGTCGGGGCTTAAGAGGTTCTCAGGGAGGCAGGTTCATTTTCTTTTGCTATTCTGAGGGTGCAGAAGGGAAGAATAATAATATCCATTTTCTACTGTCTTCTTAATAGGAAGTACCACATAACATTATTGCTGTAAACTCATTGGCTTAAATGTAATCATATGGCCACACCTAAGGAGAGTTTATTTTGTTTTCTGAGTATCAATCAGCCAAGCTAAAAGTAGTGATTCACATTACTAAGGAAGAAAGGGAGACTGGATATTGTGAAGTAATTTACAATCTGTGCAAAGCTTATTTTACCAAGTTTTGTTCTCTCTCAGGTCAGGGAATAGGTGTTAGCCTTTATTGCTTCACCCTACATTACCTAATGCATTGCCTCATTCAGAGTAACCTCTCAATAAATAAGTGTTGAATATATGAATGGATGAAGGAAAGGAAATGGATACTGTATTGAGATATGATGAGATGACATTTTCAATTCAAAATGGTTATTTTTTAAAAAGATTTTATTTATTTTTCAGAGAGAGAGAGCGCAAGCAGGGGGGAGTGGCAGGCAGAGTGAGAAACAGAGAGAAGTCCCTTATGCAGGACTCGATCCCAGGACCCTGGGTTCATGACCTGAGCCAAAGGCAGATGTTTAGCTGACTGAGCTACCCAGGCATCCCTCAAAATGGTTATTAAACATCATCTTTATACATTGCTAATCCACTTATTCTCATTCTTTTTCTTTTCAAAAATAATTAGCACAAGTTCTTTTCAATTCACAAGAGAAAAGTTGTCCATTTGTTTACTCATTATAATGTGAATGTGCATTATGTGCATCATTCTATATTAATGACTCATGGAGCATCAAAGAACTTTAAAAACAACTTTGGATAAACATAGCTATTACATGGTTATGGAAAGTAGGACTAAATCTGTAGTTGGTTTGATGGGGGAAGATGGGGGAAGTAAGGATGGGGAGGGCTAAATAAACATGAAAAGTTAAGAAGCCATTATGGAAACCAGCCAATCAGAAATGGGTCCTTGGGGCAGAAAAAAAAAAAAAAAGAAATGGATCCTTGGTCCTGGAATCTAAAGTATGATATATACAATACTAAATGCATTGAATTTCAGGATGAATCTGTATTTCTCTTTAAATATTTGATGTTTTTGGTAGCACTTGATAAAACTTGCATGTGAGGAAAATTCATTTGGACATCAGAATATCTAGATTTGCTGAGTAGACACATTCTACTCTTATCTTGAACATTATGAGTTCTATTAGTTCACTGAAGGCAGGATTTGTTGTGATGATTATGGATTCCTCCTTCAAAAATGTCATTAACTTATCTGTAGAAACATCTTCAATTTCCCCACAAGCACAGGTTTATTTACAGAGAAACTAATGACATTTAATTTTCAGGGCCTTTCACCACATAGGACACTTCTTCTTCTTCTTCTTCTTTTTAATTTATTTGACAGACTTCTAAAATCCTAGGAAGGACACTAGGAATATCTCTTCATAGAGAAATGTCTTTTTAAAAAAAAAATTGGCAAAAAATAAGAAGTTTTTATAGTTTTTGAAAAAGAGGGCTTCATAATTACATATGCTTTAGCTCTCATAAAATCTAAATCTCCCTAATAGGCTGAAGTATTTTAAATACTAGCAACTCATAACCACCCTGCATATATTAATATTGTTCTTTACATCCAGTAAGCATTCTATCAAGTTTATGTGTATTGAATTAAATTTAATATCTGCCAGCCTCTTAGGTAACTGAGAAAAACCATTCAATGTGTTGAAAATAATTATAGTTAGCAAAAACAATTTTAAGTAGAGTTGAAGAGTAATTAAAGTTATCATTAAAATTATTTTTGAATTATAGTGAAAATATCTTTTCCTCTTGAATGTATTAGAGTGGTTGTTGGTCCCAAACCTTGTCATTAAAAAATGATTTATTCTGGGTATCCTAACAACTAGCTTTCAGGGAAAGTAATAACATGTATATTAATACAGAAGAACATTTGCTTTTTATTCAGCTTTTACTTTCAATTATAATATGGAAGAGCTCTTGACCTGTTGCCACAGGTCAGTGTTATCTTTATATACCTGCATGTACATACATGCTTAAAACATACTAGCATTATGTGTATGATCAGAATGTGCTGGGCAAATTAATTATTTATATATGATATATAATATCATAATATTATAATTTAGGAAAAATTTTGGGAATAATTTCTATAAAGCAAAATGTGTTGTCTCTCTATTCCTAAACTTGGTGACGAGAGTATTAAGAATAGACCACTCTGTCTTATGAATGCACGTATATGTACAAATCTTAAGTAAAATACTAACAGACCAAATTCAGCAGTGTGTTAAAGTAATAATATACTATATTTATACTGTTCATTCTAGGAATCTAAGGAGAGATCATTATTACAAAATTTAAAACTCTTTTAACTAAAGAAGGAGTTATTCTTAATAGATGCCAAAATAGAACTGATTAAGCTAAAAATACATGCCTGATTTTTTAGGAAGATAAAGCAAATAGGATTAAACCTAGAAATATAAGGGTACTTTCTTAAATTGTTGAGGATTTATCAGAAACTAAAATCAGCATCAGCCTAAAGAATTAAAAACTAGGGTGCCTGGGTGGCTCAGTTGGTTAAGCGGCTGCCTTGGGATCGAGTCTCGCATCAGGCTCCTTGCTTGGCAGAGAGCCTGCTTCTCCCTCTCCCTCTGCCTGCCTCTCTGCCTACTTGCGCTCTCTTTCTCTATCTCTGTCAAATAAATAAAATCTTTAAAAAAAAAGAATGAAAAACTAAAAATAATCTCATTTAGGTTAAGTAAAATCCAGAATTTCTACATTAATTGCTGATATTTTACCACATTCTGGATATCCTAGCTGATATAAGACAAAAAGAAAAAAGCAGGTATAATATTGGAAAAGCATTTATGGGTGATCTGAATGTCTATTTTGAGAGTATGAAAATAATATTAGCACTAATTAAATAAAATGGCTAGTTACAAGAAACATTACTGTCAATGACTTTACTATATACCAGCAAAAACTAAATAGAAAAAAAAACCCACTTACAATAGCATAAAAACAGCAAAATCCTAAGGAATGTGCTCTCTAAAGAACAAAAGCCATAAAACTTTAAAGACATAAAATAAGACTTGAAATAAGTGAATATAAACTTTGGTATTGTAAAGATATAGATTCTCCCAAAATTAATCTATAAATTAAATGTAATTCCAATAGAATAGTCAAAAGAGTATAAATTGGCAGGTTAATTCTATAGATGATCTGGAAGAATATAGTCAAGAAAACTTAGAAAAAGGGCAGTGTCTTAAACATCAAACAACAATAATTCTCTGTATGATACTAGTAAAATAATCTATTAGTCTACCTGGACTAATAGATTTTCATAACAGAATATAAAATATCTATATATCTGTATTTGTATCTATGAATATGGTACCCACCTTTTGCCATATTTTTTGATGTACAAGATGCACTAGTATATAAGATACCTTAATTTCATAAGGACTGTTTTTCAAAATATTAAGTACTTTTATCATATGGGCATATGCTAAACATGATTTTAAAGTATTCCTGTACAGGGGCGCCTGGGTGGCTCAGTCGTTAAGTTTCTACCTTGGGCTCAGGTCATGATCCCAGGGTCCTGGGATCCAGTCCCGCATTGGGCTCCCTGCTCAGCGGGAAACCTGCTTCTCCTTCTCTCACTCCCCCTGCTGGTGTTCCCTCTCTCGCTGCGTCTCTCTGTCAAATAAGTAGATAAATAAATAAGTAAAATCTTTATTTTAAAAAAAAAAAGTTTTCTGTACAAATAAACCCATTATTTTGTGTATGCAATTAGATTACATTATATGCTGGAAACAATAGGAAATCATAAAACTGGAGAGACAGGCATATTCTACTAGAAATTATGAAGTTCATGGAAAGCAAATATTCTGCATTTTAGTCACTGAAAACTAACAAGAAAACCATGAAATAAGAAAACTGAGTATATTCTTTTCTTTTAAAGATTTTATTTATTTATTTGACAGAGAGAGAAACACAAGCAGGGGGGTGTGAGAGGGAGAAACAGGCTTCCTGCTGAACAGGGAGCCCGATGCGGGGCTCGATCCCAGGACCCCGGGATCATGACCTGAGCCGAAGGCAGATGCTTAATGACTGAGCCACCCAGGTGCCCCCAAAAACGGAGTCAATTCTTGAACAACAAACCACAGTAAAAAGCATATAGAAAAATGATCTTTTAAAAGGAATTTCAGTATCATTCTTATACATCAGTACTTTTTTTTTAAAGATTTTATTTATTTATTTGAGAGAGAGCATGACAGAGAGAGAGAGAGCACAAACAGGGGGGAGGGGCAGAGGGAAGAGGGAGAAGCAGGCTCCCCACTGAGCAGGGAGCCCAATGTGGGGCTCCATCCCAGGACCCTGAGATCATGACCTGAGCTGAAAGCAGATGCTTAACCAACTGAGCTACCCTGGTGCCCCCATCAGTAAGTATCTTGCTGAATGTTAGTACAAAGACAAACACAGGGTGGGAGGGGTATAAAGAGATTCTAATTGGAAGCTGCATTTCAATGAATTTCTTTTTGACTTAATAGGCTGCACTACTTGTAGTGGTTTTAATTTTTATTCTCAAACCCTAGAGGATCATTATCTCCCAAATTAGGTAAATCATGATTCCAAAATTTGAAAACCCTTCATCCTTGCAGTGATCCAGAAGGTGTCTTCACTGCTGACACTTACTGTTTCAGGACCTGGGGATCACCAGAGTTATCACACAGCACAACGTCCTTACTACTATGAAGGACATTTCTAGTTCCATTTTTGAAAGAATTCCATTGCTATTTTTTTGTTTCATTCCACCCTATGACATTTAACACATTCCAACTTTAGTAATAGTAAGTTTCTTCCTTTATTTATTATTCTCACCTCAAAATTTGGAGCTAGTATCTATTCATCTCACTCATCCCTCCTTCAGACACCTTATTGATTGACACATCTAAGAGCAGAAATTTTCTGGTTAGTCTGGTGGGTAGTTAATTCTCTTAACAAATTCTATTATATGATGCAATTTCTTTAATAGCCTGATGCTTGGACCACATTTGTCTCATCATAATTTCATTCAATCTTCATCCAATTTTTGCATTACTCTACTTACACTACTTCTCAGGGATGTTGGATTTTTATTCCTATGCTTGTTATCTCATTATTAAAAGAGCTTTTTAGCTCTAGACATCACAGACTCACATAGCATTGCAAGGCAAGAAGAAAGAGAAGCCTCTCTTCTAAAGAGTCTATTCACCTTATTATAAAACAAAAGATTTCCCAGAAGCACTCCAGAAGACTGTCCCTTGTGTGAAATTGACAGGGCTAGATACTCTGGTCACTACTAGTTACAAGGAAGGCTGGAAAAGTAAATGCCTGGTGAAGAGAGGCATTTGTGATTGCCCATGAGAATTTGTTCCCATTATCTGGGTGCAGAATAGGAATTCTATTTTTAAGGAAGGGGCAAGGTATGGCTGGTAGGTCAGCAATTACCTATACTGTTTAAAAATTAGAAAAGATGGTGGTGCCTGGGTGACTCAGTCAGTTAAGCATCTGCCTTCAGCTCAGATCATGATCTCAGGGTCCCAGGATCGAGCCCTGCATTGGGCTCCCCGCTCAGCAGGTAGTCTGCTTCTCCCTCTGCCCTTCCACCCACTTGTGCTCTCTTTCATGTTCTCTCTCAAATAAGTAAATAAAATCTTTAAAAATAAATAAATACAAATCAGAAAAGATGGTAAGTTTATGCCATCAGCTCAACATACTAACACAACTTGGTAACGTATTTTATCATGTATAAGTTTTAATAGTGATAGTGTTAGCAGTCGGAATAACCAAAGTGTTTACTCATTTGGAGTTTGAGTTTGATAACATATCCAGTGTCAGAAGCGTTTTGTATTTAATTGATATTTATGAAAGTGAAAAATTAGTTTGTGTCACATCATTAGTCAAATACTGGTAAACATATTATTTTATTTTCATATTCACCTGGTAATTTTGGGCTACTTTTGTTTTTACTTGAATATATAATATACATATTCTTAATAAATATGATGCTCCATTATGTTCCTCCTCTAAAATAATTGATAACCCCTGTCCTTGTTATCATTTAAAATTGGTAAGTGGCCTTTTTTGCTACTGAATTACTTTAATTACATTTGTTTAATACCATACTTTCAACTTCTCTTTTTATAAGTTTACAATTTTCCCACTGAAATTGTTTTGTCTTTTTATTTCCTCCAAGTTCTTATGTTCTTGGTTTCTTTTGGGAATACAATAATGCTCAGCATTGCTCAACTACTGTGTTCTTTTGAGAAAGTTATAACATTTGACTTGACCCTAATGGGTCTGAGCCTCAGACTTTGGTAGTGATAAATTTAAATCTAGAAATTTATGAGGAGTTTATGTTACTCCTTGTCTATGTGGCTTATGACTTATTATTTTGCTAACAAAATCTACCAATAGGATGTGAAAATTTTTCCTTGCTGTGCTGTTTTGTGTAGCTGTGCTCCATCTTTAACAGAATCATTGCTAAGCATCTCTGGCTTTCCATTGATGTCAAGAATGTTTTGGATGTAGAGCGGATGAACTAAGATGGTAGAGTAGTAGGGGGCCCTAGGCTTGCCTGGCTCTTTGAACTCAGCTAGATAAATATCAGATCATTCTGAATAACTAAGAAATTGATCTGAGGACCAACTGCACAACTAGAGGGAGAAAAGAGGCCACATAATGGAAGGTAGAAGGTGCAGAGATGTGATTTGGGGGAGAAGTGGATCATGGGTGCCACTGAGGAGAGGGAGTCCTGATCACAGAAAGAGACGAGAAAGAGAGAGGAGCACACAGGGGATCACACAAGGAAAACACTGCCCCAAAACCACTGACTGGAAAAATGAGAGGGGCTGATTTTCATGATTTTTTTTTTTTTTTTTACAACCATGGGGCTAAAAGACTGGAGTTTTAGAGGTTTCATGGCAGGTTGCTTAGCAATGATTCTGTTAAAGATGGAGCAGGTGTGGAGCCTGGTGGGTGCTGAGTTGCTTCTGTGGAGAAGGAGGGCAGATAGCTCGAGGCGGGGGAAGATGATGTGATCTGAGGATCCCCTGGAATGCACTGGGAGAGATGATTCCCCCTTCTTGGAGTGCATCTGAGAGAGGTGGCATTGCCTCTCTTGGTACAAAGGAGCCTTTGGGCACCATTTCTCTCACCTTCCTCTCAGCCTAAACTAACTTCAGTAAGCAGCACAGCACCAACAGTGGTGTAAAATGCTTACACCAAGCCCCGGCCCTCTGCACTCCATAGGTGCAGCTTTTCTAGGACAAGTGTGCTTGAGAAACTCTGCAGAGTTTCTGACCTGAGGTAAAGAGCAGCCAAAACACAGCAGCAGAGTACACACAGCATACACCAGAGACACTTCCTAAAGCACCAGACCCTGGACAATATGACTTCTTCCTCATAAAGCCATTAATCTGGAGCAGGAAACGTAACAGGCTTTCCTAACACACAGAAAAAGATAGAGACCTAGACAAAATGCCAAGACAGAGGAATTCATCCCAAGAAGAGGTCACAGCCAGGGATCTATTCAAAACACATATATGTATGCTTGATCCAGAATTTAAACCAACAATCGTAAGGATACTAGCTGGGCTGGAGAAAATCATAGAAGGCACCAAGGAGTCTCTTTAAAAGACATAAAAACTAGTCAGGCCAAAATAAAAAATGCTATAACCAAGATGCAAAACCAACTGGATGTAATGGCCACAAGGATGGAATAAGTAGAGGAATGAACAAGTGATATAGAAGATAAAATTATGGAAAATAATGAGGCTGAAAAGAAGAGGGAAAGGAAAATATTTGATCATGAATGTAGATTTAGGGAACTCAGGGACTCCACAAAGCATAATAACATTCATATCATAGGAGTCCCAGAAGAAGAGAGGGAAAAAGGGGCAGAAGGTTTATTTGAAGAAATTATGGCTGAAAACTTCCTTAGCCTGGGGAAAGAAACAGACATCCAAATCCAAGAGACACAGGGAACTCCCATCAAAATCAACAAAAGCTGGCCAACATCAAGACATATCATACTTAAATTTGCAAAATATAGATATACAGAAAAAATCCTAAAAGGAGCAAGAGAAAAGAAATCCCTAACTTACCAGGGAAGACAAATAAGAATAGCAGCAGATCTCTCCACAGGAACTTGGCAGGCCAGAAGAGAGTGGCATGATGTATTCAACCCACTGAATGGGAAAGATATGCAGCCAAGAATATTTTATCCAGCAAGGCTGTCATTCAGAGTAGAAGGAGAGACAAAGAGGTTCCCAGACAAACAAAAACTAAAGGAGCTTGTGACCACTAAACCAATCCTGAAAGAAATATTAGAGGGGACTCCTTGAGTGGGAAAGAAAGATCAAAAGCAACAAAGACTAGAAAGGAACAGAGAAAATCGCCAGAAACACTGATTTTACAAGTAATACAATGCCACAAAATTCATATCTATCAATAATCACTCTGAATGTAAATGCTCCAATCAAAAGACATAGGGTATCAGAAGGGATATTAAAAAAAAAAAAAAAGACCCATCTATATGCTGTCTACAAGAGACTCATTTTAGATCTAAAGACACCTGCAGATTGAAAGTGAGGGGATGGGGAACCATTTATCATGCTAATGAACGTCAAAAGAAAGCCAGAGTGGCCATACTTATATCAGATAAACTAGATTTTAAACCAAAGACTGTCACAAGAGATGAAGAAGGGCACTATATCATAATAAAGGGGTCTAGCCAAGAAGATCTAACAATTGTAAATATGTATGCTCCAACTTGGGAGCACCCAAATATATAAATCAATTAATAACAAACATAAAGAAACTTATTGATAATAATACAGTAATAGTAGGGGATTTTAACACCCCACTTACTGCAATGGACAGATCACTATGCAGAAAATCAACAAGGAAACCATGGCTTTGAATGACACACTGGACCAGATGCACTTAACTGATACGTTCAGAACATTTCATCCTAAAGCAGTAGAATACACATTCTTTACGAGTGCACATGGGGACAATCTCCAGAATAGATCACATGCTGGGTCACAAATCAGGCCTCAACAAGTACAAAAAGACTGAGACCATACCACATGTATTTTCAGACCACAGTGCAATGTAACTTGAAGTTAACCACAAGAAAAAATTTGGAAAGCCCACAAATACATGGAGGTTAAATACATGCTACTAAGGAATGAATGGTTCAACCAGGAAATTAGAGAAGAAATTAAAAAATACATGGAAACAAATGATAATGAAAATACGATGGTCCAAAACCTTTCAGATGCAGCAAAAGCAGTCATAAGAGGGAAGTACATGGTAATACAGGCCTACCTCAAGAAGCAAGAAATGTCTCAAATACACAACCTAACCTTACTCCTAAAGGAACTAGAAAAATAACAAATGAAGCCTAAAGCCAGCTGAAGAAGGGAAATAATAAAGATTAAAGCAGAAATAGATGATATAGAAACAACAAACACTCCCTGCAGTAGAACAGATCAATGAAACCAGGAGCTGGTTCTTGATATAAAATTGATAATCCCCTAGCCAGACTTATCAAAAAGAAAAGAGAAAGGACCCAAATAAATAAAATAACAGAAGAGAGAGGAGAAATCACAACCAACACTACAGATATATAAACAATTATAAGAGAATATTATGAAGAATTATATGCCAAAAAATTGGGCAATCTGCAAGAAATGGATAAATTCCTTGAAACATATAAACTACCAAAATTGAAATGGAAGAAGTATAAAATTTGAACAGCCCCATAACTGGCAAAGAAAGTGAATCAGTAATCAAAAATCTCAATGAACAAAAGTCCAGGGCCAGATGGCTTCCCAGGGAAATTCTATCAAACATTTAAAGAAAAGTTAATACCTATTCTTCTGAAACTGTTCCAAAAAATAGAAATGGAAGGAAAACTTCCAAACTCAGTCTATGAGGCCAGCATTACCTGGATTCCAAAACCAGACAAAAACCCCCTAAAAAAAGAGAATTACAGGTCAATATCCCTGATGAACATGTATGCAAAAATTCTCAAAAAATACTAGCAAATCAAATCCAACAGTACATTAAAAGAATTATTCACCATGATCAAGTGGGATTTATTCCTGGGTTGCGAGGGTGGTTCAATATTTGCAAGTCAACCAACGTGATATGCCATGTTAATAAAAGAAAGGTTAAGAACATATGGTTCTTATGTGCATCTTCTCAATAGATGCATAAAAACATTTGACAAAGTACACCATTCATTCTTGATAAAAACCCTCAAAATGAGGTTAGAAGGAACATACCTCAACATCATAAAGGCCATGTATGAAAGACCCACACCCAATATCATCCTCAGTGGGGAAAAACTGAGAGCTTTTCCTCTGTGGTCAGAAACAAGACAGGGGTGTTCACTCTCACCACTGTTATTCAACTTAATGCTGGAAGTCCTAGCCACAGCAATCAGACAACAAAAAGAAATAAAAGGCATCCAAATTGGCAAGGAAGAAGTCAAACTTTCACTATTACAGATGACATGACACTCAATGTAGAAAACCTGAAAGACTCCTCCAAAAAATTGCTAGAACTGATACACGAATTTAGTAAAGTTGCAGGATACAAAATCAATGTACAGAAATCTGTGGCATTTCTTTACACCATTGATGAAGCAGAAAGAGAAAGAGAAATCAAGAATTGATCCCATTTACAATTGCACCAAAAACCGTAAGATACCTAGGAATAAACCTAACCAAAGAGGTAAAAGATTTGTACTCTGAAAACTATAGAACACTTATGAAAGAATTTGAAGACGACACAAAGAAATGGAAAAACATCCCATGCTCATGGCTTGGAAGAACAAATATTGTTAAATGTCTATACTTCCCAAAGCAATCTACACATTTAATATAATCCCTACCAAAACACCACCAGTATTTTTCACAGAGCTAGAACAAAATCTTAAAATTTGTGTGGAACCAAAAAAGACCCCAAATAGACAAAGCAGTCTTGAAAAAGAAAAGCAAAGCTGGAGGCATCACAGTTCTGCACTTCAAGCTATATTACAAAGCTATACTCATCAAGACAGTATGGTACTGGCACAAAAACAGACACATAGACCAAGGGGACAGAATAGAAGACCAGAAATGGACCCACAACTATATGGTCAACTAATCTTTGACAAACCAGGAAAGAATATCCAGTGGAAAAAGACAGATCTTCAACAAATGTTGTTGAGAAAACTGGACAGCTACATGCAAAATAATGAAACTGGGCCACTTTCTTACACTATACACATAAATAAGTTCAACATGGATGAAAGACCTAAATGTGAGACAGGAAATCATCAAAATCCTAGAGGAGAACACAGGCAGCAACCTCTTTGACATTGGCTGTAGGAAATTCTTACTAGATACATCTCTGGAGGCAAGGGAAATAAAAGCAAAAATGAACTACTGGGACTTCATCAAGATAAAAAGCTTTTGCACAACAAAGGAAACAATAAAACTAAAAGGCAACCCTCAGAATGGGAAAAGAAAGTTGCAAATGACGTATCTATAAAGGGTTAGTATCTAAAATCAATAAAGAACTCATCAAACAACACCCAAAAGTCAAATAATCCAGTTACAAAATGGGCAGAAGACATGAATAGACATTTTTCCAAAGAAGACATCCAGATGGCTAACAGACATGTGACATATGAAAAGATGCTCAACATCAGTCATCGTCAGGGAAATACAAATCAAAACTATAATGAGATATCACCTCACACCTCTCAGAATGGCTAAAATTAACAACACAGGAAGCAAGTGTTGGTGAGGATAAGGAGAAAGGGAACCCCTCTTACACTGTTGGTGGGAATGCAAACTAGTGTAGCGACTCTGGAAAACAGTATGGAGGTTCCTCAAAAAGTTAAAAATAGAAGTACCCTATAATCCATCAATTTCACTACTAGGTATTTACCCAAAGGATACAAAAAATACTGGTTCAAAGGGACAAATGCATCCCAATGTTTATAGCAGCTTTATCAGCAATAGCCAAATTATGGAAAGAACCCAAATGTCCAATGATTGATGAATGGATGAAGAAGATGTGGTGTATAGATACAATGGAATATTACTCAGGCATCAAAAAGAATGAAATCTTGCCATTTGCAATGATGTGAATGGAGCGAGAGTGTATTATAATAAGTGAAATAAGTCCGAGAAAGACAAATATCACATAATTTCACTCATATGGGAAATTTAAGAAATCAAACAGATGAACATGGGAAGAGACAGGCAAACCATAAAACAGACTCTTAACTATAGAGAACAAACAGGGTTGCTGGAGGGGGTGGGTGGGAGGCTGGGTTAAATTGGAGTTGGGTATTAAGGAGGGCACTTGTGATGAGTACTGGGTGTAATATGTAAGTGAATCACAACATTCAACTACTGAAACTAATATTACACTATATGTTAACTAACTGGAATTTAAATAAAAACAAAAATTAAAAAAAATAAAAAAAAACTGTATGGAGGTTCCTCAAACAGTTGAAATTAGAGCTACCGTTCGATCCAGCAATTGCACTACTGGGTATTTACCCCAAAGATACAAATGTAGGGACCCGAAGGGGTACGTGTACCCCAATGTTGATAGCAGCAATGTCCACAATAGCCAAACTGTGGAAAGAGCCAAGATGCCCATTGACAGATGAATGGATAAAGAAGATGTGGTATATATACACAATGGAATATTATGCAGCCATCAAAAGGAATGAGATCTTGCCATTTGCAACGACGTGGATGGAACTGGAGGGTGTTATGCTGAGTGAAATAAGTCAATCAGAGAAAGACATGTATCACATGACCTCACTGATATGAGGAATTCTTTTTTTTTTTTTATTTATTTATTCACAAGAGTCAGAGAGAGAGAGAGAGAGAGAGGCAGAGGGAGAAGCAGGCTCCCCGCCTAGCAGGGAGCCCGATGCGGGACTCGATCCCAGGACCCTGGGATCATGACCTGAGCCGAAGGCAGACGCTTAACCATCTGAGCCACCCAGGTGCCCCACTGATATGAGGAATTCTGAATCTCAGGAAACAAACTGAGTGTTACTGGAGTGGTTGGGGGTGGGAGGGATGGGGTGGCTGGGTGATAGACATTGGGGAGGGTATGTGCTACGGTGAGTGCTGTGAATTGTGCAAGACTGTTGAATCACAGATCTGTACTTCTGAAACAAATAACGCAACATATTTTAAGAAAAAAGAAAAAGAAGAAGATAACAGGAGAGGAAGAAAAGGGGAGTATGTCAGAGGGGGAGACGAACCATGAGAGATGATGGACTCTGAAAAACAAACTGAGGGTTCTAGAGGGGAGGGGGGTAGGGGGATGGGTTAGCCTGGTGATGGGTATTGAGGAGGGCACGTTCTGCATGGAGCACTGGGTGTTATGAACAAACAATGAACCATGGAACACTGCACCAAAAACTAATGATGTAATATATGGTGATTAACATAACAATAAAAAAATAAAAAAAAAGAATGTTTTGGGTGTAAACAAATATTGGTATACATTTACACGTGTGTGTGTGTATGAGAGAGAGAGAGAGAGAGAAACAGAGACAGAGGAAGAGTAAAATTGGATGTGAGGTTATGTGAGGGTGTATATGGAAATATGATGTCTATTCTGGCATTTGATAAAGTGGGGAAGAATGGATTATCAATGAATTGTTTTGATGATAATATATGTATTTGACTTTTTTAAAGTTAGTTAAGTACCATGAATCATAACCACACATAGTAAATTTTTAAAATAATTTCCATATGAATTAAAACATTTAAAATAACTAGAAGAAAATATAGCACAGTACCTTTAAAAGTTAAGCAGGAAAGGGTTTCATAAACGAGAAAAATCACAATTCATAAAAGACATGATTAGAAGATACCTACAGAAAAATGTGCAATATCTGTGCAGAAAAAAATGAGAGTTAAAATACAAGTTAAAGTTGAGAAATACTGTATGCACATGTATATGAAATAGTATAATAATAAGAAAAAGACAAATCACTCGCATTACTATTGCCATCCTCAGCTTTCACTGTGATTTCAAAACTTGTCAGATGGCCATAAGTGGACCAAGACTAAACCCAAATCTGACCTGCATTTCTTTCTCTCCACTGGCCCCCATGTCATTAGCTATATGTCACAAGTTGGCCTGTAAGTCTGTAATTTGGAACTTCAAATGGTTTCCCAAAGCTACAACCTTTCTTTGAGAAGAGTCCAGTTTGAAATGACATGGTCAAATCTCTAGGCTGCAGCAGGATACTTTCCTTTCTCTTCTTTATATTAGTACTTCATGGTGGGGGTGGGAAGGGTTTAGAACTGATATGTTGCCAGACAACTGGCCCTGAGCCTGGGATGTCAGAGACTGTAGGGACCTGGTTGAGGAACTGCTAGACATATTCTTTTTTCCCTTCCATTTACTGTAGCCTTTCCCTGAGCTGGTGTCAGTGCTGTTGGGGATATGGGAGGGGGGGCAGAGGACAATAGTTTCAGTTCAGAACATGTGAGAAGAGCTGAAAACTGTATGAGGTAAAGGAAGGAGTCCCTGTGGTCAAATATTTCTTGGATAGGAGCTATATTTTGTGATCTAAGACTACTTTATACCCAATAAGTATGGGTAAAGCTAACCATTTTCTTCCCTGTCAGTACTGCCTCAGCAATTAAAACTTAACCTGTATTGATTGTAGAAAATAGTTACTAATGGTGGAGGCAAGACCTAATTTTCTTTATTTCTTTTTTTTAAAATAATTTTATTTATTGATTGATTTGACAGAGAGAGAGCGTACAAGCAGAGGGAGCAGTAAGAGGGAGAAGCAGGCTCCCCACTGAGCAGGGAGCCTGATGTGGGGCTTGATCCCAGTACTCTGGGATCATGAACTGAGCTGAAGTCAGATGCTTAACTGATTGAGCCACCCAGGCGCCCTAAGACCTAATTTTCTGTTTACACGAGGAGCTTCATAAAGCACAAATAACCAGGACAAAGGGTTACCATGATTTTTGAAAGTTAAGTGTTGCTACTCTTTTCAGGAAGTTTTGCTCTCATCCTACAAATGAATCTTAATCTAGCTCTGTACATGTGTAAACTAAAAGATTTCACTATCTCATTCTATTTATTCCCAGTTTTGGTTGCTACTATTCCTTTTGGTTGGGACAGGCTAAAACAACATGCTGGACTTTTCAGTTAAAAATCCTTTGACTGTGTAAAAGTCTTTATTTATTCAAATAAAGGAGCTGAAAATCTCATGGGAACATTACTCACATTTTTGAGGCATAAATACAAAGATATATCACATTTGAGCCAATGGTCTCAATTCCATCTATGGCTGAACATAGTGAAAAAAAGACCCATGAACTGGAAATAGTGAGATTTTTTTTTTAAAGTATTAGTGATATTAAAGTATATTGCAATATGCCATTTTAGAAAACAATTTTTGTAATAATATACCTTAGCAGAGAAGAAAAAGAATGATAGTTGTTGGCTTTCTATCCAAATTAATTAAAAGCAAATGTATATACATTAATGAAAATAACTCAGTTAGATACTTGTAACTTCCTTTGTTACACCAGCCAGAATTATATTAAGATCCTTCAGAGTGATTCTGACTTTTTTTTTTGTCATTTAATCTGGTACAGAAATGAATACTAAGACCCTAGAGTCACTTTGCCCTTTACCCCTCACATCTATTAAAAGTAACCTGATAATATGTTGATGGGTACAGAAATCTCTAATCTAATACATTATTCTTGTGTTTGATCCAGATATTTCTTACTGCTTTGAGTGAACAGTTAATTTTTTTAAGAAGATTGTACCTATTTATTTGAAAGAGAGAGAACACGAGGGTGGAGGGAGAAGAGGGAGAGAGACAAGCAGACTCTCACTAAGCAGAGAACCCAACATGGAGCCCCTCGCAGGGCTTTGTCCCCGGGCCCTAAAATCATGACCTGAGCCAAAGTCAGATGCTTAACCAACTGAGCCACCCAGGCACCCCAACAGTTATTTTAATTTTTAAAGACTTTTTAAGTAGCTACTTACAGGAAGGAACAATAAAAGACCATCCAAATAGGATGAAGGATGAGAAGTTTAGTAAGAAGAGGAGGGAAAACAGCACCAAAATGGCTCAGTTGTAGATGAATATATGTGCAATGGGCTAGACTTGTCAGAAATTTGGAGTGTCAGAGGTTTGGGATGAGTTTTAGCTCAGTTGTCATGTTGTAGATGATGTTAGGCAACTTGTTATATCTTTCAGAATCATAATTTCTTCAAGATTATGGATTTTAAAATAAATTTTGCATGTACTGTGCTTATAAATGTAAAGTTATTCCTTTTTCTTAATTTCCAAAAGAATCTTTGTTAATTCTTTTTCTTTTTCCTTTGTTGCCTCTTGGATACAAAAACCTGTGAGGATTAACTATTTCTATAGAGATAGTCCAAAATCATGTTGGTATTGTTTAGTTGAATGAAACTTAAAATAACTCCAAAAATCAGAAGTCTGATGTTTCTTTAATTTATAAGAATCACAGTTGTTCTTGAAAAGCAAATGAACCACATTCTTCTTTGGTTCCCAGTTATAACTCCAGAAGATAATTATTTTCAATCAACAGATTGCCATACTCGACTATGGCAAAAGACATCATAAAAGTTAAGCAAGGCAAGTTCTACTCAGTTCCTTAAATTTTTTTTTTAAATTTTATTTGTCAGAGAGAGAGAGAGATTGAGAGCACACATGCAGGGGGGAGTGGCAGGCAGAGGGAGAAGCAGGCTCCTCACTGAGAAGGAGCCTGATGTGGGACTTGATCCCAGGACCCTGAGATCATGACTGCAGCCAAAGGCAGACGCTTAACTGATTGAGTCACCCAGGCATCCCACAGTTCCTTAAATTTCTGTGTTAACTGCAGCATCCTACTTGCCATGATGTTTCAGTTACTGCTCCATGCCAATATAGGAATCAGCTGACTTTTGCTTTTTGCTTTTTGTTTTCTGTATTACCTGCAACAAACACTGAGTAAATTAGTAATACTTTGGTTCTCTTTGGTTTATTCTGTTGGATATGTGTTTAATATGTGTAATGATCAAATATGATGATATATACAGAATAACTATCAATGTTTAATGTGTATATAGATATAGATAATTATTATCACTATAGTATAACATTCTGAAAATGAGTACCCTAGAATTCCTATTTATTCTACTAGTCATCCAAAATATACCCCCATATCTCTGTCACTATCTTTTTTTTAAAGATTTTATTTATCTCTTTATTTGAGAGAGAGAAAATGAGAGAGAGAGAGCACATGAGAGGGGGGAGGGTCAGAGGGAGAAGGGAGCCCAATGCAGGACTCCATCCAGGGACTCCAGGATCATGACCTGAGCCCAAGGCAGTCGCTTAACCAACTGAGCCACCCAGACGCCCTCTGTCACTATCTCTTATGAAGTTCAAGGGTCCCCAAGACTACTCTCACTTCTGAAATCACCTATGCATTTGAGCATCCCCAAGACAACCCTCAGGTTTGCTAATTTGTTAGAAGAACAGAACTCAGCAAAGCCGTTTGACTCATGGTTATGGTTTATTATAGTAAAAGGATAAAGATTAAAATTAGCCAAGGAAGAGTGCATAAAGCAGAGTCCAGGACAGTTGTACAGAGCTATCCATTGTCCTTTCCCAGTGGAGTTGTGCAGAGAGCATTTACTTCTAGCAATGATGTATGACTCTTTGCATAGAGTATTGTCAACTATGGAAGGTCACCAAGCTTTGGTACTCAGAATTTTTATTGGAGTTCAGTCACATACACATGGCTGACCTCAGTCTCTGGTCCTTCCAGTGGCCAAATTGATGGCCTAAGGCTACCAGGTAAACAAAGACATTCTTATCAGACAGGACGTTCTAATGCCTAAGAGTCACCTCCCAGAAGGTAAGGGCAAAGGCCAGCCCTCACTTTGGACATTGTTAATTCTTTACTGTACAACTCCCGAGTCTATGTAATCATCACTTTGCTTCTAGACTACTGCAAAAGCTGAAAGTCTCCCTGTTTCCCTCATACTCCCTAGAATCCATTTTCCATCAAGAAGCCAAAAAGATTTTTAAAACATAAAGCAGGTCAGTTCATTTCCTTGTTTAAAATGCTCTGTTAACTTTTCATTACACTAAGAATAAATTCCAAACTCCTTTCAATGGCCTACACATTGGCCATGATAATTCAGAGTGGGCCTCTGCACTCACAGATGCTGCAATTCCCCCAGCTTCTTGGATGGTTAACTTTTTAAAAATCCATCATACCTTATCTTGAATTCTGTGTCTTCATAGTGGTCTTTCTCTCATTGTGTCTATGGTGACTTTCTTCTCTAGTCATTGTTGAACACATTACTACCTTCTACCCTTTTCCTAACATTCATTATGAAGTGATACTGTTCTGTTTACTTTTTTAGTATCTGTCTTCCTCTACTAGAATTACATGTCCCGAGAGAGTAACACTGTCTTTTTCTTTGGCATGTTAGAACAGCCATTGGCACATAGCATTGACTCAGTAAATATTTGTTAAATGCCTGGCTTGCTGACTGGTTCTTGTCCATTGGTTTCTTGGCATTGATCTATTTCCTTTCCTTTATGTGGCGTTTCACAAAGACCATGTTTTAAACTACGTCTCACAGTCAGGTTACCTTTTAGTGGTACATTTGATTCTGCCAAGTTATATTTGTCAAAATTGTAAAGGCTGCATTCATTTATACTCATTCATATAAGTAGAAATACTCATATTACACATTCACTGAATTTGTGAAATCTAAATATCTAGGCTGGTAATTAAAGGCTTCCATGGAGTTCAGACACTAAAGCAAAGCATTGCTACAAAGAAAGGATCATGATACGGGCTTTCAAACAGCATAGTTTCTTAATAAGTTTTCAAGATTTATTAAGAATTTTGTTTTGGTTCAGCTTTGTTATTTCCTAGGATACTGTCTGCTTAGCTGCAGACAGACACATTTTCTCTCAGTATATTAAAAGTAACATTTTTGATAGCTGCCACAGGGTCACTCAAAGCAGAACAAAAGAGTACCTTATTCTTCAGCTTGGTCCCTGGATGAAGAGTTTCATAGCAGGTATGCTTCTTAGCAAATGTCTAGACATGCATATTAGACTGCATTCTGCCTTTTATGACAGTTGTAACACATCCCATCTGTCTTTATAAGTTTTTTTCATTAACTGTCAATCAATTGGATACAATAAATTTTCCCCACAAATATTATTTGTAAGCAATATTTCACTGTAATCAATACGTGAACAGCTCACTTTAAAAATTACCGATGGCATTTTAAAAGTTTGGTGAGTTTTGAGAACTCAGTTACCAGAATATATTTTATGGACTAATCACTGGTCTTGTAGATTCTAAAAACAAACCATATTCAATTCAATGATTCAATTATTATAGACTTATAAAATATTTATTCCTTAATAACCAATAACTTAAAATATATGAAGGCAGCTTATATGTACTTTAATCAATCCTTCTTATTAATGTAAAGAGTTTGGGAGTCTATCAACAAATATATAAATAGATTAAAATTCACAGTATGTTTTATTTATCATATTTTTATTCAAAGCTGCTTTTTAAAATTTTTGAGGTCCATAATTCCAGAACTATTAATTTAAAAACTCATAATTATTTTGTTATTCATATTAAGTTCAAGCCTTATTTTTCTGATAGACTCACAAATCCATAATTTCACTTTTGCTATTTCACTTAAATTTTAGCTATATTTTTACAACAAGTTATAGGCTTCTGAAAATTAGATACTCCTCACCCCCGACCATGCCACATTTTCCAAATATTATTTTATCTCCCCTCTCCCCTAACTGGCTCCTCTACCATAATGTCTTTCCTGCAAGTGATTTCATTATTGTTTCAAGTTCCTCAGCTTAAAAATGTACTATTCCTTTCCACTTCATGCCTTCCTCCTCTTCTATAGCAAAGTAGTCAGCATAACACCCTCCAGTTCCATCCACGTCGTTGCAAATGGCAAGATCTCATTCCTTTTGATGGCTGCATAATATTCCACTGTGTATATATACCACATCTTCTTTATCCATTCATCTGTCGATGGACAGCTTGGCTCTTTCCACAGTTTGGCTATTGTGGACATTGCTGCTATAAACATTGGGGTGCACGTACCCCTTCAGATCCCTACATTTGTATCCCTACATTAGATCTCCACAATGTCTTGTTTGTCATTTACTCTCCAAGATCCTACTGCTCATCACAGTGAAGACCTAGATTACCTCATAAAATTCCCACATTGGTTTCCCAGTTTATTGTTTGAATAGACATAACATTTTATTGAACAAATAGAACACTACTCTTTTGCTCAAATATCTACCACTTAATCTGACCCCATTTATCTTTAGTTATTTTACCTTACCCATTTTTAAAAAGTAGGTTCTATGCCCAACTTGGGACTCTAATTCATAACCCTGAGATCAAGAGTTGCATGCTCTACCAACTGAGCCAGCCAGGAGCCCCAACAAGTTATTATTTTTTTTAAGTAAGCTCTATGCCCAACATGGGGCTTGAACTCACAACCCCAAGATCAAGAATTGCATGCTCCACCGACTGAGTCAGCTAGGTGCCCCTTACCCATTTTTTTTTAAAGATTTTATTTATTTATTTGACAGAGAGAGACAGCGAGAGAGGGAACACAAGCAGGGGGAGTGGGAGAGGGAGAAGCAGGTTTCCTGCCTAGCAGGGAGCCCGATGCGGGGCTCCAACCCAGGACCCTGGGATCATGACCTGAGCCGAAGGCAGACGCTTAACGACTGAGCCACCCAGGCGCCCCAGCCCCTTATCCATTTCTAATATGAAGCTCAGTTTGAGATCCTCACTATCATCCTCCACCTTCTCTTTTCTTATAGCTACCTCTCTACTGGGAGTCAATAGGCCTGTTGCCAAAGGAATGAGTAGGCACAGTTTCTGTCACACATCCCAAAGCAGATGAGACCACCTCCAGGACCATGGTTGAGCAGGGCAGAAGCCTGGTTATGGAACCACCTCTGCATCTACAGATACTAGACCTGTTACCTGGGGTGCAAGTGGATGTGGCCCCCACCACTTCCCTGAGCACACTCCTGCCAGGTCAATGGGTGGGTTCCTGGGTGGGAAGAGTTGCCTCTGGACCATGGGAGAGTGAAGCTGGAGCCAGGTCACAGAGCTGTTTCAGGGCCCACAGACTGTGAACCTGTTACTAAGGGCACCAGCAGGCATGGATTTCCCCTGGGTCCTTTAGTGGATAAGACTGGATAACGAGGGCTGGAGCTGAGTTCACAGTGGGGCAAGGATGCTTCCAGGTCCATGGCTGGTACCACATAAGTGCCAACAGATACGCCACCTGGGTCTGGGACTGCCTGCTCAGTCTTGGGTTCCAGTGGGGTTTCACAACCTCTTACTTCAATCCCAAGGTCCTGAAAAAGGCACTTTTGTTTATGGATGGCTGCCACATTATTTCTATGATGGGATGAGGGCTGGGGTCTTCCTATTCTATCATCTTGCTGACATCAATTCATACATATCATGTCAAATACTGCAGCATGCTAATTTTAACTTGTAAAATTTTTGTGGGGGAAAATTACATTTTCAAAAGAATTGGCTGCTTAACTGTAGCCTTGTATTTGTGGTTTATACTATCTCTTTCAAAGTATCACTACAAATGATGAAAGATGCCTTAAGTTTGGAAGCTGGACATTTGCCATCCTCCTCCCACTTTTAAGATGTGTACATACTTTCACTTCTGCCTCTTCTTTCTACCTTCTAGTCTCTTCCCTTCCTGTGAATGGAATAGAACAAAGGAAAAGCACTTGTCTGAGTTGGAAAGGCTGTGCTGCCTGGGATAAGATTAGACTCACCTTCACCTGGCTCTGTCACTCATCAGCTGTGTAATGCTAGGGGACTTTCAACCAAGTTGAAGGTCATATGTTCCTTCTGTTATGCTAAGTATAATATGGTCTTCATAGCAGCATTGTAGTGAGGACTAGAATAAGGGCACACAGTAGTAGAAATGCCCAAGTTTTCTAGTTATAATAGTAATTATTATTATTACTAGTCTGGATTATAAAAAAATCTATATTGAATTAGGAAAAGTTAAGGATTTTGACTTTTTCATATTGTAATTCTATCCTTATTCAAGACGAGCACTGATGAGTTCCAGTGTCATACAGACTATCATCAGGATTTAGGGGACAGTACAATACAGAATTTAATTGACTCTGAAACCCTTCCATCTCCCTTCCTGAACCTTCTCTTCCTCGTGTTTTTCTTACCTGCTTCACATATACTTGGTACTCTCATGTTGCTCTTTGGCTAACTTTAGTTCATATACCTTTTGAGACTTCCTATATTATTTTATTCTCCAAATTTATCCCATCACTAACTAAATTAGAATTCTCTTCTCCTGGGGGTACCTGGGTGGCTCAGTCGGTCAAGCGTCTGCCTTTGGCTCAGGTCATGAACCCAGGGTCCTGGAATGGAACCCCACGTCGGGGCTCCCTGCTCAGCGGGGAGTTTGCTTCTCCCTCTCCCTCTGACCCCCTTTCCCTCCCTTGTGCTCTCGCTCTTCTCTCTCAAATAAATAAATAAAGTCTTAAAAAAAAAGAATTCTCTTCTCCTGAATAGTATTGCATAGCAATATACCACCTAGGTAAGAAATAAGAAGTAATTAAGATAAAGAATAAAGAGAAACTTCTTCCTCCTTTCTGTATGGGAGCAGTGTATCTTAAAAGTGGACCTTGATAATTTATATAAATTACTAATTGGTAGATAAGTCTTAGAAGGAGGAGTGTCTTAGACTTTAAAAAAATCTCTTCTGGATTCATTGTTCCCTTTCCTCTATTTCAGTTGATTTATGTCTCTATTATTAAAAAAAAATCTTCCAGTCTATAATTATTATCAGCAATTTTTGTCTGCTTTTCACATTATTTTCAAGGCTTTCTTCTTGGTTCAAATGCCATGTTTCATAGCGCTTGGTCATTTCTATAAAAGGCAGTGGTTTTTCTCCTGTTTTCTAGTTCATTATAAAAATGCACCGTGGTGGTCTAAGTGTTCCTATTACCTTGAACAAATGCCTCTTTCCTTGAGTCCCAACGTTTTTGTTTTTTTTTGTTTTTTTTTAATACATAGTTCCTGGTTTACTTGCCAACTTTAAATTTATGAGGTATGATATTAGGTGCAGATCTTTTCTTATGGCTGGAAATTTTAAAATAATCTGTGATCTTTTAAAATTAAAGGAGTAAGAGCTATGAAGAGTAAAACAAATTCCAAAGCTCAGAATTTCAGGTTTTAAAATATTAGCAAAATAAAGTTTTGTCTTTTTCACAAAACTGTGCTTTTCTAAGATGAATAAAACCATGTTTTCCCAAAGAATATATCTTTTTCAACAGGTGATCAAGTGATATGGATTGGATACTATGGCTTAATGTATAACCTGGTGAAAATGTCATGGGAACTTCGGGGAGATGATGAGCAGGATGGAGTTAGAAACAAAATATGGCAAATATTACAGAAAACAAAGGATCATGAGAAAGATGGGCGAATCCATAATGGCATATATATAGCTCAGGTAAGATAAAAGCCAAGACAATAAATTGGTACTTCTATTGTCAGGAAGTGCTTGTCCTTTCTCTCTGAGAAGGGAATGTCCATATTCAGTGAGTGTCAGTGACTCACAGCTGTTTTTTAAAATTTAATACTGATCTCTGTTTAGTTAAAAATAAGAGGGTTGGCACTCTTCTGACTAAGAAGCTTGAAGAGAGGAGGGGATTTTGGGGAAGAATAATTGTTCTGCTTTGGGTTTGTGCCTGAGAGACATTTTAAGTATGCTAACCACGCATTCCAGTTTGCCCAGGTTAGCCTGGGTCTATGCCTAAATTTTCCAGCTTTCTTAGTTATTAGTAGTGAATTTATTCACTCTCAAAAGTGTCTCAATTTGGATAATGAATTATTTAGTTATCTTGCTTGTAAGTTTTTCCTTCCAGCATTCGATAATACAAATTGCAAATCTGGATTCACTAACACTACTCTTTTTCTTTAAAGTTAAATATGTATTTTACAAGTTATTGGTTTTTCTAGTTCTAGCTGAATGACTACATATTTTTCCTTCACATTCAGAGAAAATCATTATGAAATTAGCTATCCATTCTCCATGAAATGCAAATGTGATTTTCCAGAATGCTTTATCCATATGGTATCCTATGATATTTTTAAACTCTCACCAGTTTTTTTTTTTCTTTTCTATGTCTTATTTTGAGCTAGGTTAACTTGTTTGTTATACTAATGTACACTTTTTTTCCTGTCACTGAAGTTTCTGGCTTTTTCTTGCTTTCACAGGTGCAATTATCCTAACACTCTTAATATCCTGTTTTCTAATAATAATTAGGGATGTGAATTAATGTTAACAAGTAAGAAGAGCAAATAATGAATTCACTCTGCCTAATGGATTGTCAAAGCATATGCGCGGGCCATTATTGCAACACAGAGCATCTACACTCCAGATTCTTAGTAGGATACAAAACCTTAAACTCCTTGTTTTTCAATCATAAATCTGACTTGGAGTAATAATCTTTATGTAGGACTATCTAAAAACATGCATTCCTTTTCTCTAGACTCCTAATATCTTTTTATAGAGAAGACAATCAAGAGCTGTCCACTTGAACTACATTGTTTTAGATTACATGGGCTTGCTTTTATGCAACCATGCCTCAGTTCTATTCTTAGCTGTGGATAGAACATAGAAAGAAAAAGAAAAAAATAATTACTATTTTATCTATTACAGTGATGACCACTGTATCACCTGGTATCCCCTTTGTTGGTATTTAAGAAATAAATCCTTAGTTTCATGTGCTCTCTGAACCTTACTATTATTTAGTATAAGCTGCCCTATAAAGTTTTAAAAAAATGAGAATCAAATTTTGGCTAGTTTCTAAATAGAAATAGAGGATGATATGTATTCATCTCACCTAGTCTTATTATATTCTCTTTGTTTTTTCATTTGCCATGAATTTTCAATTATTCATATTATTCTCTGGTTTTGCATTTTTCTATGCCACTTCACATCTCAAATGGATTATATACTGTCACCAAATAAATAAGCCAACTCAAATTTGTCATTTCTATAATTAGAATCCTATTTATGTGCCTGTTTCAGGGCCAATCATTTGGTATAGGATAATCTTCTTTCTTCAGAATTTTAGCAAATAACTATAGATAATTACATTTGAAATTCGTTAAGTCAGTTAATCAGACATAGCAAATATTTTTAAGTTGCTAGGTCCAAGGAAAGACCTATTACTGAAGCAGTCAGCTCTGAGAATAAAAGAATAAACAAAAGTATAACTAGATGTGCTAATTAGTTTTTGATGCTTAGTGAAAAGTCTTCTAAAGGATGCTTTCATTCATTTTAAATAGTAAATGTGTGGGAAGGGAAGTTTTCCTCAGAGAAAAATCTAAACTATAAATTTATTTTTTGCTTTTAAAGACTTTTTATTGATTTATTTGAGAGAGAGAGAGAGAGAGATGCGTGAGAGGGGGAAGGGGCAGAGGGAGAGGGAGAAGCAGACCCCCCACTGAGCAGGGAGCCTGATGAGGCTCTCAATCCCGGGATTATGACCTGATCCAAAGGCAGACGCTTAACTGGCTGAGCTACCCAGGTGCCTCTAAACTAGAAATTTCTAAAGGCAGTTATATTAAGTTATAGTACATATTTAATATAAGAAATATTTATTTGCATTACATAGATTAACTAAAAGATACAATTCACTCTAGATCTGTATTATCTAAAAGTTAAGTAGAGATAGAGACATTTGGATTATTAAATAACAAAATATATGATTTATGGATATAAATGGTAGAATGCCTAGTCAGTGCCTTTGAAATATCACTTAATGTAGTTTGAATTCCCTTATTTAATATTAAGAAACTACAAGTATATACACTAAGAAATTATATAAAAATTTTCACCAAATTCAGTAGAAAATATGAAATAAATATGTACATTCTGGCTCCTAAATCTATTTTGCCATGCTAAATTCTATGGAAAACACAAAGAAATCAAAAAAATGACCTTTACAGAGTAATTTTTATTGTTTCATTCAGGAGACTGAAGATTCGAAGATGGACTATAATAGGGACGCCTGGGTGGCTCAGTCAGTTAAGTGTCTGCCTTCAGCTCAGGTCATGATCTCAGGGTCCTGGGATGCAGCCCTGCACAGTCAGGCTCCCTACTTGGTGTTCCCTCTCCCTCCATCCTCCGTACCCTGTCTACCCGCCCCTTGCGTGCATGCACGCACACGTTCTCTCTCTCTCAAATAAAATCTTTTTTTAAAAAAGAAGATGGAACATTATATATACGGCTAGTCCCATCAAAGTTCATGGCACAGAATGGGAGTTCAGATAAATGTCTGGTCTCTAACTTTTTCCTTATATTAATGAGGAATGCATTGTTGTCATCTTTAAGTAGTACTTGAGCTAGAAACAAATGACGAGTTATGATAAATGACTCAAGGAAGCAGGGTCAAGGAATGTGTCTCTTAGATAAGGAAATGTGTGAGCCTAGCAGAAATAAGAACACTGTAAGAAAAAACCATTGGTTTACTTGCCTAGTTGAAGAAAAAAGTTTGGATTGGGCAGTAGCAGGCATTACATTTGGAAAGTTATGTTTGGGTTACCAAGCTAATGTCTTAGAAACTTAGAGATGGTTTCATAAAAATAGAAATGCTAGGTAAAACAATTAGTTTTGGGAGAAAATTTTTCTTACTGAATTTTAAATAGGTGGGTAATTTGTGTTGGGCAAAATCATGTGTACACTTTCTCATATCTTTTTAAAATAAAGAATTATTGTCTTAGCACTTTTGGTACATTATTAGAGTAATTGTCCCCAATTTATTCAAGACTCCCTATATTCACATTCTTGGCTTGACCACACACTTGATTTGGACAATGAGGCAATACCAATGTTATACAGGCGGAGATTTTACTTTTTTTATTATTTATTTGTTTTTAAGATTTTATTTATTTATTTGCTAGACAGATAGAGTGTGTATGTGAGAGAGAGAGCATGAGCCAGTGGGGAGGGGCAGAGGCAGAGGGAGAAGCATACTCCCTGCTGAGCAGGGAGCCGGATGCAGGGCTCCATCCCAGGACCCTGGGAGCATGACCTGAGCCAAAGTCAGACACTTAACCCACTGAGCCACCCAGGTGCTCCCAAATGGAGATTTAAAAAATGCTAATGTATTGGGGCCTGCCCTTTCTTGTTCTCTTTGAATACTGTAACTGTCATGGGAACAAACCCAAGTTACCCAGTTGGAAGATGAGAGACAACATGGCACAGAGACAAGTCATCCTAGTTGATCCACTGCCCCTCCACCCCAAGACTAACCAGTTCCTAACTGACTGAACAGCTGACTATAGACACATGAATGAGTCCAGCTAAGACCAGAGGAACCATTCTGCTGTGTCCACCTTAAATTGTTGACCTGTGGAACTGTGGGCTAAAGAAATAGTTGTGTTAAGCCTCTAAGTTTTGGGGTGATATTTTTTTTGGCATAGTAAAAGAGTTGCATAAGTGAGATTTTAGTCTGCTAAATTATTCAATATAAATATTGTTTCTTTCATTTTTATCATTTTTTTAAAAGGCACTGATAATAATAGATTTGTTGAGCATGTACTATGTGCCATGTGCTAAGCACTTTACCTGCATTAATTATTTAATCCTCATGAAAACCATATGTTATTTGTATTTTCATGCTCTTGATTTTATAGATGAGGAAATTGAAATTTTAAATAAGGACATTTAAACTTTTAAAAGGTGAAGTAACTTGCCCATGGATACTGTGATATATTACAGTGTTTGCTTTTTCTAATGTTGAACAATCATTGTATTCCTGGAATGAAGACACTTGATGATGATGTAATATCATTTTTAATATTGTCATATTTGCTTTGATAATATTTTCCTTAAGATTTTGCATCCATGTTAATGGGTGCAATTGTTCCATATTTTTTTCTTATAATGTTTTCTATAAGGTTTTGCATCAAAGTTATGCTGGATTTATGGAATGAATTGGGAAGTGATTATCTTTTTTTCCTTATTCTGTGGAAGAATTTTGTAGTATGGTCATAATTTCTTCCTTAAAAATTCTGTAGTATTGACAAATGAATCCATTTATCATGGATACTTATGGAAAGGTTTTAATTGTGACTTTTTTTGAGAGAGAGAGAGAGAGAGAGAGAGAGCAAGCAGCAGGGGAGGGGCAGAGGGAGAGAGAGAAAAAGAATCTTAAGCAGGCTCCACGCCCAGTGTGAGCCCAGTGTGGGGCTCAGTCTCATGACCTTGAAATCAAGAGTCCGATGCTTGACCAACTGAGCCACCCAGGTGCTTTGTGGAATTCTTTTACCGCTGTATACCTTCCTAGACTTTAAATTTCCTTGCATCAGTTTTTTTCTTTTCTAGGAATTTCATCTGCAATATCTTATGAAGTTGCTCACAATATCTTTCTATGATATCTCAATGTCTTTAGGATCTGGCATGATAGTCTCTCCTTCATTCCTGACTCTTATTATTTTTGCTTTTGTTCTCTTTTTAAGCTATCATGCTAAGGAGTTAATCAACTTCTTTGTCTTTTAAAAAACAACTTTTGGGGCACCTGGGTAGCTCAGTCAGTTAAGTATCTGACTCTTGATTTTGGCCTGGGTCATGATCTCAGGGTGGTGAGATTGAGCCCTCATCAGGCTCTGCGCTCAGCATGGAGTTTGTTTGAGATTCTCTCTCTCCCTCTGCCCCTCCCTGCATTCATGTGTGCACTCTCTAAAATAAATAATCAATCTTTAAAATAATTTAAAAAAAAACCTTAATTCTCTTGATACGGATATTCTGTTTTCTCTAATTTCTTTAATATCCGATATTAGATTTATAGTTCCTTTTGCTAATTTCCTTGCATTTAATGTGTTGCTCCTCTTCCAAAATTACTTAACTGTACTCGTCACTGACTTGCAGCATTTTTCTAATATATGATTTTAATACTATTAATTTCCCTCTACACATTAATTTAGATGTATCCTGAAGGTTGTGGTAAGTAATATTTTAATTATCATTCAATTCAAAAGTTTCTAATTTCTACTATTATTTCTATTTTAAGTCACAGCTTACTCAAGTTCATGACTTAATGTCCACACATATGGAGGTTTTGCTGTTATGTTTATGATTTTGATTTCTAGTTCAATTCTACTGTGCTCAGTGATGATGCTCTCATTATTATAAAATGTTCTTCTTTATAATAAGTGTACCTTTTGGTTATGAGTATAATCATAGTAGCTTTCTTTTATGATGGGTCTTTTGATTAGTGTTTGCATATCTATTTCCATCTTTTTATTTCAAACTCTCTGAATCCTTATATGTTTAGCTCTTTGGAGAAGCCATATTTTTTTTTAACCTAAAGAGTATGGGCTTTAAATTTCAATGCTTATTCTATTTACATTTAACATCATTACAATATATGTGTTTATTTCTACATGTTGTTATTTACCATTCTATTTGTATGTCCTTTCCTTTTTTGAATCTCATTTTGTGCCTTTTTTGGGAAGATTTTTTATTATACCATTTCATCCCATCCTCTTTATTTGTCTGGTGGTTACACCTTTTACTTGTTACCAAAGATGTTACAAAGTGAATCCTTGTGTTATTGAAGTCTAAATATAAAGAAATTGAATATTTTCCTAGGCCTTAAACTGTCTTAAAATATTTTAACTTCAGGACACCTTGGTGGCTCAGTTGGTTAAATGTCTGCCTTTGGTTCAGGTCATGATCCCAGGATCCTGGGATCTAGTCCTGCACCTGACTCCTTGCTCAGTGGGGAACCTGCTTCTCCTTTTGCCTGCCCCTCTCCTAGCTTGTGCGCGTGTGCATGCGCGCGTGCGCGCTCTCTCTGACAAATAAATAATATCTTAAAAAAATATTTTAACTCCACTTATTTCTATTTACTTACATAATCTTCCTGTTGAACATTTTAATTGTGTGTGTTAATATTGATGTTGTTTGCGTATGTATGTGTTTACAGATATCAATATATTATTAATATTTTTTACACTTAATATTCTTCAAATTTACCTACATGTTTGCATGTTTCTTTCTTTACTCTTCCTTCTTGAATCTCCGACCTTCTGCATGGGCTTCTTCTTCTTCTGCTCAAAGAAAACCCTTTCATATTCTTTTAGTAAGTATCTCCTGGTGGCTAATTCTGTCAATTTTCATTTACTTGAAGAGGTTTTTATTCAATTTAATTCTGAAGGGTAGTTTTATTGGCTAAGAATTCTGTGTTGGTATAGATATGGCATAAAGTTAAGTGTCTAATCAATTGCTCTGTTTATTCTTCCAGGCAGTGGTGTTCCTTGCATCATTTTTATGACTTTGATCAGAAAGGTTTTTTTCAGTTTATTTTTAGCTGGTATTTTTCTAGTGTTAAATGGCATATTAACATGTCTATAGTAGGTTTCAGGAATAATAGCTAATTTAACTCCTTTAAGTTCTCCACACCTAATTATTCAAATGATCAAAGTGATTAGCTCCTATACAGTTCTCAGTTTTTCTCTCCGTGGTTTCTTGCTCCGTTTTTGTGTTACTCCTATGTGATCTTCTTTCCTAAATTCCACAGCTGATATTCATTCCCTTTCATGCTTAATTTCTCTGAGGAAAATAATATTCATATTTATTTCAGATTTTAAAATTAGCTGCCTTTTTAAGGGAGTTAATCAGGAGTTAACCTGTAGAATAAGTTAAACAACTAAACTTCAGATATCTGAGTAAGACAAAAGCAAAATGATTTCAAAAGAAGGAGCACATTTGGTCTATAGGTGTAATGTGTTACAGCAAATATTTTGATTTTGTTAAAATCGTGCTTTCGTGTCTGGAATAGTCTGAACACTTTCTATATAACTTATCTTTGAAGTGTGTTTAATTTTACAGAACATGTGCATGGTAAAATCAAGGTTTCCTTTTCTTTTTTGACACTACATTGGCAACACTTATATACAGTAATAAAACTACAAAGGTTATTTATTCCTAAACATTTTTTAATTTTCCTTAATTGCTTACTAATTCCCAGATTCCACTGAACCACTTACATTACTAGCCTGTGATACTTCTTTAGGCAACAAGTTCTCTGGTGTAAAATGGGCAGCAGCTTTCTTCTACAAGGAGTAAAAACTCCATCAGTCTTTAGGTGCTCCCTCACTGCTCAATGAGAATACAGAACATCTAAAAAAAACCTATGAAGATTTGTGTCTCAGATGCTTCTATCTAAAATAAAATATGTATTCTACTTTTATTTCAGATAATGCAAATGAATATGCTTATAGGACAACCTTTGTTTATTCTTTCCCTCCTAACACCTTGTTGCCAGAAGCTTTCCTCATGTAAAGTCATCATTATATTACCTACACAGAGTGAAACAAAGCCTTAATGATAAACTATTGTACATTAGAGTGGGAAGGATTTGTTTCTGATGGATTGAATATACCTCCATGTTTATGGAATTAAGTAGAAATTTCTCTTTTTATACTTTAAGAATAAATGTGCAATTCCTATGATAAACTATTGAATTTAATGAATAAAATTTTATACTTAATACCTCAATTTATCTGCATCACTAGTAAACATTTTACTAACTATATTATGTACTCTCATGTCTTGCATGCTTTTTTAATCCATAATAGCATCCTATCATCTATAATTCTTGTTATCTCTGTTCATGAAATTTGCTGCTTAATGGAGGTTACAGGAGAGGTGAAATATTTAATAGCATATTTGAAATGAAAAACAATTCTAAATAGATCCTTAAACATGAACCCTTCATTGACAAGTTCAATATAAACCCAACTGTTGCCTGAGTATTTGGGAAAGAAATAAAAAACTGTCATATACTCATAGTGGCATAATAAACAAATGTTAATTGATGTGCTTTGTTTGAAATACTTCCAGGGAGACTTGCAATGAGCAAGGCTCTTCTGTATAGGCAATTCAGCAGCATATGTTGGCATATCTAGGAAAGGTCATCATGTACAAATGTTTTCTTCCATCTGGTATATGACCTAAAATATCAAAAGGAAATATGTACAGCTAAAATGAATATGTGACTTTATTCAGAGTACCTCTGACTCATCAGGTAACACACTTTTTGGTTAATGTTTCATGGTGAGATCTTTAAACTAAAATTTATTTTTATTCTTAATGATATTCTTATACTCCTAATGTCCTCTATAAAGCAGCAAAATAGAATAAACAACACTATTAGTCTCTATTTTCTCAGTACCTACCTCTCTCCTCCTCCATATATGGCTCCTCTTTTGACATAAATGGAAACTCTGAGTGTGAAAAGGCAGATGTATTTTTGGAAGAGTACAGTCTCTTTATACACCAGCAGAATTCTAATGTAACAGGATATACTGTCAAGAGAACAAAACTATTTGTAGGACTTACAGTTAGCCAGGCACTGTCCTAAGTGTCTTACATATATTAACTTACCGATACCCCATAACTCTCCCAGAACCACCATCACCCACACAGATGGGAGTGTCCGAGTCTAAACACAATTAATATAGGCTGGTGGTGGATGCATTGATGAGTGAGCTTAACTCAAGAGCTCTGCTATTTCCACTCTGCTGTGTCCTCTCTCCAAAATTAAATATAAACAAGGCAGTAATATTTATTGAAGAATTTTTGTATATCAGACACTGTGCTGGAAAATGTAGTCAATTTTTGTGTTTAACCTTTATAATAACATGATAAAGGGGAGTATTATCATCCCATTTTAGGAATAAGGAAACACTCTCAGAGAGGTTAAATAACTTGTGCAAGATCACACAACTGGAAAGATGGATATTCCCATCTTAGTCCCTTTCTTAATCTACTACATCTGTTCTTCTTAGATTTTAAGACATTCAGGACTAGGACCTGAAATCTTGCATTTATAACATGCTCCCAGGTAATGACGGATAATGATGACCTAAGGACCACATTTTAATAGGAGTTTCTCATGCTGTCCTCCCTTGTGAGATTTTGTAACTCCTGTAGGAAATAATCTTTTGGGACTACCAATGACTCACTTCTATATAAATTTTGAAATTTAAAGAATGAAATTGTCATTTTTTTTCCTGCAAACAAGTTAAATATTCCCAGCTCTAGGATTACTTAAGGAGAAGTGGAGACACAACAGAGCGAGATGAGAGAAACAGAATTTGCTGTAAACTCTGCCGCGATGGCTACCATCTTATTTCTTTTTTATTCTCTCATGTCAAACAGAGTGTGAGCTAGCTTACGTGTTGATGTATTTGCTACATATCCTTAAGTATTGACAGGAAATTAAAAACTCTGGAGAGACTCTTATTTATTTATTTAGCATTGCTACTACATCATAATTCCTTGGAGAATTTCTCTTTGTGCTGATTATCCATCTGCTTGCTAACCTACATGAATGCTGTTTTTCTTTTTTACCACCATTGTGCCCAATACAAAGACAAAAGGGTGGGCATCTGCCCCTACCCATGGCTAGAATATGTGTGTAGAGAAATATTTTTTAACCCCACCTTTCCAACTTCAATATTAGATTAGTAAAATTAATATAAATATTCAGAAATTGCCATTCATTTCTTAGTAAAAAATTTCAAGTTTCAATAATGCAGTAAGGAAATTTTTGAATTTTAAAGCCTACCTGGGCATTGCTAAAAAGTAGGGATATAGGATAAAAATGTAAATTATGTATAAATAATGTTTAAAAATGGAGTTTGAGGTAATGTTTATTAGTAGGCCAAGTTGTAGTAAATTCATGATTTTGGTATCTGTTGTAAGGAATGCTCATTAATATTTTGTGTTAGTCTACTTCCAAGAAGTATAGATATATATTTATGTGTAGTTGGCACTTAAGTCTCTGGATTATAACATTAGAATAAGTAGAATAACATTAGAATAATAATAATTAGTCTTCCTTCCTTTAAGAGAAGGAAGACTCTTTAAAAAAGAAATGACTATGGTAGAATAATCATGATTCTATTTCACAGATTTGTTAATGTAAAAGTGACAATATAACATAATTGTTTTCACCTTGGCAGAGGTTGTTCAGGTCTTCTCTGGGGTGAGCTGCTCTGTCTTAGGGAATTCCTGACAGAAATGGATGGATACTTGTTGAACTTCTCATTGCCTGCTAAGTTGACCCTTACGAAACTCTGAGAGTGGTTGTTATTATCTCCATATCACAAATGAAAAACATGACAGAACTAAACTAAACACAAAACACAGGTCTAGCGAGGTAACATTTCTCAAAGTTTGCATCCTCAACTAATAAATGGAAAAGCCAGAACTGATTTCAGATCTAATTGCAAAACCCATATTTTGCTGGTACTTCCTCCAGGAAAGCAAAGAAACAAAATCTTTTCTAGATAAGGTAAATATGCATTTGACTGATATTTGAGACTATACTTCCGTTTGTCAAATGCCTTGAACATCAACGGGGAAGAGAAATTTACATGGGCTTTTGATCAGTGAACCATGATGAGAGATGTAGAAATGCCTTCATTTTGCTTCTTGAAAGAACTGGCATCTGGATCTACAACTTATCTGGTCTGGGAAGGAAGAAAGCAAGGGGTAACCAAATGAGTCATGATAAAAACAGCATCAATATTCTGTAATGCAGGGTAATGTTATGTCTGGAAACAATATATTTTACCAGAAATTTACCGAAAATTATTTTTGTTGGTTCATTCATTTACTCACACATTTATTGATCCATTGCTTTTTTTTTAAAAGATTTTAATTTATTTGAGTGAGAGACCGCAAGCAATAGCGGGGGATGGGCGTGAGGGGAGGGCAGGGGGAGAGGGAGAAGCAGACTCCCTGCTGAGCAGGGAGCAGGGGCTTTATCCTGGGACTCTGAGATCATGACCTGAGCTGAAGGCAGACGTTTAACTGACTGAGCCACCCAGGTGCCCCTCATCCATTATTCTTGTAATGGAAGAGCTCATAGTAATATATTTGTATAATATTACATATTATTGATTTTGAAGTACCTTTTCTTATGAAAAAAAATTGAGCCAGGGAAGGTAAGCAGAATAAACTGTATTGGTAAACCACCTTGCCTGCGCCCACCCCAGCTGGAGGTTCTCCATGCACCTGGTATCTGATGAGGTATGCAGCATGTGGTGCGGGTAGGAGGGGAACCTGGGCAACGCTTTGGTGGCCAGAGTCAGACAGGGGCTGCTGTTGGTGGTGATGCTCCTACCCATGCAGATTTATTCAAATCAAGTAACTGTTGTAATGCTTTCGAGTAATTACTCCCAGAATACCTCAGCTGCCCCAAATCTAGCTAATTCCACCACCAAGACAAAGTGGTGATGCTCTGCAGTCAACAGCTAGTCTCTTCATGATCTCATTCTCTGTTCTGTATCTCTACTCTTATGAAACTCAAGCCAAGAAACATCTGTACAGTAGTCCTCCCTTATCAGCAGTTTCGCTTTCAGAGGTTTTAGTTATCCGTGGTCACCCATGGTCCAGAAGCAGATGAAGCTGATGACCAATCATCAGAAGGTCAATAGTTAGCTTAATGCTACCTCACAACGCCTGCATCATTCACCTCCATCTTATCACATAGGCGTTTTAACATCTCACATCATCGCAAGAAGGTTGAGTAGAGGACAATATTTTGAGAGACAGAGACCACATTCACTTACCTTTTATTACAGACTATTGTTATAATTGTTCTATTTTATTATGGTTGTTAACCTCTTACTGTGCCTAATTTATACAATTAAACCCTATCATATGTCTGTATAAGGAAAAGCATATATAGGGTTCAGTGTTATCATGGTTTCAGGCAACCACTGAGGATCTTGGAACACATCACCATGGATAAGGAGGCGGGGTCTCCTGTACTTCCCCATTTTCTAAATCCGATCCTGATGGTGTGTAGATATCCATTGTGACAAGGAAGAAACAGGTCTTCATTGAATCTGTTAATTCCATACCTTATTTTATTGACACAGAAAATGTTGAGGATCCTAAAATTAAATGGTTTGGAGAGCATGTGAAGGGTTTGACTAGATAATGAATCCCAATATTAAATCTGCTGGAGTTTCAAGTACAGGATGAAGGGAAACAACATCCCAAATTAGTGAAGAGATGAATTTTCTTAAATGTGGTTTAAGAAGTACAGGACACATAAAACCCTACCTTAAAAATGATAATAGATTTTATTTCATCTAGAGACAAAGGGTGAGATATGGAAAAGAGATTCAGTTTTCACTTGGTTCATTAATGCCATAAGATAGGTAACACAAAAAGCTAGGATTCTATATATACATTAGAAGTTACTTCCAGGTGTTACTGTAATTCCTTAATGTTTCAGCTGTCCTAATTTAAGGCCAGTGTGCTCTAGATATTGTTAACTAGCACTGTTTCTTGAGACGTGAACTCTTTCTTTTGAGGCTTTGGATTTGACATCGCATTTGACTTTTTATATAGTAATTGACATGTACCGGGGCCGGGGCAGTGATGGACTGAGTCTACCCCAAATCAAAGCATAATGAGTTTGCTTATATACCTATCACCTATTCCTATTCAACAGAAGTGCCAGATTCATTTAGCTAAAATGATTCCAAAAAGTGCATTGACCTCAACTAATTTCAAAATACTTTTTATTTCTGCATATGTTGAATACTTTTTACAATTTAAAAAATCTGTTTTGAAGGTAAAGTTGACACATCTTGAAATTAAAAAGGCAAATATGTGAATTAAACTCTAAATCAAGTATGGGAAGTGAAGAGTGGAAACTTAAATTCAGAATTTTTGAACTCTTTCTGTAAATACTTTTTGAAGAAACTCTATGAATCAGAATAGCCTCATTTGGAATGCTTTCTGTTATCAGTCAATATTTTTAGATAGTTAAAACCTGGTCCTAAGCCTAAAGTGTGCTGAATTCTGGAAAGTAAATCTTTCACAGCTGCCTTGCACAGAAAACTTTTTAAAAATAGATACTCCTTAAAATCTTTTGTTCACATGGTCACACACTGATGCTTACATGTTCCACTATCTAATATCCCCACAGATGTCTTGATAACTAAGGTCATTTTTTTTTTTTATCTTTAGAAATCTACCCTGGAACAACCATATCCAACAGATCTCAAGCTACTGAGTGTGTGATTGAACCTTACATTTTGTTTCATATGTGAATGTTGTGCACCTATTTTGGATTATATATTGTATTTGTGTATTTATGCCTTTATTCATAGTAACTTCTCAGGCTATGGAATTGATTTGTATTGAACACAAACTGTAAATAAAAATAAATGGCTAGAAAAATATACGTACTGTAATTACCTTTTAGCAGATGAACCTGCAGGCTTTGAGACATTAATTTCCTCAGTCACAACAAATACGAAGTGTCCTAGACACAGTTTAATTTCTTACTTCAAAAGGAATGCTCTTTGTATGATTTCAACCTAGTTAATAATCAAGATATGCAACAACTGGGAATAGTATAGACATAATTGTTTGTTTATACTATATACTTTAAACATACATGGTTTTACGTTTTACTCTTTCCCATCCTCCAGAGCTTTCACAGTAATCCCTATTTACTTAACTGCCTTTTGCTATTTTCTTCATTGCTTTAACCCTTTATGCTTTTCAGCTTTTATCATGCTCTCATTTTTTCCCACTATAATTTTGTATAAATGCAATAGTCGATCTTCAAACAGTAATTTGATTGAGCCAAACCTGATCTTGACATCTTAAAGAGTTTAAGTTGGATGTTCATATGCAGAAAAACATTTTCTATTCCTTAATTTTCTACCATACGATCAATAGGCATATAAAATGAATCCTGAGTGACAGATAATAAACTGCCTGAAGATGGGTAATATTGAATAAAAAATGTAAAAATTTTAATGCAAGGAGGCAGCATCCAATTTATTGACGAAAGAATTCCTAACAGGAACATGTTGTGAACATTAAAAAAAAATGTGACACATGAGATTTTGAAACTTACATCTGCATTTATCATTACCAGTTCTAGCCAGAGAAAATATGCCTCTCGCCATTTCAAAAGGAGGTTTAATTAAAAATCAGTCATGGACATTATTGAACATAAATAGGAAATTTCAGAAAATAGCTCTTTCCTGACTAAAAATTGCTTAAATATTGTGGAATTTTTTGTTAGAAAATATTAAATTTTTTTTCAAAAGATTAGAAAATATTAAATTTAATTTAAATAAATCCTAGAACATCTTCAGTGTGAGCTAAATACAAAGCCCTTTTCATTTTTTACTTAACACAAATTTTGTTCAAAGAAAGTTTAGATTTTTTGTTGGTTTCAAAGAAAGTTTAGATTATGTACAGAGAAATGAAATTCTGATTTAATAAAACATGTACATTCCTTCAACTGATTGCTTAATTTCTTAATAAATATTATAAATATGAAATTCATGTATGGGAACCATACAAATTTAAAATAGAGATTATATCATTAAGGGGCACCTGAGTGTGCACTTGGTTAAGTGTCTGCCTCTTGGTTTCGGCTTAGGTCGTGATCTCAGGGGTCATGAGATCAAGCCCTATGGTGGGCTCTGTGCTGCTTGGGATTCTTTCTCCCTCTCCCCCTCCCACTTGTGTTCTCTCTCTCTCTCTCTCAAATAAATAAATAAATCTTTAAAAAGAAAGGAAATTATATTATTAAATTTTTGAAATTTAAAAACTGGTTTGTTCATACTTAATTTTTTATTTCATTAATAACATAATTTTAAAAATCTGGGAATCTGCTTTTTTTCTTATAAAGGTTATTTTTATTTAATAAGAAGAATGCAACATTAGTCAAAGAAAATGAACATACATTTGTCTTTTATTTGAAAATATATCATATTCCCTCTCATTTAATTTTATTTCAATTGATTCCTTTTTCTTTTCTTTCAACAGGCTGAGTTAAATGACCCAACTGATCCCTTCACTAATTATAGTACAAAAGTCTCATCAAATGTAGGGGATGAAACTTTCTCTAAATATATAGGATGGAGAATTGCCAATGCTCTTTCCAAACTGTTCTTCCCCTCCATTGAAGCCCATGTTCTTCCTTTGAAAGAACCATTGAAAAAACAGGATCCAGTGAAATATCTGAACAAAAAGGATTACATGAAGAAAAGAGTTCTACATGTTACTATAAGGTATAGTGAAGCACTATTCAAAATAGTTCTGTTATTCTAATACACTGCATTTCAAAGTCATATAAATTATATGTAATCATGTGCCACATTATTTGACTCATTTTCTCTTTTTCAATTCAAATTTTGGCTCCAACAACTTCTAGGTATTCTATCATAAGCAAGTACTCTCTTCTTAGCAACTATTTCCTCATGTTTAAAATAGATAATATTATATAATATAAATTAGTGTTTTAATATGGTGAAAGCTCCCCTCCCACTACTGACCTTCATTTGCCTAGTCTACCCCCATCTCTCCCTGTCATTAATTGCCTATGTATCCTTCCAGGATCTATAAAATGTAAACAAAATAAATTATATTTTAAATGGTCTCTCCATTTTTACATTAAAGTTAGCATACTAATATATCATTTCGCATCTAACTTTTTTTTATTTAACTTCATTTCTTAGATATTTTTTTCATGCCAGTACATAGAGAATTTTCTCATTATTATTATATTTTTAATATGTTACAATGGTTTCCTTAGTATGAATGTAGCTCCGTTTATTTAATCAGTTTCCTATTGTTTGGCATCTGGGTTGTTTTAGATTGTCTGCTACTATATACTACCACAAAATTTAACCTTCCACATAGGTCTTTTTATACATGAGGAAGAATGCCTGGAGGATAAATTCTCGGAAGTGTGATTTCTGAGTCAGAGTGTTTTTGCCTTTGTAATTTTGGTAGATATTTCCAGATTAGCTTTCAGAGGAATTGTGCAAATTTATATCTCCACCAGCAATATCTGAGAGTACTTCTTTCTCTTTATTCTTTCCAATAGAGAGTGTTGACAAACTTTTGGGTTTTGATAATCTGAAAAGTGAAACATGTTTTTAAGTATAGTTTTCTTAAGGTGAGTGGTTAGAATAACTTTCATATGTTAAGAGCCTTTTGTTTTTCCTTTATATGGGAATTAACTATTTCTTTTGCCCATTTTTTTCCATTGAGTTTATATCGTTTTCACTTAGCTTTGCAAGAACTATTTACCTATTAATTGATGTGTCCCTTTGTCTATGGTAAGAGCTACAAATGTTTATATTCCCTTCCACTTTTTATTTGTCTTTAAATTTTTCTTAGAGTATTTTTTGCCTTAGTCATTTTTCTAAGTAATATATAATTTATCAATTTTTCATTACATATCTATTTAGGAAAACTCTTTTCATTTTGTGATTAAAATGTTGTCATATTGTTTTCTGGTACTTTTAAAGATTTATTTTGAATGTTTTAGTCATTGGTCCATTGGAAATGTGTGTGTGTGTGTGTGTGTGTGTGTGTGTGTATAGTGAGTTGTCAATCCAAATGGCTACTCAGTTGTCCCAACAATATTTATTGAGTCGCCTATCTCCTTTCAACATTTATTCTGATTTAAAATGTTATTTATTAAATACTAAGTTCTTATTTATTTTCTATGTTTTAAAAGAATTTCAGTAATTTGGAATTACCTACTCTTTTAAGGTTTGATAGAATTCCCTTTTAAACCATCAGTACCTTATGCCTCTCCTAAGGGTAGCTCTTTGTCAAATTTATCTATTTTTGTATGGCTATTGGCAAGGCTATTCAGCCAGAATGCACAGGTGCAATAAATTCAGTTCTTACAGTTTGAGGTCCATGCCATAAAAGTATCTGGAGTATCCATCCTGAATATCAGTCTCTTTTCATCTTTCTCTTTTTTCTTTAGTCAGTTTTAGCAGATTATGCTTCCTTTGAATACTACTTATTTTATCCCCTTTTCAGAGTTTATTTGGTCACAATTGATTCTTCTGATTCTGTGGTTATTTTCTTCCTCAACCAATTCTCATTTTGTGTATTTGAATTTTGTCCCTTTTATTCTTCTTAATTAATTTAATGTTTTATTCATTTTATATTATTTTTCTACTGAACCAGCTTTTAGATTCTAACTCAGCATTGTCTAAATCATTATTTGTGTTCCAAAATTATAAAACTGTTGTTGCCCAAAGGCAGATGCTATTGGTGGTATAATAATTGTGTGGAATGAGGCCAGTAGGTAGGCTTGGCTTTTGTGTACACAAAAAGTCCACAGAAAAATAGACAAATGCTTGAGCAGTGTTCTGACATAGTTTTGAGCATTTTTTCAAGAATTCTAAAGTCAGTGAGGAAGATATGTACATTTGAATTGAAGGATCACACAGCCTGGACTTCAGTAGTCTTGTTGGAAGAAATAAATATTATAAAAATATTCTTCAGCATGTATTATAAATATTTGTAAGGTTGCAATATATCAACGTATAATGAAAATGCTGGCTTTAAATATCAAGGGTATTGAGATTTACTGTAGAATCCCCAAATGTATTCTGTATATTCTCAAGGACAAAAAACATGGAAGAAAATCAATCTGGGACCACAGAGAGAACACTGGACAAGTGTACTTTGGCTTCTCATTATGTTCAGTTGAAGGAAAAGACAGAAAACTAGAAAAACAGAAGAAACTTGATATTGACAAGAGGAGATGAAGGAAATAGCAGGGGAAAGGGTCAATAGACAGTAAAAAGGGCAGATGGAGATGAATGGTGCTTGCTGGGACACAGAAAGGAAAAGCAGAGACAGAGAAGAGGAGACATATTGGCAGTGCTTAGAATAGCAGAACAGGGGGGCGCCTGGGTGGCTCAGTTGGTCCGACTCTTGGTTTCGGCTCAGGTCATGATCTCCTGGCTGTGGGACTGAGCCCCCTGTCCAGCTCTGTGCTCAGTGTGGAGTCTGCTTCAGATTCTCTCTCCCTCTCCCTCCTGCTTGCTCTCTTGCTCTCTCTCAAATAAATGAATACATAAAATCTTCTAAAAAATAGCAGAACAGAGAAATAAATGTTACTAGCAGAAGGAAAGAAGAAAGAGACATACTGAGAAGACATATACTATTGAAAGGTACAAATGGAGGGATGTGGGCAAGGGTTGGGGATAGGGGAAGAGAATATGCAAAGTCAGAGGGAAATGAGACAAAAGAGTAGTGGGGTGGGGTTATGACTCAGAGAGTCCTATAGGTTTTGAAGGATTAGTAAATTAAATTTCTCATCAGAGTCTACAGTTCATTACATAAATGACAATCATTCATCATTAATCTTTGAAAAAATGTGATCTCCTTATCCATTTTTCACAGCTCATTACAGGCTCTAGCAATTTAACTAGTGTCTCTGTCCTGACCAAGAGAGCCCCAGCAGCCTCAGCATCCCTCTGGCAGGAGCACCTCATGTGGCACAGCTCAGGGGAGCAGCTTTCACATTGCACCATTCACGCTGTAGTGTGTGTGAACGGTGCCCCCTGGAGTTGTGCATGTTGCCCACTTCCTTTAGGGATAGACTCATCTCTGGGGACAGCAGAGGTGAGTGGAGTAGGGCTACAGCTCAGCGGCCTGAAGACATATCAGGCCTGGCTGAACAGTCTCTACCGTCCAGGAGGGTTATGTGAATGAAATCTCTGCTTTTTAGAAGCAAACTTCAGTTTAAGCTCCGCATTGATGAAATGTCTCTGGCTCACTAACCATGAAGTGTGGGAAATATTATTTCTTCCATTTGCTTGATTCTGCATCTATTCAGCAGTCTCACAGCTAGCTCCTTCTGTTGCTTCTCCACCTCCTCCCACTTCCAGGTCCACAAACTGGAATTAGCACAGTTAATGAACATCTGAGCATGTTGAAGTTTTGTAGCTAAAGCACAAAGACATAATTCAAGCCCGCTGGGTACTCCACTCTTTTTCACATCTTAAAGGTCTTTGGGTGCAGGGTCATATCACCAGTTCTTCATCAGGTATTCCTAGAAATGTCCATTTTGTGCTTTCCACCAGTAGCAATGTGAAAGACAGCAAGAAGGCCAACATTTAAGGACACCTACAGAAGTTGGGTAGGAGGACAGGAAATTGAAGAGAATATGTTTCTTCATTAACTTGGAGCACTAAAGCATACTTACTTCAGTGTGAAAATCTGAAAATTTACTATTACAAGGAGAAAATGGGAGCTTCCTTACTGTTGAAGCATCTACTACATCTCATGACCTATAATTTTTTCCAAAAATATTTTTCTTCACTTGTGCTTTTAGCCTATAAAATTCTTTGAAAGCAGGAATTCTGTGTTTTGTATGTTTATAAACATTATATACATATATAAACACATATATATGTTTATAAACATATATTTTACTCTGAATGATTTGCAGATTTGACTTCTTTCTTTTATGAAAATTTTCAAAAGAAAATTTATTATTTTGCTTCTGTATATTGTTTTTATTTTTATTTTTTGTTTTTTGGTTTTGCCTTAAGTTAGTGGGACATGCTGTTGGATGCATGCTCTTTTTGCCCCTTAGCATTTTTTTAAAAATAAAAAAATCATTATGGTTCTTTACTGTATCATAAAACTGCAGCCAAAGAACTAGGCATATAATACTTCTACTTCAAAGCGTAGTATTTTCCTTTTCTCTCTTTGTGTGTAAAAATATCACAAATTTACCTTAAGGCTGAGAATTGAGAACTCTGAAGACCAAATTTTCAAAAACCAGTTCCCACATCTGTTTTGTTTCTGAAGTTTCTAAGTGTATTTTCTAACCTTATGCCTTGAATCCCTATAAACTTACAAACAACTAATTTTTTGCACATATGTGAAGACTTGGAAAATTCTAACTTAAAACTTTATCTATGACTGTGCTTAGTTTGCTCACAAGTTTTATGTTAGAAGACTTCACGAGACCAGCACACGGAAGAGATATGAGGTGAAACTAGCAAGAATGGGCTGAGAATATCTGTTGTCACTTATGCAGGAAATTTTACATGGCTGACGTCATAAGCAGTCATACCCAAGGCTACTGCATCTTCTCTGAAGCTTCCTTTATAAGTGGAGCAAACTCCAAAATAATAGAACGAGGAGTAGCTAACATTTACTGAATGGCAACAAGGTAGGGAAAGGTAAATACCACAATGTCCAGTAAGAACAGGCTTTATTGGAAAGATCAGTGGTCAGTGGTGAGGCACATGGTTCTTTCTCATTATCCTGTGCAGAGGGTGCTGGAGTTAGAGAAGTAATTGGACATTCACCCGGTTTGTGTTTTGAGGGAAGAGACCCTGCCTGAGTGCTACTGTGCCTTCTTATAATGGAAGCGTGAGAGATACCTTCTCAAGGAAGAAATACACACTTTGGGTTCGGTTGGCAAGCCATCTGAGATGAGGCACCAGCTGGATAGGTGATGCTAGAAATGCCAGCTGTCCAGAACCTGGAGCCCTTGGGAAGTTTTCTTAATGGTTGTAAAAGATAGCCACTGGGCTCCTTGTGAAGTTGGGTGTGGGAAAAACTCCACCAAATGAAGGAACTCTTAGGACCCTTAGTTCTAAGCAGCAAGTTGCCAGGCAATTAAGATGAATCTCTGGTGTCAAAGTTGAACAATTCTGTTTGCCACCCCATGTGAGTACCTTTTATAAACAAGGCATTGTGCTAAGCACTTAGATGTACGACCCTTAGATGTAGATGTAGATGATTATTTTGTCCATTTTATAGATTTTATAGCTCTATAAAAATCTCCATTTTGTAGATGTGGAATCTGAGAGGTTAAGTAATTTGCCCAAGGACTCACAGTCGTTAAGTGTGGGAGTTTGAACTTAAGTGCATTCTGACTTCTGCGTCTACTGTGATGCTTTCTTTCCCCTCAGGTGAAATTCACCTGACGGCAAAGCCTTGAGCACTTTGTTAAAAAAACTTCATAAGAAAAAGATTTTTACTTTTATTTTTTTCAATTTCTGTCTCTTGATTTTCAGAACTTGATTTTGATTAGGGGACTTTTTTTTCTGGGTTCTGCATCTCTCTAGTTAATATTAGAAAACCTATGTCAAGGTGGAGGCACTTTCAGTAAGTCAGTATGATTTTTTTTTTCCCCTCCATTGGCTTTAGTGAAAATCATACTGACTTAACTAGAAAGTGCCTCCTCCTTAATGTAGAGTGCATATATATGAAGAGAGGGAGAGAGAAGAAGGGATTAAAAGTTAAAAAAAAAAAGGAGAGCTGCAAAGAATTCTTAAATGTCTTAAAACTTTCTAGTTCTGTTTCACGAAGGGAAAAAAGAAATCTGTGTCTCCTTCACAAAATATCAAATACGTTTATTTGTAGTTTCTTTCTGATTGATTTAGATTAAGTAATTTAACTTCTCTGAGCCTCAGGCTTCTAATCTTTGAAAATGTAAAAGCTGTACATCCTCTCAAGTTTGTCCTGAAGATAGAAGGAAAAACTGTAGATAAAGAGCTTGCATATGTTAGTTCCTTTTCCCCTTTGTTCTATAATTTAGTAGATTTTCTAAAATGTTTTATCTTCAGAATATAATATTTAATTCTTAGGAAAATTAGGATCAGTAATAAATGGAAGATTTATATTTTTGTGCACGTATATATTATTAAGCTATGAATTGCTGTTAGCAACTTTTCAAAGAGAGCTTACAGTTTCATGATTTCCTTTTTGGTTATGTTTTGTTTCCCTTCTTGTTTCTAGTTTTAGAATGAAAACACAGTTCAGGATGGTTCTGTATCGTACATGCGTTTTGAGGGCATGCTGTCAAGATGCATTATGGAAGAGTAAAGTTTGGAATCTTGATAGCATGGCTGATAATAATTTTCAGCTGAAGAGAGAGAGAGAGCATGAATGGGTCTTCAGAGATGAGCTCCTGATTTTTGAGCCTTTGTGATTTGATTATTAAAAAACTAGATCATCAGCTCAGATCAATCATTTAAAGAATTCTAGAGATTGAATTGGTATTAGAATTGAAGTCCAACTGCCAGTGACAGAAACATGCTTCACACATCCCACATCCATTTCCAATACATGACTCAGTTTATCTGCAGTCTTGCCTGAGAGATAAATCAGTCCTCATCTGTCTTCTACTGTTTCCTTTTTTTTTTTTTTTTCCTATTCTTTCCTGCCTTTTCACTGGAGCCTTGGTCTGAACTGCAAGTTTAGATGTCATTGATGGGACCATAGCTTTAGCTGTCACTTTCACTGCAGTGTCTTTATGCTTATACAACAGGGGTCTAGCTTCAATACACACATTTGTGTGATTTTTATCTTTCATTTTTTTATGTGATGAATTTATTGATTTGCATCTGTTGAATAATCCCTGTTTCCCAGGGATAAATCTCATTTGGTTATGGTATATAATCCTTTTAATGTGTTCTTGAATTTGGTTTGCTAATATATTTTTGAGAATTCCTGCATCTATATTTATCATGGATATTGGTCTATAGTTTTCCTTTCTTGGGGTATCAATATCTGCTTTTGATAATCAAAGTAGTACTGGCCTCAAAGAATAAATTTTGAAGTGTTTCCTTCTCCTTGATATATTGAAAGAGTTTGAGGAGGATTGGTATTCTTCTTTAAGTGTTTGGTAGAATTCTTTAGTGAAGCCATCTGGTCTTGGAATTTTCTGTGTTGGGAATTTTTTTAATTGCTCAAATAATGTCTTTACTTGTTATTGGTCTATTCAGATTTTCTAATTCTTCCTGATTCAGCCTTCGTAGGTTGTTTCTAGAAATGTACCCATTTCTTCTAGGTTGTATAATTTGTTGGCATGTGATTGTTCTTGATGTAGTCTCTTATGATTCCATGTATTTCTGTAATGTCAGTAGTTGTAATGTCTTCTCTTTCATTTCTAATTTTATTTATTTGAGTCTTTTCTCCCTCCCCCCCTTTTAAGTTAGTCTAGATAAGGCTTGTTAATTTTGTCAATCTTTTTTAAGAACCAGCCCTTAGCTTTATTGATGTTTTCTACTGTTTGGGGTTTTTTGTTTTGTTTTGTTTTGTTTTTGTTCTCCATTTATTTCTGCACTGATCCTTATTATTTCCTTTCCTCTGCTAATTTTGGGCTTACTTTGTTCTTTTTGTCTACTTTCTTTTTTTTTTTTTTAAGATTTTATTTATTTATGAGAGACAGAGAGAGAGGCAGAGGCAGAGGGAGAAGCAGGCTCCCTGCAGAGCAGGGAGCCCGATGCGGGACTCGATCCCAGGACCCTGGGATCATGACCTGAGGTGAAGGCAGACGCTTGACCGACTGAGCCACCCAGGCATCCCATTTTTGTCTACTTTCTTGAGGTATAAAGTTAGGTCATATATTTGAGATCCTTCTAATTTCTTAGTATATGCATTTTTTACTATAAACTTTCCTTTCAGAACTGTTTTTGCAGTATTTGATATGTTGTGTTTTCATTTATTTTGAGACAAGTTATTTTCTTTTTCTTTTGATTTACTCTTGGACCCAATGGCTGTTTAGAAGTGTGTTGTTTGGTTTTCATATATTTGTAGGTCTTTTCACTTTCCTCTTATTGTTGACATCTAGTTTCATACCATTGTAGTCAGAGAAGATGGTATGACTTCAAAATTCTTAAATTTGCTAAGATTTGTTTTGTGGCCCAACTGATTTATCCTGGAGAATGTTTCGTGTCCACTTGAGAAGAATGTGTATTCTGCTGCTGTTGGATGGAATGTTCTATAGATGTCTCTTAAGTTTATTTGTCCTAAAGTATGATTCATTCCAACATTTTATTGTTGATTTTTTTTTTTTTTTTTTTTTGGTCTGGCTTATCCATCCGTTGCTGATAGTGGGTTATTGAGGTCCCCTACAATTATTGTATTGTTGTCTGTTTCATTCCTAAGGTTTGTTATTAATTCCTTAATATATTTTGGTGCTTGGGTTTTGGGAGTGTATATGTTTATGATATAGCTTCTTAATGTATTGACCCCTTTATCATTATATAATGATCTTTTTTGTTTCCTGTTACCCTTTTTGGCTTCAAGTATATTTGACTGATATAAGTATCAGTCTTTGTTCGGTTTCCTTTTGCTTGGGATATCATCTACCATCCTTTCCCCCTGAGCCTATGGGTGTCTTTAGAGTTGAAATAAGTCTCTTGCAGTCAGCTTATAGTTGGATTGCTGAGTTCAATCTACTTACATTTAGGGTGATTATTGATATGGAAAGATTTACTACTGTCATTTTGTCTTTTGCCTTCTGGTTATTTTGTTTCTCCATTGTTTCTTTTTCCTTCTCTGTCTACCTTTATACATTGGCAGATTTCCATGGTGATTTGCTCAGTATCCCCCCGCCCCCCGCTTTTTTGTTGTTTTGTTTCATGTCTCTGCTATAGAGTTTTGCTTCGTGGTTACCATGAGCTTTACATAAAACATCCCAGATAAAATGTCCTTTTTCAAGGCACCTGTGTGGCTTAGTCAGTTAGGCAACTGACTCTTGCTCTCAGCTCAAGTCTTGATTTTGGGGTTCTGAGTTCAGGACCTGCATTGGGCTCCATGTTGGGCGTGGAGCCTACTTAAAAAAATAGTCCTTTTTTTCTGCTGATAGCAGTTTATCTTTATTCACATATAAAAGTTACTTTTTTTCTCTTCCCTTTTTATATTTTTGATCTCACAAATTATCTCTTTTTATGCTGTGATTTCATTACCAAGTTATTATAGCTAAAGTTATTTTTAATGTTCCTTTCTTTTAACATATATGCAATAGTTAAGAGCTTTAATATACTATTTTTAAAAAGTTACAATATTCTGTTTATCACCTTAATCAGAGTTTTTCATACTTCTGTCTTTTTGTTTCAGCTTGAAGATCTCCTTTCAACATTTCTTGTAAGGCGGGTCTAGAGGTGGTAAACTCCCTCAGCTTTTCTTGTCTGGGAAAAACTTCCTTCCTTATATCTGAAGGATAACTACTGGATAGAATATTTTTGGCTCGCAGTTTTTATCTTCAATATTTTGAATATGTCATTACAGTGGCTCTTGGCCTATAGAGTTTCTGCTGAGAAATCTGGTGATAGCTTAATGGGGGTATCTTTGTATGTTACTTTTTTCTTGATTGTGTCTGAAATTCTTTTTTGAATCATTGACTTTTGATGGTTTTAATAAAATGTTTCTTGGAGGAGGTCTTCTTGTGTTGAGATAAAAAGATGTTCTATTAGCTTTATGAACTTATATATCAAGTTGCTTCCTCAGGTTTGGGAAGTTCTCAGCTATTATTTCTTTAAATATTCTCTCTGTTTCCTTTTCCCTCTCTTCTCGTTCTGGTATACCCATTATTCTTATGTTGGCTTTTCTAATGGAGTCAGATAGTTATTATAGGGTTCACTTTTTAAAAATCTTAGTTCTCTTTCCTCTTCCACCTGAGTCATTTCTGTATTTCTATCCTCAAGCTTGCTAATTCTCTCTTCCATATGATCTGCTCTATTTCCAATTCATTCTAATGCATTCTTCATTTCATTTAAGTTCTTCAGTTCTAGAATTTCTGCTTGGTTCTTTTTTAGAATTTCAGTTTCTTTGGTAAAGAAACTGTTTGTTAATTTTATTCCTGATATCATTGTATTGCCTTTCTGAGTTTTCTTATAGCTTCTTTAATTTCTTTATAATGGCTGTTTTAAATACTTTATCAGTTAGGTTTCAGTATTCCATGCATTTTGGGGTTACATTGCTAGAAAATTGTCATTTTCTTTTTGTGATACCATACGACTGTGATTTTTCATTGTGTTTGATGAGAAGTGCCTCTGTCTCTGAATTTGAAGTGGTGAACACCTTTCTTGTTTAAGCAACGTTTTGTTTACTTTGATTTCAATAGTTCAACGGGTTGGTAGTTAGGAGCCTTCCTTTTGTTTTCCAGAAGATGGTGCTATAGCACAAGTTTTGGGTTTCTCTTGCCAGCTAAGATTGGGAGTGGTACACACGGAGGGAAAAAAATAAAAGGTCGTGGCAAGGGTCAGGGGGAGGTATACACTTAGTACTTGGGCCTTTGGGTTTACCCACAGTCTGGTAGGGGGATACTCAGTTGAGGGTGTCCCAAAAGTGTGTGGATGGTCCTTTTGCTTCCCAGGGAAGACAGCAGAAGATGCTTTCCTTCAGTGCTCTTTGTCTGCCTACTTGCCTTTCCTTTCTCTGCCTCTAGACACTGAGGTCTCCCTTCAAGACAGCAACTGGTCCCTCCAACTGCAGTGCCTGTGGCTGGGCAGACTCCTACTTGCCACTTCCACCCGTTACCTCCTCTGTTAGACAAGTTGTGTTGGCTTACTACTGGACCCTCCACGTTTTCTTTGCATTTGCAGTGGTTGACAAATGTGTATTAGCTGCTTAATTAGAATGTAAGCTTAGGTATGGCATTAATCAGATCAGGATAGTCTCCCCACTTTCTAGTTGGGTTTTGCATCTACAGAATTTTCTATTTTTTCATATATTCGTTTATTCAATAATTATTTATTGAATGCCTAATATAGGTCAAATACTATAAAAGAATATGTCTCAGACAAAATAATGAGTAAAAATAGTTACCGTCCTTCCCAGTGGAACTTATAAGCAAGTGTAGGAGAGAGATGTTAATGAAAATCGCACGTGTTTAATCTTTATAATGGTAAGTGCTACGAAGGAGAATTACATGGTGCTATAAATAATGATAAGTGCCTCAAGAGAGGCACATGGTATTAAGAAGACTTGGAGCTGGGAGGGGAGATCAGGGAAGGAAGGTGGTATGCCAAACAAAGAGGCACGGGATGTGCAAAGTCCCCTTGATGAAAGGAATTATCAAGCATCTAAAGAGCTAAGAGAACAATGCTGTGGCTTGGTCACTGAAACCATGGGCAGCTGAGGCTGGAGAGGTGGTCAGTTTTCAGCTTTATCTTAGAAGCCAAAGAAGGAATTACATGTTTGTTTGTTTTTTGTTTTTTTTTTGTTTTTTTTTTGTGGTGGAGTGAGGAGTACAAGGCCGTGTGTGTGTGTGTGTGTGTGTGTGTGTGTGTGTGTGTGTGTTGTGGCATGATCATATGTGTGAAGTACTATAGCTAAGTGACCTTGGGCAAGTCACTTAACTTCTCTAAACCTAAATGTCTTTCTCTATAAAATTGTATAATGATAGCACCTTTCTTAATGGGTGCCTATGAGAAAGTCAATTAAAGGTGCTTTTTACAGGGATGCCTGGGTGGCTCAGGCAGTTAAGCATCTGCTTTCAGCCCAGGTCATGATCCCAGGGTCCTGGGATTGAGTCCTGCATTAGGCTCCTTGCTCAGTGGGGAGCCTGCTTCTGCATCTGCCTGCAGTTCCCCCTGCTTGTGTGCACGCGCTCTCTCTCTGACAAATAAATAAATAAAATCTTTTTAAAAAGTGCTTATTACAGTATCTGGTACAAAGTAAACACAAAAATGTTCATTATTATTAATAAGTGTATGATAGTATAATTATAAATGCAACATAATAAATATATGTTATTGATCAATATTATATGCATCACAACAATTTTCACTACTGCTGTTGATGGCTTTGTTATGTAGGGAAAGTGCATAGGATGCTGTTGTATATAACATGCACTATGTTGGTGGCAATAGAAATGGATAAGAGGTAGATGGATCTGCATAGTATCCGGAAGAAAGAGCAACAGAATTTGAGGATGATTAGAGATGAAAAAGTGACACGAGTGATGAGAAGGAAATGTTTTTTCCAGGTTGAGCACCTAATCCAATAATGGTGCCATTCACTGAGACAAGAAATGGTGGGGGAGATCAAGGTGTAGCTGGGAGTAGGGGAAGATGTGGTTTCGTTTAGACATGTTGAATTTGAAGTAGTGCTTTTAAGTTCTTCAAGTACAGATGTCCTGTTGGAAGTGAATTTCACTTCTGTAATTCAGAGAAGTCTGAGCTGAGTCATAGAATGAAGGTGTTGACTGAGTCATGGGCATAAACAACATTGCCTTGGTAAAGAACATTAAATGAGAGAGGAGGCAAGGCTAGGGTGGAATTTTGAGGATTACCACCACTTAACATCTGAAAAGATGGTACAGTAATGCTTTTTAAAAATTTTAAGTGTGTAGAGATGTTGATATTAAGGGTATATAAGGGAGACTTTCTTAAATAACCTCCCCAAATAGTGATAGTATCTCCTTCTTTGAGTATCTTTGAGCAGCACTTTCTGCTCACTGCACAAAAAATATAAATGCAGGTGACAAAAAAATTGCGAAGAATTGTTTGTCTATGAAGCATACTTTCAAAGAACTTGCAGTATCTACCTAATGAAAACAAATTAAGTTCCCAACCAGTGTATGAAGCTTTCCAAGTTTGTAGAAAAGATCCATTAGTCAGGAAATGCAGTAATATGGTATACTGCTCACAATATATGTATATCTATGTACACACAAAAGTAATAAATTTCTGTCTCCTAATGAAACATTTGCACATGTCAAGAAATACCAAGATTGGCACCAAAATACCAAGAAATTATAGAGATAGATTGTCACATAGAAGCAAAACATAATTGGCCTTTCTGGTTATTCCATAGGCTTAGAGGCTTTTTAAGAATGTTACTAGTCTTTCCAATTCTTTTAAAGGTAAGACTTGTTAATGATGTATTTATTATCATTAGCAATGGCACAGTATGTCTCTTCCATAATTTTGTCCAATAAACAAGGCACAGAGATATGTATTTAGGAGATTAATTTCTCCTCATAAGCACTTTTAGAACCAGTACTTCATGTCCTCCATTTTCACTTGAGAAAGTAAAACTTTATCAGCCCTAACAAATTAGCCAGACTGTGTGAAAATGTTCATGGCAAGGACTGCAGTGAAATCAGAGGTCTCGGAGCTGGTTCAAAACCGGCCTCAGGTGTTCCGCACTAGGGAGCCCAGCGGAGAAGAGCAAGCAGAAAGAGGGCACATGACGGAAGATACCAGTCAGGGAACTAGGAGGCGGTACTATGAGTGGATGAAGATGTGTGACACTTGTCACACTTCTGCACGTCCTCATTATCTCCAAACTCTTTGGCTGCTACATTTCTAGAATTTGTGCATTGTTTATAAATGTGTTATGTGTTGCTGATTTACCTTTCTTCCCTAAATTTTAGTTCTCACATTCTAAATTCTCTTTTTATTTTTTTTCTTTCATCTTCCACCTCCCTCTTAAAAGGGTGCATCTACACCCAACACTAACCATGCCTTCTATCTTTAATAAATTGTCATATCCATTTATCATTCTGAACAGCTTCCACTTTCAACGCCAATTCTGTCACTGCAATATAAGATCAGTAATTACTAAGCATCCATCATATCTGAAGTGATATGTTCCTAAATTCTTGGCTGTTCACAATAGTTCACTAACCTGAGTCTTGTCAAGCTAGAACTAATGTTGACTGGTCCCTGTTCTGTTTTTTTTCCCCCCTACATAAAGCTATTCAAAGGAAAAAGCCTATCTTTAGCATTGTAATTTTACTAAACCATTTACATGAACAAACCAATATTGTCACACAGAAGTCTAAGCACAGCTGGCTGACAAATCAACCACCTATTAGCATACTGATATCAAGCAAGGAGAGCTGTGATAAGTGAATTGTACCAAAAAAAGGTCACATCTAATAATTTCACTAGCTTTTCTTGCTGAGCTATAAATAGCATGTATTGCAGCCAGCAGTGATTTTCAGGAGTCTGTTTCTGAAGGCTAAGCATTAAAAAGGAATCTAACATACCCCTCCTCACCAATTCCCAAATGCCTATGGATCTTTTTCCTATAATGTTCACCTTCTATCCATGGATAAAATATAGGAAGAAGGGACAATAGATGGTGAATTCCATTCAGCACTCAGGACCGCTTCCTTGACAGAACAGTATCTGGCTGGGAGAGGTGAGTCTGGCATTGACACTGCCTGTGGGCTGAGGCAGGGCAGTTAACCCCACTCTTAGAACCTGGGCCAGCACCTCTCTGCCACTAGGCTGCGTATCCAGCTCTGAGGAGTTTCAGCCAAGGATGAACTGGATTAGCCCAGACCGAAGGCTTCGCAAGTATGTTCAGCATATCAGTGTGTTGCAGTAGTGGTGGTTAAGGTGGAGGAGGTGATGATGGAAGTGGTGGCAGGAACAGGCAAAACAACTGGACAAGTCGTGCCTTCCTAAATCTACCCACAAAACCCTTTGCTTCATTTGGGAAGAGCTCCCAACATCTCTATATTCATCCTAATTGTCTTCAGTCATCATGTAGTCCTTGCTCTCACACAGAGTCTTAATCAATGGCACGTTAAGCATATTGATAACAAGCAGGGAGAGTTGATGACAAAGGCATTTATATAAAAGAAAAAGTCATATAAAAATAATTCACAAGCTCCCTTTTCTCTACTCTTGTTCAATTCCTTATTCTACTCTTAATAAACCCAATGTAATGAAGGTGTCTAAATTTTGGATGCTAGAACATCCAGAAAACCACTGATACTGCACCTGAGTCCAGATGGGCCCAGTGAGTAGTATTCCTGTACATTCTTCCACCCCTGGCTAAGTAAGCAGTCACTTTAGCTCTGTATTTTAGAGTATTATTGCCACTAGGTCAGATATGCTCAGGAGTGTGATAAAGTGATAGGCCCAAGGTAGTGGTAATTTGGCTGCAAGATATGAAAAAGAAAAATATAATTGCATTTTGGGATTATCTATCTATCTATCTATCATCTATCTATCTATCTATCTATCTATCTATCTATCTATCTATCATCTATCTATCTATATCTACAGAACACTATACATTTAGGAAAGAATGTACTTAAATAAGTCAAAGCACTGAAATTCTCAAGAAGGCTTTTTCCCCTTTTCTTCCCATACTCAGAGATGCATCTAATTCAGCCGTGACTCAATGGGGTCTCCAGTTATCAGAAATGGAAATTATTTAGTCAGTGTTCATATGCTCTGTTGCTGAGCAAGCCTCACTGTCAGAAAGCAATTCCATATCGTTCACCTTTAATTGTGGCTATATATTACCGCATGAGTGAGAATGGGAGAAGAGTGCAGTTAATTTGATTGACGTAGACAGCCAAAGTGGGCATTTCAGACCCCTGAAATTCCCTTCAGGACTTCAGTGATCCTTTCTGGCAGGCTTGGTACATCACAGCAGTGGGATAATTGTCATATTTCCCCTCTATTTTGCCGAAAACTACCTTTAACACTGTTTTCTCAACTTACTTGCGTTTAGATTATTGGAGACTTAAATGATGAGGGGTAAAATGGACCATTAAATACCTTAATATGTTCAAGTTTAAATAGATTTAAAAAATAACTAGATTTAATCTGAAAGAAAACAGGCTTGCACCAAACAAAGAGAAACAAAAATACAAAAACCCCAAACACAAAAGCAAATAAAAAAACAACATTACATTGGTAAGGTTGGTGGAAAAAAATTAGGTCAATTTAACACCCACTGGCATCTGTAAGGTGTGATAGAAAGTAAACTTCTAGGCTTTTTATGTAGCTGGGACTGCAAAAGATTACTGTGGTTGGCAATGCCTTGAAAAAAAAAACACACCAGGTTACTATTAATATAAAACTGTATGTTAACTCTATTAGAATTGAAAACAAAACAAAACAAAATACCCCAGGTAACTATTAGGGAGTCATTGAGGGTGAAAGTATCCCAGAACAATAAACATCCTCTATGTTTTACCGAGAGGGAAATTCAAGGAATGAGATGTGCAGATCCGATTTGGGCGTGCAAGTAGGCAGTGCTGTGGCACCAGTCAGGCCCCTCCACCCCTCATCCTTTTTCCCCTCATTACCAGTTGCCTCTCCCTGGTCAAGACATTTGAATGGAATAACAACAAAAACAAAAACAAAAAAAAAGGAAATTAAGAAAGGAGAATAGTTTAATTTTAATTCTATGAATCTAAGCAGGCCTGTTCGAGAACATCCAAAGAGACTGCACACCTAGTTCTTCCAGTTACGGTCGGTGTAAACCGTTCAGGTTAGCGGGTCCTGTTGCTTTGCCTCTTCTCCTTAGCTAACCATCATGACCACTGCAGGGACTTGTTTGAGGCTAGGAACTGGGGAGTTCAACTCTACCTGTGAGGCAGCCAACCAGGCAAAGCTGTCATGAGTTTCAAGAGCCATTCCCATGGAAGAAACATAGGAGTCATGTGGTCCAGTCCTCTTCTTGTATTTGAGGAAACTAAGATTTCACAAGGTTAACTGACTTTCCCAAGATCACTTAGAAGATAAGGAATAAAGCAGCAGATTTGGGATAAGAACCCAAGATTTCCTTGTTCCCAGGATGGTTTTGGAAAACTCCCGTAATTTTCACAGAGATGTAGCAACACTCTAATTGTTGAAATAGACTTTCTTCAAAGAGTGTAATGGATAGGTATCAACTAAAATTTTGTTAACTTTCTTGAAATAACATATTTAGGAATTCTCATATGAAAATAAATGCCTCGTCATACCCAGGCGGCAACTTTTATATTGTCTTTGGGCCCCAGCTGTGCTCTCCCCTCTCCCAGCATCAGCATCTCTCACTGAAAGCCCAGCACTTTACTACAAGGAACCACTTTTCTCTACTCAAGTAGCTATATTAAAATATGCTTACATATTTATTTTTTTTCTTTTTTTTCATATTTATTTTTTTTCTGATTGGTATTCTTTAGCTCTACATCGCAAAGATTTTTAATAGAGTATAGTAAAACATTCACATTATAAGATGAAAATTAGTACCGAAACTTAAAATACCTAAAATGGCACTCTCTAAAGTGACTGTTACAAGTAAAGGTAGACAAATAGCTATTTTCATTTATAGCTGCACATACACAACTTGTTTAATGCTTATAAATTGTCTGACTGATTTAAGCTTAAAAGCTGCCAAGATATTCCAGGGAGTACATGGTATGACTTGCAAACAACAAACAGGGAGAAGAAAGGAAAACAAAGGATCAATTATCCAATGTTCTTATACAATTTTAAGGGCCAGTTTCTTGGGTATACAAGTCAAGGGCATCATTTTCCTCTAAAAAACGTCACACAGCTCCATTTAATGCTCAGTTATTTGACAACCACACAGGTTAGTGTTTTGGAAGTAGAAGATAAGGTTAAGGAAAAGCATTTGCTGTGAATTCACCTAATTTTAAGGCTTGCTCTGTATTTTTGAACAGGGCTCGGAAAATGAGCTTATAGCTAAGAACAAAGATAGACGAGAAGAACAAAGATCTTGGCCAAATTTATCCCATAGACTTTCAAAGCTGAGTAAGGCTAGTAAACTAGGATCTGGGTGCATTTACTAGACACATCTGGATAAAAAGTGAAATAAATCACTCCATTAAGTTAGTGAAGTTCAAACTGATAAGTTTTTTTGGGTTATTCTCTTAGTCCCTTAGGAGCTTGACTTTTCCTTTGAATTTCGTTCTCAGGTATACAATCACCTACACGTTGTTTTCATTTAGATGGTCTTATAAGCACCTTAAATTTAACATACCAGGGTGCCTGGGGGGCTCAGTCGGTTAAGCGACTGCCTTCGGCTCAGGTCATGACCCTGGAGTCCCGGGATCGAGTCCCGCGTTGGGCTCCCTGCTTGGTGAGGAGTCTGCTTCTCCCTCTGACCCTCCCCCCCGTCTCGTACTCTCTCTCTCTCTCATTCTCGCTCTCAAATAAATAAATAAAATCTTTAAAAAAAATTTAACATACCAAAACTTACTCTTCTCCTTCTGACCCAACCTGTCCATTCCATTATTTTCTCAGTAAATTGGAAAACTCATCCTTCTGTCAATTCAGACCTTGAAACTATCCTTGACTCTGAATTCACTCACATTGTATGCTCCATCTATCAAACAACCTTCAGTTTTTACCTTCAAAATCTTTCCAAGGTCTTTCACTACTTCCACTGTTTCTACCTGATTCAGAAAAGAAGAAAACACATTGACATTTGGGATAGGATTGTCTGTCTTTGGAAGGGACTTTTGTTAAGGCTCGCAATATTGGTAAAAATAGTAGGAAGCTGAGGAGAGCCGAAATGTTTTCTGTAGACCAGACACAGCACTAAGCACTGGAGGTAGAGTGGTGCCCTAGACAAATAGGCTGTTTACCTTCATGAAGTTCATAATCTAAGACAGTGGACAGATAAATCTATGAACAAATGAGGTAATTACAGAATACTTTAAGGCCCATGAGTGGAAATTAACTAGGTGATAAGATGGGAATAGTTGGAGGACTAGGAAAGAACTCTATGAGTGGAGATTTTTATTTTGATTTTCATTTTGGGCAGAGACCTGCTGAAGGAGAATGAGCATGCCTTGAAAGAGTGTAGGCAGAGGGAACCGTGAGTGTGAGGCCCAGAGCAAGGAAAGGACTTAGCGCAAGTCATAACGCAAAGGGTGGTCAGTGTGGTTACAGGGTAATGAGTAAGGGGAGAGGGGGAGCAGGTGAAGTTGTCACTGAAGCCAGACCTTACAGGCTGGCAGTCCAGATAAGGAATTCTGGTTTCATTCCACTGCAAAAGGAAGTCATGGGAAGGTTTTAACCAGAGGCATAACAGAGCCAATTTACCCTTCAGAGAACCGATTGTGGTCTGAAGGTGAAGGCTGAATTAAATTGCCATTGCTTTTATTCCTTTAATCCCCTTTTTGAGATTTAAAACTTGACTTGAAAATGACCTAGTTTTATGTCAAATGCCTGTCAGAATTCCTTTGATAGGAGTCATCCTTCCCAATCACTGGAATTTCCATTTTCATCTACAGCTCTATTAACTGGCCAAAGTTCCAGTGCCTAGAAACTGCAGAAATTCACTGGTAAACCATCTCTGGCCTGATGGGGGCAACATTTGATCAACCCATTCAATGAGATTGGCATAATAAGAATAGAACAGTATTTATGAAATGATACTGATATTTTTAAATTATGATAATATTAAAGGTCAGACTTGAGATTGGTATTTAATTTTGGGTGTTTGCTTTAATGGAGATATTTTCATGTATTTAACTTGTTTAAAAATCATACACATACATACATAAATACACACAGTCCCTAGGGAGTTGATAGCAAAAAACAAAATAAAACGTACACATTCACAAATTTAGAAATTATGTCCTAGTAACCATTTATGTTTTTTTATACTTAAGATATTTGCTATCCCAACAATGACAATAATAACATGCATTTCTCTTTAGTCATCTCTTCCTGTTACCATAAAATTACAAGCAATATGCAAGGAAAATACCCATTTTGAGAGTGATTCCAGCTATAAAATTTGTTTTATATTGCATACACTTTTTACACTTCAGGCTCTGAGATTATTCTCCTAGATAGAGCTCCTAGCTATAATTCAATAGAAATCTATTAAAAACTAAATAAAACTTGACTTCCCTACAATATATTCTCAGTACAGATGAGACCTACACAAACTATTTAAATATACTAGAGCTCTTTCCCACTTCTGATGGTGCTTGTTTTCCACAACCACCTCTTGTGCACTTTGTTAGTATCAACCAATGATTTTTGAGATGTTAATTTACAATTGTCTTAAGGCGTTTTTCTTCCAACAGTTATTGAAAATTTCATAGAGGTCTCTTGAAAGCATGAAAGCCATTGACCCTACAGAATGAATTTTTAATGGAGGAAATTCCAGGAACATAGCCAAGTCATGTGGGGGCTATTTGGGATCTGGAAGGCCTTTCTTTCCTTAAATTACACCCACTGTAAGGACCTTTAAAATGGTCACCTATGCTGCATTCATCCTAAGGCTGCACCTACCAGAGATAAATTTGTCTCATGAAAATTATCCTGTAACTTTGTAATGTAGGCACTCAAAAGTTTTTGTCCTTGATTTTACTTAAAATGTCATCATAATTTCCTCTTAAGGGTTATATAACTATCATAAGGATAAATATAATGATTAATTATAGTAAGATTAATTAGTATTTGCATTCTACTTTTCTCTTGTAATTCCTTTATAAACATAAGCTAATTAATAGATCAGATGCTGATATTTTGTCGTCAAGGAGTTTAATGCTTTAAATTATGATTTATGTTTAGCTCAAGTGCTTCTTCAGCATTTTTATTTGGTGCAGTATATAGTATAACAGAAGGCAGATATTTTTCTTTCCTCTTCCACTGTAAGCAGGTAAAAGGTGTTTGGACCACTGATTACACCCATTTGTGCTTGCAAAACCTCTAGAAACAACATGAAGAAAGTCACTTTGTTTGGAAAAAATTTTAATGGGATATGACATGTAAATTTATTCCAGAAATAAAATGCATCCTATAAAACAGGTGAAGGATGATTTGCAAACAAACCACACCATTCCATATCTTGTATTGTGACCAGTTTATGAAAATTTAGAAAAGTGGTCAGAATTCTTTGCCAAGTGAAAGAACTACTTAAATGTCTAGAAAGCCTTGTACTTTCACATTGTAGCTCTATATTTCACTTCCCCAATTGTCCTTTTCAGCCCCATGATTCAGCAGTGAGTCTGCTGTCCTCAGGTTTACATGTAGGTTGTTCCCTTGCCTAGCCTTTATCCTTCAATGTACTTTTGTGACTAACTGTTCGGTGTCATTATCCCATAGTATTTTGGTTTTTTGCTTTTCTTAGATTATTGTCTATTTTGTTACTTATTTTTCTTTCTATTTACCTTGGGTATATTTTGTCCCTTTTTTTAGTTTTATAAGTTAGAGATTTAGGTCATTCATTTAAAAACTCTTATTTTTTATAAGATGTCTTCCAAGCTACAAATTTCCCTCTAAGCTCTGCTTTGAGATGTTGTATTTTCATTTTATAATGAAATGCAAAATATTTTCTTATTGTTCTTGTGATTTCTTCTTTGAATCATGGTTATTTAGAAGTATGCCTTTTAATTTCAAAATATGTGGGGGTTTATAGATATCAGATTTATTCATATAAATATTATTCGACTGTTATTAGAGGTCATACTTGGTGAAATTTCAGTTTTTTAAAAGTTTGATGAGTTTTTTTTATGCTCAAACATTTGATCTATATTGGTGAATGCTCCAGGTGCATTACTGAAAATACTTGAAAGAGTATGCATTCTGCAGTTGTGTATAATATTATACAAATGTCAAATTAGCTCAAAGTGGTTGGTAGTATAATTAAAATCTCATTACTATTTTTTTTACTCTTTTTTATAGCTGTATCTGTTAGTGAGAGTGTGTTGTAAATATCAACTATGATTATAGATTTGGCTGTATCACCTTTTTATCCTGTAGAGTTTGCTTTGTGTTTGTTGAATCTCTCCTATTAAGTACACATACATTTATTATTTTAATGTTTCCCGAAGAATTGACCCAATATTCCTCTTTACTTCTGGTTAATCTACCTTGTCTGAAAATGTACATGGTCTGGTATTAGTATTTCCACACCACTTTTTTAATGTTTGCCTTTCTTATGATACGGATTTCTATATTTTTGTCCATTTTCTTTCACCTTATTTATTTATTTTATTTAAAATATATTGTAGACAGCATATAGTTAGGTATTTAAAAAAAAAATCTAGGGCACCTGGGTGGCTCAGTTGGTTAAGCAACTGCCTTTGGCTCAGGTCATGACCCTGGAGTCCCAGGATCAAGTCCTGCATCGGGTTCCCTGCTCAGCAGGGAGTCTGCTTCTCCCTCTGACCCTCCCCCCCTCATGTGCTCTCTCTCTCTCATTCTTTCTCTCAAATAAATAAATAAAAAAAAATCTTTAAAAAAAATCTAGTTTGACATTTTTTGCCTTTTAATTGGAATCTTTCATCCACTTGAATTAAAAAAAAGTTTTTTTAATTTTCCAGATCAATTTTTTCTTTCATTATAATATAAAAGGCTTTTAAAATTTTATTTTATTTCCAGCAAAGTTAAAATACAGTGTTATATTAGTTTCAGGTGTACCGTATTGTAATTCAACAATTGCATACATCCACCTGTGCTCATCACAACAAGAGTACTCCTTAATCCCCATGGTCTATTTTATCCATCCTCACCCCTACCCCTGTTTTCTAAGTTAGAGTCTGTTTCTTGGTTTGTCTCTCTCTCTCTCTTTTTTCTTCATTGCTCCTATAAATTTTTTTAAAGGTTTTATTTATTAGGTAGAGAAAGAGAGCATGAGTTGGGGGAGGGCAGAAGGAGAGGGACAGCAGGAAGCAGACTCCCCTCTGAGCGTGGAGCCTGAATTGGGGCTCCATCCCAGGACCTTGAGATCATGACCTGAGCTGAATTCAGATGCTTAACCGACTGAGCCACCCAGGTACCCCTTTGCTCCTGTAAATTTAATGTAAATATTGCTATGGTTGGATTACTGCTACCAGTTTTTCTATTTGTTTCCCATATGTTGCATCTTTTCCTCCCCTTCTATTCCTCCTTTCCTGCCTTATTTGGGGTTACTGGAATATGTTTTATCATTCCATTTTATATCACCTATTGGCCTCTTTTGGTCATGCTTTTATTATTTGATGGTTGTTTAAGGTATTATAATATGCATCTTTAACATACCCTTAGTATTGTATTACTTCATATAAAATGTAAGAACATTGTAGAGACTCTGAATTCTGGTAACTTCCTGTGAAGAGTTTTGATTTTTGTTAGCTAGCAATTTAATTGTTGGCTGATCACTTTGAACTTGTGGAGCTTTAGGTTTCACTTTATTAGGAGGGTCTGTTACATTGTAGCCTTTAGTCTTAAGAAACATTCCTTAGGCCTGAAACTTATGTACTCCTGAGGTGTGGTCTTTTTGAAGTTTAATGGCCAGCTAACAATTTTTGCCAACTTCCTCAGACTTAGAAGTAGGCAAATTCCAAACTCTCTCCTGCAGTGGTCAGCTTAAGTTTCTGCTTAGGTCTTCAGCCTTCAGCTGTTACTTTTTACTCTGCTCTTTAGAATCTCTTTCATATGAGTACAGTTCATGGGTTGTCCAAAAATTGAAGGGGGTTTGCACATAGATTTTCAGGCTTCCATCCTTTAAGGTGCCTTGTTCCAACCACCTGAAGGTTTTGCTTGAGTATTAGCTGTTCCGAATCTGGGAAGACTGGAGTGTGCCCTCAAGAAAAGTCACATAAATGTTGATATCACCCAGTTGCATTCTCATACTTTCGAGAGTTCAACTCCCTTCAATCCCAACAACTTTTGGTTGTTCTCCAGTGCCTTTAAGTAGTTGGTTTTTATATTTTATCTGGAGTTAATGACTGCCATCTCTGTGAGGGTAATTAAAATTATACCACCTGGTTATGCCAAGAACTGGAATTGGAAAAAGATGTTTTAAAAAAATATATAAAGGCTCCCTTAAGAAAACAGCTGAGGAAGATTCTGAGCAAGTCATGCGATCTAGATAAAAACAAACTCTGTGCAGTGACATGATCAACCTGCTTATTTTTTTTTAAGTCAGTTCTATCACTGGTCTTTTCATTTTAAGGTTGAATCCAGTGATGTGGTTACAGGGATGTGGTTTATTGGCTAAAGCAGACAGTATTGTTTTCTTCTTGCTTTAATATGAAATTCATTTTATATGATTAGGGAGTATAAAAGCTTCCAAATCTGGTGATTTGTGAATCACACAACCTTACTTTATATATAGTCTATATAATTTCCCATGCTTATTTCAAAAGTCTTTAACTTAGATTTTATAAAATAGATGCATTTAAACTGTTATCAGACACTGAAAGTACCCACTCTCATGTTCTCATGCCCTCTACCTTGGCTTATATGAGTTTATATCCAGGGGTTCCATACTCAACAAATTAATGCCTGCAGGCCTAGGCAAACAACATAAATGTGTAAAGCAAGCCAGCATGGGGAAACATGAGAGAGTTCTGGAAAATGAGTTAGATTGGAGAAAACATGCATTATTTAAAAGGTCAACCTCACCATCATTTGGCATATTGGGAGCTATGGGCCAGTGTTACCAGATTTCCACTTCTAAGAGAAGGTGGAAATAGGAATTTCTGTGTGAAATATCCTGATTATTAAAATACCTTTCAGGTCAAATCAAACATATTTGATTAGTGTCTTAGTCCATTTGAGCTGCTATAACAGAATACCATAGACTTCATGGCTTAAACAACAAACATTTCTTTCTTATAGTTCTGGAAGTTGGGGATTTCAAGATCAGGTGCTGGCAGATTCACTGTCTAGTGAGTGCCTGTTTCCTGGTGTATAGCCAGACAGGTTCTGGCTGTGTCCTCACATGGCAGGAGGGGCAAGGTTGCTCTGTAGGTTCTTTTATAAGGGCACAAATCTCATTCATTAGGGCTCTGCTCTTATTACTTACCTATGTCCCAAAGGTCCCATCTCCAAATATCATTACATTGGGGATTAGGTTTTCAACACAGGAATTTCAGTCTGTAACAGTTAGTGTACAGAATTCTTGTCTCTTGAATTGCTCACTTGTTTCCATTGTTGGCTTGTCTTCCATTTGCTTATTCTCCCTCACTCATTTGGAATACTCCCCCATGCAAATCTACCTAAATCCTGTTTTCTGTGCTCAAGTTTCACATCCTCATAAAGCTGCTGAGAGTCTTCCAGTCTTCATTGTTCATCTTCTCCTTCTGTGAAATCTATAATATTTATAGTCTTAGAAAACATTTTATGGCTTGATTTTACTGCCTTTGTACACTGTGAATTGTGCTTCAGTTCCCAGTGTCTTTTCTTCATTTCTCCCATAGGTTTTCAATTTTCTTTATTAATTTATGGTTGGTGTTGGTACATAAGGCTTTTTTTGAAGTGTGAGGGAAGGTGAAATAGGAGGCTTATTGATTTGGAGATCATAGATACATCCAATCCAAACCCTTTATTTGACAAGTGAGGAAACGAAGGCCCAGTAAATTAAATGTGATTTACCAATGAGCAATCAGAAAGTTGATGGCTAGATCTCAGAACTCCACACCTCCTGCTGGTTTCTCTTTCCACCAAAGACACAGCACTCAGTAGATTTAGGACAAGGTATTTTACATTTAGTATCAAGAGATGGATTTATTCTGTTTCTTCCTGTATGTTCTTTCTTCTTAGGGTAGCTAAGTGACACAGAATTAGATTCTCTAGAGCCAAAGAGATAACGTAAAATATCTTTCCCCTCAAATTGAGAATATCTGATAGCCTCATCCAATCACTTAAGTTTGATAATGGGGAAGATGATAAATCAGCCTAACTCTGTTGTTTACAAGATTTTGATTTTATAGTATCTATTTCCCCTTATGAGCCTTACAGACAAGGAGGTATCCTGATTGCGAAAGATCAGAATTTGTCCTCTAATCTGAACTACCTATTCTCTCATAAATTCTTAAGTAGAATTAAATTTTACTAAGAAAACGTGGCGTTGCTATAATAGATCTATATTCTACTCTGGTATGCATTTGCCTTTTGAACAGAGTCATTATACCACACGATGGCATCCTAAATCAATTTCTATAAATGTTAACACTGAAGTAAAAAACATAAGGCTATACATTTATGAAACTTATGCTTTTTTAATCCAAAATCTAGATGAGTAACATTATTCATGAACTTTAACTCATTAAAATTATTTGGAGCTTCTTTGTTCAGAGCTTGTTGTGAAAAAAAGTAGCAATTGTTTTTATGAAATAAAACTGCATTCACTATCATTTTGAATTGTTAAAGAGCTTAAATATTATACACTACAAGTAAATTTAATATACTCACATAAGTTTTAGCATATAGAGACTGAAAATCTTCTTACAATGAACTACAGAATAGAACTACCAAGGTGACTGTAGAAGTTTGAAAAAAGCCTCTAAATTTCCAATAATTTGTGAATAGAATTGTTTTTGTCCTAATTTTGTTCTTTGAATTCAATTTAAGAAATCACAGTTTTAAATTACAAATAACCATATCTAACTGGAAAAATAATGCAAACAGGATAGTCCCCTCTTCATGAAATATTTAAGTTCTGTTATATCTTTCTCAGTATTATACTTATAGCTCAGTGGTTCTTTACTAGCAAAGGGAGCATGCATTTGTCCTCATTTTTATTTAACAAATATTTATTCCCTTCAATTGCTACTTAATAATTGAGTCATTACTCTTCCAAAAAGACCAGATCACTTTAATTTTGGTTCTAGCAAATATAAAGGTTACAAATGTGGCATTAAGTTAATGACATTCATTCTGTTTATTCTCATAGCTCAGCAATGTCTCTATTTATTTCCTGGAGTTAAATAGAATATTTTATTCAATTTTATTTTACATTTGTTACTAAAATGGTTATACTACTATATATTCTTGCCTCTATCTAGATTTTTGGAATAGAAAATATGATTTTCGTATCTTGCGCTTTTATTATTTACTCTGACGTTTTTATTTCAACATTTCTTCATACAAGTAAGACATTTGGGCTAAATGGATTTTTTTAATTTAGTTAACATGTTTGTTTTCATTTTATCCTTTCAACCAAGTGAGATAGTCTCTGTGACATTATTATTTGATGTGTCATACTTTGTTACATATAGAATTACCTGGAATCTTTTAAAATCCTATGTCAAGGCCCTATCTCAATCCAATTAAATCAAACTTTCTACAGGTTGAATCCCGATATCATAATTTAAAAAAATCCTTTAGGTGATTCCAATATGCATCCAAGTTTAAGAACCACTGGAATGGTAGAATGTTGACATTATATAATGATAAAACTAATCTAATTGAAACCATACATTTTTTGCTTTTGCAATGATCTTCTGATTTGCTTAACTTTTCTAAGCTCCAGTTTATTATGTGTAATATTTAATATATGAGAAATATATGCAATGTAAATATGTTATAAAGTTTAATTAATTTAATAAATACCCATTAGCCTACCATATGACTTCAGTATTAAAAGTTATGATGTGTGCTTATTCACAGCCTCATTTACCTACGTGAACTCATAGTAACCACCTGAATTTTGTGTTTATCTTTCATTTGTTTTGTGAAAATGTTTATAACGTGTATGTTTCTATGACTAGCTTATCTAGTTTAGCTTGATTGTAGGCTTTATTAAAAAAATTCCTTATTGGGAGGAGGAGTTAAGATGGTGGAATAGGAGGACCTTATGTTTGCCTCACCCCTTGAACACAACCAGATAAAGATCAAATCATTCTGAACACCCAGGAAATTGATATGAGGACTGAGAGAACAAACTGCACAACTAGAGGGAGAAAAGAGGCCATATCATGGAAGGTGTGGAGACCTGATTTGAGAGAGAAAAGAATTGTAGGTGCCACAGAAGGGAGGGAGCCCTGATCACAGAGAGAGAAGACAGAGAGAAAGAGAGATAAAGAAGCACATAAGGGATTGCACAAGAATAACACTTCCCCAAAACCATTGACTGGGAAAAAGAAAGGGGCTGATTATCCCAAGTTTTTACAAGCAGTGGAACTGAAAGTCTAAAGTTTTAGAATTTTGTACCATCACCAGGATTGAGACAGCAGGTGTAGCAGTGCTCTTCTGGAAAAGGTTGGCAGAGGCCAGAAAGCAAACAGTGTGCTCTGAGTATCCCCTGGGTCATGCTGGCAGAGATAGTCCTCTTAGAGTGCATTTGGGACAGGTGGCATTGCCTCTCCTAGGACAAAGGAGCCATTGGGCACCATAGAGCTGCCCCATTCATTAGCATAGGAGCAGAGGCATCTGCTGAAGGGCGGCTAACCTGGAAGCCAGCTTTTTGCTGCACCTTAACATAAACTCCAAGCCCCTGCACATTCACAGGACTGCCCTTCTGGGATAAACCTACAGCAATGACAGCCCAGTGAGAGCCACCCCCAGAGGATCGGAGCAGGTCCATGCCATGATGGGTCCCCAAAATTTAGTTTTGAAACCCAGCCAGCACGCCTGAGATAAAAACACAGGAGCACTGGGCTTCCAGGTGGGCAGATAGCTCAGACACAGACAGGGTAAAGGCAGAAATCTGAGGGATGCCTGGCACAAATGAGGGGGGGGATTGTTCCCTCTGTGAAGGCCTTCTGAATAGCGGCAAGCTGAAACTCCCCTCTCTGGGGACAACAGTGCTGTCTGACACCATTTTTACCCCTGCTATCAGCACAGGTGGACTTTGGTGAGAGGCACAGCGCCCAGGGTGGAGATTTTGAACCACTTAAAGAGAGCCCCACCCCCTGCACTCTGCAGGTGCTTTTTCACTAGGGCAAGAGTGCCTAAAGTCAGAGCAGCAGTGGGCTCCTCCCCCAGAAGACCAGCACTCCCCACCCCAGTGGCTTGCACCAAGTCTGCTAACCACAGACTGCTGCAAAGCTCCAGCTCTAGTGGAAATAGGATCTTGCCTCTTTTAACAAGCAGACCAAAACACAGCTAGTTAAAACTCACCATACAGTGAAAGTGTCCAAACACTCACCCCTGCAGGCAAGGAGAAACTTTGCAGAGGACTGGCCTGAGGAAAAGAGCAGTCAAAGCACAAGAGCAGAGTGAACAGCATATACCAGAAACACTTCCTGAAGCCCCAGGCGGTGGACAGCATATGACCTCTTCTTCTTCTTCTTCTTCTTCTTTTTTTTTTATAAAGATATTATGACCTCTTCTTAATATAACCATTACTCTCAGGAGCAGGAAACATAAGAGGCTTTCCGAACACACAGAAGACAGAGATCCAGACAAAATGGCAAGGTGGAGGAATTCATCCCAAAAGAAGAAAGAAGAGGTCACGGCCAGGGATCTAATCAAAACAGATATAAGTAATATGCCTGCAGCAGAATTTAAAACAGCAATCATAAGGATACTAGCTGGGCTTGAGAAAAGTGAAGAAGACCTCAGGGAGTCTCTTACCACAGAGATAAAAGACCTCAAAACTAGTCAGGTTGAAATAAAAAAAAATGCTGTAACTGAGATGAAAAACTGACTGGATGTAATGATCACAAGGATGGAAGAGGCACAGGAACAAATAAGTGATATAGAAGATAAAATTATGGAAAACAGTGAAGTGGAAAAGAAGAGGGAAAGCAAAATATTGGATCATGAATGTAGACTTAGGGAACCCAGCGACTCCATAGGCATAATAACATTCGTATCATAGGAGTCCCAGAAGAAGAGAGGGAAAAAGTATTTGAGTAATTTATAGCTGAAAACTTCCCTAATCTGGGGAAGGAAATGGACATCCAAATCCAGGGAACTCCCACCAAAATCAACAAAAGCAGGCCAACACCAGGACATATTGTTGTAGTAAATTTTTCAAAATACAGAGATAAGGAAAGAATCCTGAAAGCAGCAAGGGAAAAGAAATCCCTAACCTACAAGGGAAGACAGCAGATCTCTCCACAGGAACTTGGCAGGCCAGAAGAGACTGGCATGATGTACTCAACCTGCTGAATGGGAAAAATATGCAGCCAAGAAGACTTTATCCAGCAAGGCTGTCCTTCAGAATAGAAGGAGAGATAAAGAGGTTCCCAGACAAACAAAAACTAAAGGAGATCGTGGCTTCTAAACCAGCCCTGCAAGGAATAGTAAAGGGGACTCCTTGAGTGGGAAAGAAAGACCAAAAGCAACAAAGACTAGAAAGGAACAGAGAAAATCTCCAGAAACAGTGACTTAACAGGTAATACAATGGCACTAAATTCATATCTATCAATAATCACTCTGAATGTAAATGGGCTAAATGCTCCCATCAAAAGACATAGGGTATCAGAATGGATAAAAGAAAACAAGACCCATCTATTTGCTGCTTACAAGAGACTCATTTTAGACCGAAAGACACCTGCAGATTGAAAGTGAGGGGATGGAGAACCATTTATCATGCTAATGGATTTCAAAAGAAAGCTGGAGTAGTCATACTTATATCAGACAAACTAGATTTTAAACCAAAGACCGTCACAAGAGATGAAGAAAGGCACTCTACCATAGTAAATGTGGCTATCCATCAGGAAGATCTAACAATTGTAAATATGTATGCATCCAACTTGGGAGCACCCAAATATATAAATCAATTAATAATGAACATAAAGAAACTCATCAATAACAATACAGTAATGGTAAGGGACTTTAACACCCCACTCACAGCAATGGACAGATCATCTATGCAGAAAGTCAACAAGGAAACCATGGCTTTGAATGACACACTGGACCAGATGGACTTAACAGGTGTATTCAGAACATTTCATCCTAAAGCAGCAGAATACACATTCCACTACACATGGAACATTCTCCGAATAGATCACGTGCTGGGTCACAAATCAGGCCTCAACAAGTACAAAAAGATTGAGATTATACCATGCATATTTTCAGATCACAATGCTGTGGAACTTGAAGTGAACCACAAGAAAAAATTTGGGAAGACCACAAATACATGGATGTCAAAGAACATCCTACTAAAGAATTAATGAATGGGTCAACCAGGAAATTAAAGAAGAAATAAGAAAATATATGGAAACAAATGAAAATGAAAACACAGTGGTCCAGAACCTTTGGGATGCAGGAAAAGCAGTCATAAGAGACAAGTACATGGCAATATAGGCTTACCTCAAGAAGCAAGAAAAGTCTCTAATACACAACCTAACTTTACATCTAAAGAATCTAGAAATGTACTACATTTCAACTAAAAACCCACAGCTAATATCACCCTCAAGGGGGAAAAACAGAGCTTTTCATCTACAGTCAGAAACAAGACAGGGATGTCCACTTTCACCATTGTTATTTAATATCGTACTGGAAGTCCTAGCCTCAGTAATCAGACAACAAAAAGAAATAACAGGCATCCAAATTGTCAAGGAAGAAGTCAAACTTTCACTATTACAGATGACATGATTCTTTATGTAGAAAACCTGAGAGACTCCATCAGAAAATTGCTAGAACTGATACATAAATTCAGCAAAGTCACAGGATATAAAATCAATGCACAGAAATCTGGTTAATTTTTATGTATCAATAATGAAGCAGTAGAAAGAGAAATCAAGGTATCAGTCCCATTTACAATTTCACCAAAAGCCATAAGATACCTAGGAATAAACCTAACCAAAGAGGTAAAATGTCTGTACTCTGAAAACTATAGAACACTTAAGAAAGAAATTGAAGATGATAAAAAGAAATGGAAAAAAACATCCCATGCTTATGGACTGGAAGAACAAATATTGTTAAAATATCTATACCACCCAAAGCAATCTACACATTTAATGCAGTCCCTATCAAAACACCACCAGCATTTTTCACAGAGTGAGAACGAACAATCCTAAAATTTGTATGGAATCACAAAAGACCCCAAATAGCCAAAGCAATCTTGAAAAAGAAAAACAAAGCTGGAGGCATCATAATTCCAGAGTTCAAGCTATATTGCAAAGTTGTAGTGATCAAGGCAGTATTGTATTGGAACAAAAACAGACACATAGATCAGTGCAACAGAATGGATAACCCAGAAATGGGCCCACTACTATATGGTCAACTAATCTTTGACAAAGTGGGAAAGAATATGCAATAGAAAAAAGATAGTCTCTTGAACAATTGGTGCTGGGAAAACTGGGCAGTAATGTGCAGAAGAAAGAAACTGGACCACTTTCTTACACCATACACAAAAATAAATTCAAAATGGATGAAAGACCTAAATGTGATTCGGGAAACCATCAAAATCCTAGAAGATTACATAGGCAGCAACCTCTTTGACTTTGGTCATAGCAACTCCTTACTGTTGGGACTTCATCAAGGTAAAAAGCTGCACAGTGAAGGAAACAACAAAACTAAAAGGCAGCCTATGGAATGAGAGAAGATATTTCCAAGTGACATATTTGATGAATGGTTAATATCCAAACTCTATAAAGAACTTACCAAACTGAACTCCCCCAAATTCAAATATTCCAACTAAAAAATGGGCAGAATACATGAATAGACATTTTTCCAAAGATATCCAGATGGCCAACAGACACATGAAAAGATGCTCAACATCACTCATCATCAGGAAAATACAAATCAAATCCATGAAGAGATAGATCCTCACACCTGTTAGAATGGCTAAAATTAACAATACAAGAAGCAACAGATGTTGGGAAGATGTGGAGAAAGGTGAACCCTCCTTCACTGTTGGTGGGAATGTAAACTGGTGCAGCCATTCTAGGAAACAGTATGGAGGTTCCTCAAAAGTTAAAAATAGAACTACCCTACAGCCCAGCAATTGTAGTACTAGGTATTTACCCAAAGGATCTAAAAGTACTGATTCAAAGGGGCACATCCCCCCCGATGTTTATAGCAGAATTTTCAACCATACCAAAATCATGGAAAGAACCCAAATGTCCATCAAGTGATGAATGGATAAAAAAGATGAGTGGATAAAGAATGGATAAAGATATAGAAAATGGAATGTTACTCAGCCATGAAAAAATGAAATCTTGCCATTTTCAGTGATGTTTATGAAGCTAGAGTGTATTATGATAAGTGAAGTAAGTCAGAGAATGACAAATTCCATATGATTTCACTCATATGTGAAATCATTTAAGAAACAAAACAGATGAACATAGGGGAAGGGGGGAAAAAGAGAGAAACAAACCATAAGAGACTCTTAACTACAGAGAACAAACAGGGTTGCTGGAGAGGAGGTGGGCAGGGGGTGGGCTAAATGGGTAATGGGTATTAAGGACGGCACTTGTTATGTTGAGCACTGGGTTTTATATGTAAGAGATATATCACTAAATTCTCCTGAAACCAATATTACACTATATATTAACTGACTAGAATTTAAATAAAAAATTGAAAAAAAGTCCTTGTTATATGTAGTAGTTAGGACTACTTACTCTTTTTGATCAATTAATATTATGGTTCAGAGATGCTCTCATGTTGATTTATGTAGCCATAGTAATTCAGTTATTTTCACAGAGATAAAATATTGCTATTTTTCAGTTCTTCTGTGAATGGACTTTCAGGACTTCTTTTTAAATTTTTGTTCTTGCAAACAGAACTGCTATGAATATTTTTATACAGACTCCTGGTGTATGTATGGTACCATTTTCCTAGGCTACCCTGAGGAGTGGGATTGCTGGGTGTTAGGATATGTTTATGAATAACATTAAAGATAATGCTTGTTCCCTCCCTGCCCCTGAGATGGTTGTGTTGATTTATACTCTCACCAGCAGTTGTAAGACCTCCCACTGCTTCACATTCTCACCAACACTTACTACTCTTAGAGTTATTTATTTTGGGAAATCTAGTGGGTAAACAATAGTTCACTGTAGTGATTTATAATGGGTGGAATTTATTTTTATATATTTGTTTTCCTATTGGGTAGTTTCTTCTGAAATGGCTATTCTTGTCATTTGTCCATTTATCTTTTGTTTTATTCATTTTGCTGATTGTAGTTTGGTTTTCTACACTTGCTAGGTTATTTTATGATGAATATAAGTTTTTAATCTCAGTGAGGTTGAATTTACTACTTATTCAAATATTTTGTCCGGTTTAAAAAATCCTTCCCCACACCTATATCATAAAAAATATGCTTCTGTATCTTCTCCCAAAGTTGTAAAGTTTGCCTCTCGTATTTAGGTCATTAAAGAATTTGTGGTTATGGTATAGAATAGGAATCTAGGGTTTTTTTTCCCAAATGGATAGCCAATAGTCATATACTGTTTATTGAAAACCGTTTTGTTTACACTATCAGGTATGCTATGTAGGTTATATTTTAATTTCTTATATAGACAATGGACTTAATATGGGCTTTCTTATATGTTCCATTTGTGAATTTATTCATCCTTTTGTTAAAAGCATTCCACTTTAGTTATTTGCTACAAACTCATAGTGAGTCTTCACATTTTGTGAGACAATTTCTTCTACTTTATATTTCTTCAGAAATTTTTACTTTTTTTTTTTTTTTTTTACTATTGGGCCTGTAGTCCTCTGTACAAATATCAGTATTAGACTGGTATGTTTCTTTGAAAAAGGTTTTTATGGATTTTGCCTAAAATTGCACTGAGTTTATCAAACAATTTTGGGAATTTACTCCTTTATGATGCTAAGTTTCTATTCTAGCATAGTTTTTCATTTGGTCAGTGATTTTAAAATAAAGTTTTTAAATTTCCTGTATAAAGATTGTTTATGTTTTGTTGAATTTATTTTCATTTTTTCACTATTATGAATGCTCTTTTTCAAAATTTCATTATTAAAAAATTTAAAATAGGTAGAAAAGTATAATTAACCTCCTTTTACACAACCTCTAGCTACAACAATAACCACTTATGGCAAATTGTGATTTATGTATCCTGCCACCCATTCTTTCCCTCCAACCCCTGATTATTTTGAGGCAAATACTTGACATCATATCATTTATAACTAGTGAATAGTGGTTTTGAAAATTTTTTAAGTGGCAAATGTATGTGAGTAAATATGTTTTTCTATCATTATCTTGTATACAGCGAATTTTCTAAAATCTCTCAGTAAAATCTCTCTGTAGAGTGTTTTCTGTGAAATTTGTGACTAATGAGATTTTTAAAAATCTTCTTTTCAGATCCTTAGAGCTTTATTTGTTTTTCTTGACTCACTACACTTTTGAGTACTACGTTAATTTTGAATAGAAGCAGTATTAGTGTCTTGTTCACAAATTTAATGGAAATGTTTTGAACCTTTTACCATTAGAATATTTTTGGTAAATATGCTTCATTAGAATGTGAGAGAATGTTTAATTAATTCATAGTTAGCTATGACTTCTTATCAGGAATGGTTATTTAATTCTATCAAATTATTTTCTCCATTATTGAGATATCGTCACTTTTTTGTTTTGATTTGTTATATAATGAAGTATACTCTAACATTCCTGGGATAACTCCAAATTGGTCATGATATTTTACTTTTCTAAATGTGCCGATATTCTGTTTACTTATGTTTTCCTGGATTTGCTTTGCTAGTATTTTGCTTAGAATTTTTGTGTCTATATTCGTAAGGGAGATTGGTCTGTCATTTTCTTTTCTTGTCAGTTCTTTGTTTGGTTTTGGTATCAGGATATCAGCCTCATAGAATGAGGTGGGAAGTATCCCTCTCTATTTCTTGGAAGAGTATGAAATATTGATGTTAATTCCTCTTTAAATACTTAGTAGAATTCACAGGTAAATCCATCTTGTGTTGGGATTTTGTTTAGGAGATTATACTGTTGTTTTTTACTAATTCAATCTCTTTATTTTTTACAGATTTATTTAGAATTTCTATTTCTTCTTGAGTCATTTTCAGTAGTTTGTGGTTTCTAGGTATTTATCCATTTCCATTTTTTTTTAAATTTCTGTCAGGTCAGAATGTTTACTTTTTCATCTTGATTTTAGAACTCTGAGTCTTTTCTCTTTTCTACTCAAGGAACCAACTTTTGGTTCTGCCCATTTTCTCTATTGTTTTTCTATTCTCTATTGCATTTATTTCCACTCTAATATTATTTCTTTCATTTTGCTGGCTTTGGTTTTTCTCTACTTTTTCCAATTTTATATAAGATGGAAGGTTATCGATTTGAAGGCTGTCTTCTTTTTAAAAATTTTGGTAGGTTAGGCTTTAATTTTAATTTATCTCAAAGTATTTTCTAATTTTCTTTGTTATTTTTTCTTGGCCCAATTGCTTAATTAAGAATGTATTGTTTAATTCTATATACATGTGAATTTCCCAAATTTCCTCCTTTTACTGATTCGCAATTTTATTCTGTTGTGTGTGGAGAAGATACTTTGTATGGTTTTAGTCCTTTTTAATGTCTTGAGACCTGTAGTATTATGGTCTACCATATGATTTATCCTGGAGAACATTACATGTGCACTTGAGAAAAATGTGTATTTTTCTGTTCTTAACATTGTTATGCCTATTTGGTTTTTAGTATCATTCAAATCTTCTATCCCTTATGTTTTGTCTAGTTGTTTTATGCATACAGAAAGTGGGGTATTGAAGTCTCTATTATTGTTGATTTGTCTATTCTATTACTCCTTTAAATTCTATTCAGTTTTTGCTTCATGTATTTTGAGGCTCTCTTGTTAGCTGTGTACATATTCCTAATTGTTATAGCTTCTTGATGGATTGACCTTTTTATAATTATTCAATGTCTTTTTCCCCCCCTCTAATAACAATTTTTGTTTTAAAATCTATGTTCCATGTTAGGATATTTTGATTACTATTTGCATGGTATATACTTTCACTTTAAATATATATATATGTCTTTGAGTCTAAAGTGTCTTATTGATAACAGATCTACATTTAAAAAGATGTTCTCCTAATCTCTACCTTTAATTGGAGTGGTTAATCCATTTATATTTAATATAGTTACTGACAAAGGAGGACTTATAGCTATCATTTTCCAATTTTTTGTCTTTTTTTTTTATTTAAGATTTTACTTACTTGACAGAGAGACACAGCGAGAGAGGGAACACAAGCAAGGGCAAAGAGAGAGGGAGAAGCAGGCTTCCTGCTGAGCAGGGAGCCCAATGCAGGGCTCGATCCCAGGATCCTGGGATCATAACCTGAGCTGAAGGCAGACACTTAGCGACTGAGCCACCCAGGCACCCCTTTTTGTCTTTTTGTTGTTGTTGTTGTTCCTCTATTTTTCTATTACTGCCTTCTTTTCTGTTAAATATTTTTCTAGTGAACTGTTTTAATTCCCTTTTCATTTCTTTTACTATTTCATTAAATTTATTTTCTTTGTGGTTGCCTGGGGATTACAATTAATAATATCATAACTTATGGAAATTTAGTTCACATTGCTGCCAATTTAATTTCAACAGTATGAAAACTTTGCTCCTCTATAGCTTCGTTCTTTCCCCCCTTTTGTACTACTATTGTCATGCACCTGGATGTAGAAGACCAAAGGATCGTGCAGATGATTGCTTCAAAGTCCACTCTTCATATACACCAACTACAAGTGCCATTTCCATCTTCTGAAAAAAGTCTGCTCCTATAATTTGGAGCTGTGGTTTTCTACTTCAGTGTATTTTTCTTAAAAAATATTTTATTTATTTGAGAGAGAGAGAGAGCATAAGCTGGGGGGGGGAGTGGAGGGGCAGACAGAGAGGGAAAAGAAGACTCCCCGTTGAGCAGGGGGCCCATTGAGGGGCTGAATCGCAAGACTCTGAGATCATGACCAGAGCAGAAGGTAGATGCTTACCCCACTGAGCCACCCAGACACTCCTACTCCAGTGTATCAACATGTACTTTCCATGATTCAGAGATTGGTCAAAATGTGCCCCACTGTTTTCCAGCTCTGATATTACATATTTGGGGTGTGTGTATGTGTGTGTGTGTGTGTGTGTGTGTGTGTGTGTGTTAGGGGGCAGTGTTACATAATTTCAGGGATTTGGCAAGACAGAACTGGAGAGGAGAGTGTTCCAAGTCTATCACCATGATCCCCAGTGGTCAGTCACTGCATTTTAAATATGAAATCTAGATCCCAAAGGCAAGTTTTTTGTCTGAAGATATTCAGCTCTGGCAACAGGTCTAGGAATGGAAATATGATTTCTTGACTTGTGTTGATTTTCCCTATATCATATTTGTTTTTTCAGTGAAATAATCTGAAAAGTAATTTCATCATCCATATATAAAATACTGTAATTTAACATTGAAAAGCTTATCTTATAAGTGAAATTAGAGGGTCCTAATGAATTTTTAGAAACAGGTAGTAACATTATACTTTATTTTTATTTATTTATTTAAATTAACATATAATGTATTATTTGTTTCAGGGGTACAGGTCTGTGATTCATCAGTCTTATATAATACCCAGAGCTCATTACAACACATACCCTCCCCAATGCCCATCACCCAGTTACCCCATATCCCCACCCCCCTCCCCTCCAGCAACCCTCAGTTAGTTTCCTAAGATTAAGAGTCTCTTACGATTTGTCTCTCTCTCTGGTTTCATCTTGTTTCATTTTTTTCCTCTCTTCTGCTATGATCCTCTGCCTTGTTTCTTAAATTCCACATGTGAGTGAGATCATATGATAATTGTCTTTCTCTGATTGGCTTATTTCGCTTAGCATAATACCCTCTAGCTTACTATCATTAGTGTCACACAAAGGAAGATTACATAGAAATAAAGGTCTAAGGGGTGCCTGGGTGGCTCAGTTGGCTAAGCGCCTGCCTTCATCTCAGGTCATGATCCTGGAGTCCTGGGATTGAGCCCCATGTCCAGCTCCATGCTCAGCGGGGAGTCTGCTTCTCCCTTTCCCTCAGCCACTCCCCCTGCTTGTGTTCGCTCTCTATCAAATAAATAAAATTTTAAAAACAAAAGAAATAGGGTGCCTGTGTGGCTCAGATGGTTAAGCGTCTGCCTTAGGCTCAGGTTATGATCCCAGGGTCCTGGGATGGAGCCCTACATCAGGCTCCTGGCTCAGCGGGGAGCCTGCTTCCCCCTCTGCCTCTCCCCCTGCTCATACTCTCTCTCTCTGTATCTCTGTGTCTCAAATGAATAAATAAAATCTTAAAAAAAGAAATAAAGGTCTAAGATTCATTATTAACATCACTTTGTTTTATCCTCATGTGTCAAATTAGAACAGATGTCTTTATCAAATACTTATGAGTTATTTATTGGTAACTAAAAGATGACAGATATCAAGTGTATATTATTTATATAAGAAAAAATGATATATAGTCATCTTCTAATTTAAAGTATAAAACAAGTATAAATCAGAGAAGCAGGCATTTGGATTCAAAATAATCTATTCATTTACTTGCCAGTACTGACCAGTCTTTAATACTGAAGAGAACACAATTATTAGTGTATATGCTGTTGTGAAATAGGTTGATATTTATTTTTATTCTACAAATACAAGTAGGAAATGGAATATTTTATTTCAGTAGACATCTTTTTAGATGATGATGGAGAGCTGACCTTTACCTTTACTCTCTACATCTCTTTCTTACATAGGATAGGAACTCCTTTTAAAGCTCCCTGCCAATTTTGAAATCTTGTACCATGCTCCAGAGAACCAGTTCAAGTAGAGTTCCCTCAATATCAAAGGCAATGAGTGAGGAACAAGTCCCATTGTAATAAAACTATTATAAGTATTGGGAAAAATTGGGCATCTGGAAGAATTTCTTCCCCTTCATTCTCTAAGAAAACAGGTGAACAACAACAAAAAAACCCTCAAATCTTCTACTTAGGTGTGGTCAGTAGCTTACTATAAACTCTCTAACTGTTCATCCTTTTTATTATCTCTATTTTGGAGGAAGAATATCTCTAAATTCTTCATACTAGTAGAGTGAGTTGCTCAGAGGCTTGCATATGGATATAAATAAAGGATGATGAAAATAAACTTGTTAGACTTGTCTAGTAAGAACTGAGTATTAAAAAAGGAAATAGTAATTCATTCCTTAATCTCTGGAGATGATTTCTTTCATGCAGAATATAGAGGTTTCCCTTTCCTTCCATTGCTATTTATTTAAGGAACACTGAAGTAGACTGTGCTTACTTAACTTTAACTTCCAATTTTTATTTCTTTAGGATGTAAAACAAGTTGTAAATGTCACTGAGAACTAAAAGAAAAAGAATACAGAAATAACGACTAGCCATTTTAAGGATGAATGTTTAAAGTAATATATGAAAAGGAACTAGTATATTAATTGAATAGATTTAAAGGAAGAAAAATTAGAATTATATATTTTTCCTCTCAATTGAAAAAATCATACATTTTAATATATTGAATTAGATATATGTATAACACATGCTTAATACAAGTTGCTGTGATTTAAAGTGATTCCTTTACAAAAAAAGAATTGGATTTTGGGATAGAGCCCTTGACTATACACAGAAAGTAAGTTGTATTCAGTAGTGCCTTGGCAGATACGGACATGACCATATTTTGAAAACAATGTATTTAATGAACAACCACCACAAAACAGAGACTGTTAAGTTAAAACTAGTGAACAACTGGAAAAATCCAAAATATGCATGGACAGTAGATCAGATAAACTGTAGTATAGTCATTAAATGTTATATAATGAAAATGAATGGACTATATTTACATACAAAATAAGTTTGAGCTAAAGAATCAAGATGCAAAAGATTGTGTGGTGTGCTATGCCACTTACATAAAGTTTTAAAAGAATCATAACTAATATAGGATTGATATTTGGGAAGGGACCAGTGACTGGAAAGGGGTCATGAAGTGCCTTCTGTTACTTTGGCAATGTTTTATTTCTTGATAAGTGTGTTGTTTAATATAATGCACTTGCTTAGTGATAATTCATCAAGTTGTACACTTATGATATACAATATTTTCTCTATATATTATAATTGGGACTACATGGAGAAAAATATCTAGGATATATGGCTAAAAGAAATCTTTATACCTCCATTATGACTTATCTAAATGTATTTTGACAGGAGCAGCTGGACAAAAAGAAATGAATAAATAAATCAGTGAAATTAATACCTCCGGCCTTTAAGACATTAATTGCTGTGACTCATGAGTTCTTCTTGGGTATTTTAGGAGTAAAGGGAAGTCACAAAATTATATAGATGGTCATGGTATATTGGAACCAGCCAACAGCTTTTTAAAGAATTTCTAGTTCTATTTGGTCATGTAGACCTAACCATAAATTCATTGACACTTCAAGTCTCAACTAAGGATACCGATCCACGGCTTTTTGCTACCTTATTCTTAAACCACAAAGAAGTAGCCCAAAAAAAAAAAAAAAAAAAAATCAATGTCTCCATCTGCTCTTAATCAAAGCACTTCTACTTCTTCTATAACAATGCATAGACTAAACACTGCTTAGCATTTCATTAGCTAGCTGAATTGTAATTGCAGCAGTGGTCTAACACAAACAAAGCAACTTTAGCACCTTAAAAGCTCAATAAACTGAAAATGTTGCCTTATGATATCACCATCTTGAAAATTGTGTTAACTCCCTTTGCTGCGCATAGACTTTCAATATTGGTGTCCACAAATGAATTTTCATAGTTTCTTATTCTATCTTCCATTTACATTTAACACTGTGAATCTTATTTTGTATAATTTACCCTATATCTGCTTCTATATATACACATGCAAAATATGGTAGAAAACTGAAGTCATTTTCTGGAAATCCAAGCCAAAAAATGGCCTCAGTTGCCTAGATATTTCAGATGAAGTTGTGTTTCTCTTAGTTTGAGTTATAAGGATAATTATTGCAATTCTGTATTTTACATGCATAGGCAAATCCTTAGAATTCAGAGTATGGAAAAGTGCTGAGGGCAGTGATTTCAAAATGAAAGGAAGGCATCTATTTAAAGTAGAGTAAGAATTTGAATTTATGGTTATTATTTTGGCTTAAAGTTAGAAAACTTGTTCTTTTTAATATTTCATTAATGTTTTAGTGATCAGATCAATTTTCATAGTATGTAAATTAAAGTGGGTACATATAGCAGCAAAACTGGGTCAATGTTGATGATTAACACAAGAAAAAATCATAGCATGGGATATAGTGAGCTTTGCTGTGAATACATAAGAATAAAAGATGCAATGCTTGCCAAGAGATTTTGTGGTTGAGACATGTCACATGGTAATGCTATTCAGAATGTAAAAATGAATGCCTTTCCACTATAATAACACCTATTCTAATCCTCTCATTCTAAACTGAACATAAATATAAAGGATATTAAGAATATTTGAGATGTCAATGAAATAAAATGTTGTCACAAGATAATGGTTTCCTGCTGCTTCATAAAATACCAAGCCAAAGGCAAGACTTACATTTTCAGAGTAGAAGACATTAATCCCATGACAGTGTTTTATTGCAGTGATTGTATTTCTATTATACAAAATGAGCATGTAGATTTAATCAATTCATTGGACGTATGTTAATGTAATAAATTGACAGTGGTTTATCATCATTATGAAATTGTGTTCTTGTAGGCAGTTTATTAAAAAAAATACGGATGTTTTAGGAAATTTAACTTTCAAGGTGAGGGAAATTAGAAGTTTCTGAGTAGTTGGAGATTGGTTTTCCTTAAGAAACTAATAGTTAATATAACTATTGAAGGACAGTATGATTGACATACTCATAAAAGTTTATGTAATAGTCTTGGGGTGCCTAGGTGGCTCAGTCAGTTAAGCGGCTGCTTTCAGTTCAGGTCATGATTCCAGGGTCCTGGAGATTGAGCCCCATGTCGGCCTCCCTGCACAACGGGGAGTCTGCTTCTTCCTCTGCCTCTGCCTCTCCCCCTGCTGTGCTCTCTCTCTCTGTCAAATAAAGAAATAAAATCTTAAAAAAAAGTTTATGTAATAGTCTTGTTAATATTATAGTTCCACATTTCAACTTGCTGACAAACAAAATAATTAAATATAATTATTTGAGCAAAAAACCACAACAACACAAAGTTGAACTCTTTCTCAAAGTGCTTTACTAAAGCATTTACAAAACTAGTTTTGTTGCTTTGAGTGATTGTTTAATAACAGTAGGTATCATTAGACTATAGCATCATTCCATATTTCTAAATACTACTATAATACAAATATAAAAAATAATACGAAGACCCATTATGCAAGGTAGCTTTTGACTTCTTATAGAAGCTCAGCCATCTAAGCCAAACCAACCATTATTTCTAGTGGAAAATGGAAACCCATTGCTTGCTTGCTATTGTAGAAATACTTTAATGCCAAAATAGTTGGATGTATTCCATTGAGTGTGTTTAGAATATTGTGTTTCATTTATAAATACTTATTCTTTAACATCTGAAATAGGCCTCAGGTTTGCTTTGAAAAGCTTTTCCAATTTTTTAAGTTGAGCCCAACTAGTATAAAGGCACGTCTGATTTCACATACCTTCTTGTCCTGTTTGTGGACTCTCATAAAATAAATGAATTTTGTATTTCTAATGCCATCTATTTTGTCATCCTTTGTCTCCTGGTGCTACAAGGCCCCAAACTTGAAAATTAAAAGCTCCATCTTCAAAATACAAGAAGTAAGGTAACTGAAAAATCTATTATTTTTTATAAAAATGCAAATCATCAAGCACATATATCCTTCAGGCCATTCAGGAAAAAAAAAATCAGAATGACCACAAGTGCAGTAAGAATGACATCTGGCAAATGCTGGCAGACTTGCACTAGTCTTTCATTACTCTTGTCATACTCTTGTCATTAGGTTGTTCATTACAACATAGGCAGTCCACTGTCAGATTACTTCTTTTTATGAAAAGAAGACCTAGAATCATTATGACAATATTTCTTTATTAATCACAAATCAGTTTTTATGGTAATTTTGTTATGACTCTATTTTTCATATTAATACTATATTAGTTTGCTATGGCTTCCATTAAAAAAATACCACAGACTGGGGCAGTTCCAGAGGCTAAAAGTCCAAGACCAAGGTATCAGCAAGGTATGGTTTCTCCTGAAATAGGTGTTTTTGGCTCGCAGATGTCTGCCTTTTCTTTGGGACCTCACATACACCTGAACTTTTCTCTGTGCATGGGTGTTCCTGATGTCTTTTTGTATTTCTCAATTTTTTCTTTTTATAAGGATACCAGTCAAGCAGATTGGATTAGGGTTTACCCATATGACCTCTTTTAACCTTATCCTTTTAAAGGCCCTATGTCCAATTACAGTCACATTCTGAGGTTAAGACTTCAACATATGAATTTTGGGGGACACAGTTCAGCTTACAACACATACTAATAAGGTATCCTTTGAATTTTAGTATTATACATTAAAAAACCTGAAGCATTAAGTGAAAATAGGTTGCCAACACCAGATATAAAGTTACCAATAAAGCCATAACAATATATGATTTTCAAAAAAACATGTAAAAAATGATTCTTTGTTGAAAGGATTGTCACTTTCATTCTTCTAAATCTTTGACCACAACTCAAAGTATATCATTGTGCTATAATCTTACATTGATAAAGTATTTACCTGTATATTGAATTCCTTCTATTCTAGCTCTTATTTTTTCTGTAAGGAATAAGTTCTTTGAGACATGAGACCATGATTTATATAAGTTTGTGTTGCACTATACCCAAGCACAGGGTCTGGGCACTCTATAAATATTAGGGAAATAGACAGATAATTGGATGGATGGATAGATGGATGGATGAAAGGATGAAATAATTTGTAAGTCACTTAATAATTTAGAACTGTGATTTAGATATTTTGTACCTGAGCTTATTGCTGATGAGAAAAACTCTCAATCATGGCAGAAGATACCATAGGAATATGATCCTTTAGTGTATACATAAAACTATCTCTTAAAATATGACCACCAAACAGATTTAAGGAAGATTTTATTGCATCACTACCATCCAAAGACATTGAGCAGAAAATAGAAAGGAAATAAAATTATACTATCTTGAAATCCAGGTGGGGTTTTGTGCATACTTCCTTATTAAATATCCATCTGGTTGCCAGTCTGAGTTTTAGAGGCAAAGGTAGGCTGTGAACATTTAATATATACATAGCTCCAACTAGACTGTAAATCCTTAGAAGTTTGGGGGCAAGCGAGGAGATGTGTTCACATTATTCATTTTGTATGTCATTGTTCTTTCAGCACAAAATTTGTATACAATCTCAGGGATTTTTTTCCCCATCACCAGGAAATACCTGTATTTTAAACTTAACAAGAGAATTAAAGGGGACGCCTGGGTGGCTCAGTTGATTAAACATCTGCCTTCAGCTCAGGTCCTGATCCCAGGGTCCTGGGATCGAGCCCCGTATTGGAATCCCTGCTCAGTGGAGAGCCTGCTTCTCCCTCTGCCCCTCCCCCTGATCATGCTCCCTCTCTCTCTCTCAAATAAATAAATAAAATCTTAAAAAAAAAGGGGGTCCCTTGGTGGCTCAGTCGTTAGTATCTGCCTTCAGCTCAGGTCATGATCCCAGGGCCCTGGGATCAAGGCCCACATTGGGGTTCCCTTCTCCATGGGAAGCCTGCCTCTCCCTCTCCCACTCCCCCTGCTTGTGTTCCCTCTCTCTGTGTCTCTCTCTGTCAAATAAATAAATAAAATCTTAAAAGAGAATTAAAAAATATATAAGTAATATATGTATATTATGGAAAAATGAGAAAATATAGGTAAATAAAAAGACACAGAAAAGAAAGCAAGTCATTATAATTCTACTTGCTAGTGATAACTACTGAACATTTGTTAAATAAACATCCAATGTTTATGTATCCTTAAATATGTGTGTATGTTAAATCCATATAAATGTGAAAATGAGTCTATTTCTGTCCCAGATGGATCAAGGTGCCAAAAGGATGTACAATGACAGCAAGTACCCACATGCTAAAGTGAACTGCTAGGTTACCTATGCCAGACTTCTTGAGGAATAGCTGAAGAACAGGTTTGACTACAATTGGCCACCAATCATTACTAAGGATGCATCATATAAAAGCGTTTCTTTCTGAAGAGTCTAAGGGAGAGCTGTGCTCTGTACTCTGTGTCTACCTTCTCAGGAGAGAGTTTTCTTTACCTCTAGCCAAGCAAGATGCCATACATACATAGAAACCTGGCCTGTGTACTTGGTGTCCTAGAGGAGAAGTGGATCTTTTGAAATACTCACCACATTTTTTCAGACCAAAAGAATACATGGGTGTTTTTATGGCCAAGATATGGGTTGTCCGGGAGTGAGAGACATTGGTAGCAAACAGAATGGGTGAACTGCAGGGAATCAATAGCTGAGGGGTCAGCTAGAGAAGACATAGCTCACATTAACGTAAGTGCTGCTTGGGAATCTCCAGGAAGCACACATAAGGCATGTGTCAGGCCCAGAAAATGGTTTTGCCGCATCATGATACTGCCAGGCAGCACTTCTGTTCTTAACCTCTTCTCACCACTTCACCAACTTCCTTCTGTTGGTTCCCTGGGAAGATTAGAAGTGAGGGCTAGCATATAGAAGAGCTTTTGGAGTAAAAAGTTGCTCATGTCGTCTGTGGACAACACTGTTTCCAAGCTGGAGGAGGATAGAAACATTAATCTAAAATGAAGTTTGTCCATTACACAAAACTGGATGTTTTAAGTATTGAAATTAAATTTTAACAAAAGTAACTGAAGGAGTATTTGTCTAAAGTGATCATAAACTAGATCTGGCCTGACCTAGATTTTACCCAAGATACACAAAAAAAATAGATTTAACTAAAGACCAGTTGGAAGGGGCAGGCCAGGGGGTATTAAAGAGGTATTCTGCTTTTACACTATACAGTTCTGCTCTTTCAGCAGTGTATACACACATGCCCACACATAAACCCTATATGGGACATGTATTAAACACACACAGTTATACACATCATAAATCTATACGCATAGAAAATTGAGCTGTATTTGATGTTTTACAACTTATTTTTTCTCTTATTAATGTATCATAATCAGATTTTTGTGTAGCATAATTTTTATTTCAGAGTGATCAATTGAGTAGTTACCCATATTATTTAACTATTTCCCTGTTGCTGGGCATTTATATTATTTTTAATTTATGCATATTTAAATTAATGTTTGCTGAAGTTAACACCCTTATGATGAATAGAGAACATCCTTTCTTATTACTTAGAATAAGTGTATAAGCAAGAATGCGTAGAGTAAGAAGGTATACTTTTTTTTTTAAAGATTTTATTTATTTATTTATTTATTTGACAGAGAAAGACACAGCAAGAGAGGGAACACAAGCAGGGGGAGTGGGAGAAGCAGGGTTTCTGCCGAGCAGGGAGCCCGATGCGGGGCTCAAAGCGGGGCTCGATCCTAGGACCCTGGGCTCATGACCTGAGCCGAAGGCAGACGCTTAACCAACTGAGCCACCCAGGCGCTCTTTTTTTTAAGATTTTATTTATTTGACACAGAGAGACAACAGGGAAAGAGGGAACACAAGCCGGGGGAGTGGGAGAGGGAGAAGCAGGCTTCCCGCGGAGCAGGGAGCCTGATGAGGGGCTCGATCCCAGGACTCTGGAATTATGACCTCAGCCGAAGGCAGTGGCTTAACGACTGAGCCACTCAGGTGCCCCAGAAGGTATACATATTTAATAGCTGTTGGTAAATACTTCCAAACCACCATTCAGAAGCACTTACCAATTTATATTTCCCACCAGTACTGAATCAGGTGCCCTTTCCCACATTCTCTGCAATTAGTAACTTTTTTATTATTTTAATTACAGTGTTGTTAACATACAGTGTTACATTCATTTCAGGCATACAATTCGGCAATTCAACAATTCCATTATTACTTAGTGCTCATCAAGATAAGTATACTCTTAATCCTCTTCACCTATTTCAACCATCTCCCCATCCACCTCCCCTCTGGTAAATGTCTATTCTCTGCAGTTAAGAGTGTTTTTTTTTGGTTTTCCCCTTATTTTTTCCTTTTGCTCATTTGTTTTGTTTCTTCAATTCCAAATATGAGTGAAATCATACAGTATTTGCATTTTCTGGCTGCCTTATTTCGCTTACCATTATACTCTCTAGATCCATCTGTGTTGTTGCAAATGGCAACATTTCATTCTTTTTTTAATAGCTAAATAATATTCCAATGTGTATATGTATGTATATGTATAAATCTATATACCACACCTTCTTTATTCATTCATCTATCGATGGACACTTAGGTTGCTTCCCTAATTTGGCTATTATAAATAATGCCACAATAAACGTAGGGGTGCATGTATCCCTTCGAATTAGTTTTTATATTCTTTGGATAACTACACAGTAGTGCCATTACTAGATCATGGGGTAGTTCTATTTTTAATTTTTTGAGCAACCTCCATACTGTCTTCCACAGTGGCCGCACAAGTTTACATTCCACCACCAGTGTATGAGGGTTCCTATTTCTCCACATCCCCCCCATCACTTCTTGCTTGTGTTTTTATTTTAGCCATTCTGACAGCTGTGAGGTGATATCTCATTATGGTTTCGATTTACATTTCCCTGATGTTGAATGATGTTGAGCATCTTTTCATGGGTCTGTTGATCATCTGTATGTGTTCTTTTTTTTTTTTTTTTTTTTTTTTTTTTTTTTTTAAATTTTGTTTATTTATTTGAGAGAGAGAGAATGAGAGATAGAGAGCACGAGAGGGAAGAGGGTCAGAGGGAGAAGCAGACTCCCCACTGAGCGGGGAGCCCGATGCGGGACTCGATCCCGGGACTCCAGGATCATGACCTGAGCCGAAGGCAGTCGCTTAACCAACTGAGCCACCCAGGCGCCCTCATCTGTATGTGTTCTTTGGAGAAAGGTCTGTGCATGTCTTCTGCCCATTTTTAAATTGGATTTTTTGATTTTGGGGTGTTGAGTTGTATAAGTTCTTTATATATTTTGGATACTAACCCTTTATTGGATACGTCATTTACAGATATCTTCTCCCATTTAGTAAGTTGCCTTTTAGATTTGTTTGTTGCTTCCTTAGTTGTGTAAAAGCTTTTTATTTTGATATAACCCCAATAGTTTATTTTTGCTTTTATTTCCCTTGCTTCAGGAGATGTATCTTGAAAAATGTTGCTATGCAAATTTCAGAGAAATTGCTGCCTGTGCTCTCTTTCAGGATTTTTATGGTTTCTGTCGCACATTTAAATCCTTAATCCATTCTGATTTTATTTTGGTGTATGGTGTAAAAGTGGTCCAGTTTCATTCTTTTGCATGTTGCTGTCCAGTTTTCCTATCATTTATTGAAGAGACTTTTTCTCATTGCATATTCTTGCCTCTGTCAAAGATTAATTGACCATATAATTGTGGGTTTATTTCTGGGCTTTCTATTCTATTCTATTGATTTACATGTCTGTGTTTGTGCCAGTACCATACTGTTTTGATTACTCCAGCTTTGTAATATCACTTAAAGTCTGGAATTGTGTTACCACCAGCTTTGTTTTTCTTTTTCAAGATTGCTTTAGCTATTCAGGGTCTTTTGTGGTTTCATACAAATTTTATTATTAACTTTTAATGTGTTACTTTTTGGGGTATTTTCCAATTTTAAAGTGAAAAATACTATATAATGTTAGTTATAATTATAAATTGTTACAATTTGCATGTCTCTGGTTACTATTAGTTGCAGGTGCAATGTTTTGCTAATTTATTTGCCATGGTGTTTTTATTTTCTAATTTTATTGGCCACAGCTTCCTTCTTTTGCCCATTAAAAAATAATCTATATTTTTTCTAATTGTGTTACAACTCTTTTGATTTATTAAGAATTGTTAATACTTTGTCCTATACGTTGGTATTATATTCTCCTGGTAATCATTTATATTTACATTTCTTTTTTATTGTTTTAACCAAAGAAACATTTTGTCTAATTTTCAATTTTTCTATTGTCAAATGAGTCAGTATTATCTCATATGTTTTTCTGATTTTGGTGTCAAAATCAGAATGACCTTCTTACCTTCCTATGGTCTATATTTTATACCTAAGTCTTATATTTGAATATAACTGAAAAAATAAAAATTGTCAAACATGAACCAAATAACAAAAATAATTGGAACACACATGGGAGTGTATTTAAGAGAGGTGAGCTCTTTCCACATTTCCATCACTTTGTTCATATTCTTTTTTTTGCTTAAAAAAATTATAGTTGCAAGTACATTGTCACACCTCCACCCATGTATCTTCCCTCTCTTTTCAGAAGTAATCACTATTCTAAGATTTCAGGGTGTCATTTGTGTCCGGGGGTCTATACATATTCCAGATATATCAATAAGCAGTTTGTTTTGTTTCAGTATTTTAAATTTTTATTAAAAATTTTCTAATATTTCTTTTATTTGCAATATGCCTTTTTACTCAAAATTGTGGTTCTGAAATTCTCTACTGTGGCAATTGTCTTTTCCCCAACATTATGTATTTTAGAACTACCTATGCTAATGGTTATAGATTTAGTTCACTGTTGTATACAGCATACATAGTGTATACAAATGTAAGATTAAACCTTAGATCCTCTTTTCTGCTACAACGGGACAATTAGGTAATTCCAACTTTTTAAATATTTGATTTCTAGTGTTAGAATGGATATTCTAGCTCATGTTTCCTAGGAAACATGAGTAAGAGCTTCCAAGAGAAACATACCCAGAAGAACTGTTGAGTCATACAAGTGTACGTATTAAACGTTGCTAGCTATTGCCAAATCGTTCTCTAAAGTGGTGTATAATTTACAGAGCTATGTGTAAGACTTCTCAATAATCCAAAATCTTGCCAAAACTTAGATTTAAATTTCTTTACCATTATGGGAAAGACTGTCCCATTATTGCTTTGAATTGCATTATCTTCTACAGTTGTACATTTCTTAATATGTTGATGGGTTATTTTGAATCCTCTTCCATGAAATACCTGACCATATTCTGTGCTGTATTTTTCTACTGTTGTTTGAATTTTTCTCATTAATTTGATTTTTTAAATTTAAGTGTTGCCCAGATTTTTCCAAAAATAGAAGTTTTGTTTTAATTTTCTTTAAATGTGTTTTGAGGTATAAAAGTTGTTTAGTGTATTCAATTTATAATTTCCTTTAAGTATTCTGCATTTTTGTATCTTACTTAAAAAGTTGTTCCCTATCTTGTTATCCTAAGCTATTCTCCCTTATTTTCTTGAGAAAGTTTTTGTTTTTCACATTTCGGTCTTTAACCCACTTGGTTAAAATATTTTATTTTTGTGCATGGTAAAATGTAGGGATCTATTATCATTTTCCCTTCTGGAACACAAATTGTCTTGGTATTCTTTTATTGAATATTCTTTGCAACAGATTTGTAATGCTATGTCATATACCATACACATGTAGTCTGTTTCTCAACTTTGTCCTTTGTTTTTCTGTTTCTGTCCCAATTACTCACTGCTTGAATGATTATAGCTTTCTTTTGCTATAATCTTTGCTCTCTTATTTATGTGCTTTGAGTGTGACAGGCCAAATCTTCTTCTCTAGTTTTTCATGTATAACATGGTTTTATCTATTCTTAATTCTTTCCTTTTTATAGATTTTAGGTCAAATTTGTCCAGTTCTATAAAGAGTCTCGTTAAAATTTTTATCTGAATTGTAATGGGTTTATAGATCTATTGGGAATGTTTGTAATCCCCATGATAGGTCTCCATGTTATTTAGATCTTTTTTTCTCAATGAAATTATATAAATTTCTTGAAAAACTTCTCATTGGATACTGCATTAACTATTGATCATTCTACATCTTACTATACTTGATAGTTTGTGGATTCACTTGTATTGCTATGTATACATCATATCACATGCAAATAACAGTATTATTTATATGCTTATTTCTTTTTCTTATATCTAGACTAGGATGTCTGTATAATGTTGAAAAGAAGTGGTGATAATGAGCATATTTGACTTTTTTCTCTGAATCAAAAAGAGATTCTTCTAAAGTCACAGTATTAAGTATATTTTTTGCTGCAGTTTTGGACAGATATATTTTTCTAAGTTAAAGAAGTCCCCCCCGCCCCTTAATTCACAGTTTGATTAGAGTTTTAAAATGTGTTTATCTTGGGACTGAATAATTTGTTTTTTTAATCTACTGAGATAATTTTTCCCTCTAACCTATTAATGTTATAAATTAAGTAGAAAAATTTTAAATGTTAAGCTATCCTTGCATTATTGGTATATTCTACCTCACTTTTTATCAGTACTCCCAACACTGCTTTTTATGATATATTGGCCTTTTTAGCATATTTTTTGCATTCTATTTTCTCAATATCTCTGTATTATTTTATTTTTTCAGTATGCTTTAACACAGTGTATTTGGGGATTTTATTTTATATTTTTCCAATCTGAGAATCTGTTTCTTTTTAGGGTAAGCGAATATGTTCCTTTTCTCATTACTTACTTTTTGAAAACCAAATTGTTTGTATTATGTGATTTTTTTTTTTTTTAGTTTTTCTTTTTTGGGGGGGAGGGTGGGGCAGAGAGAGAGAGGGAGAGAGAGAATCCTTAGCAGGCTTCAGCCCAGTGTGGAGGCTGAAACGAAGTTGAGATCATGAACTGAGTCAAAAACAAGAGTCCAACGCTCAACTTACTGAGCCACCCAGGTGCCCATTTTTTAGTTTTTAATTAAAATATTTTTCTTTTTTTGAACATAATTAAAATTATAAGTTTTTATTGCCAAGAGGATTAAATATTTAAAATAGTTCCTGCTAAATAATGTTCAAAAAATTACAGCTATTTTAGGTATCCATTACCTCTTCTATTTTCCCTTTATACAATTTTTAAAAAAATTCAATTGTTTTAATATTTTCCCTAGAAGTAGTCTTCTCCATATTTTTTTTAGAATAATTTGGGTGTTTAGATTCAGGGTCATGTTACTCTTTTTTTTTATAATACAGTTTTTTAGAGCAGTTTTAAATTCACAGCAAAATTGAGCAGAAATGTTATTAATTTTTAAATCTTAATTTTTAGGGTGCCTGGGTGGTACACTTGGTTGAGCATCCAACTCTTGGTTTTGGCTCAGGTGGTGATTTGATCTCAGGATTGTGAGATTGAGAGCTGTGTCAGGCTCCATGCTCAGCAGCAGGGTCTGGTTGAATTTCTCTCTCTCTCCCTCCACCCCTACCCCCCACATGCACGCATGCATGAGCTCTCTCAAATAAATAAGTCTTTAAATAATCTTAATTTTCTTTCTAAATAATTATTTTTAACATTTCTGTGTTGATCTTTACAAGTACATTAAAATTACTTAAAATTAACTCTAGGCTTTATGCATTTTATTTATCATATTATTTCAGTCTGAAGATGGGTGTTGATCTTGGCTAGGTCTTTTCTCTTTTTTTATTCTCCACTTTTTAAGTATGATTCAAATCCTGACTTTTCTGTACTGGAGCTTTCTTAACTACAAGAGATTTAAAACTTTGTCTCTGGTCTTAACTGCTAATAACAACTGTATTCTTCAGTTGTAAACCAAATGGAAGGAGAACGATGAATAGAAAAACAAAGGTAGGTCTTTGCCATCTGAAGCTAAGAAACTTGCATTTCTCAAATAAATAGTAGAACTCAGTAAAATATGTTCATTTTCCTCTTCAGGTCTTCTACTTAGCACTATATTCAGTTCAGTATCATTCTTCATAGATCTGCTGACAAAATATATTTGAACACACTGATGTCTCTCCTCTCTACTGTTAATCCTGAGGTCCACGCCACCATCTTTCACCTTGATAATTATAGTAGCCTCAACATGATTTCTCCACTTCCAGTTTTGACCCTCTTGAAACCAGTCTGTGCTCTACTATTGGACTGATATTTTACTTCACTGAGTGAATGATTTACCTATGAGGTGTCCCTTCATTCTGAGTAGAGAAGTAGAGGAAATCTTGATATATGATTGATCTCTACAAGGGTAGTAAGAATCACTCCATCCAATGATAAAATTGCCTTCATTTACCTTGTCTTTTTGTAATGTCCATTTCAGTGGTAATTTTTGGAGTTCATGAAGTGTTCTTAGATATCCCACCCCACATTATCTTCCCTACTCAGAAATCTTATAGCGCTTAGAGCATGCGCCAAAGTTTAGACCTAAAATTATGTTTTTTTTACATGGTTTGTATACTGATAATTTTATTACCTTATTTTATTATTACTTCTCATTGTTTATTTTATTTTTTTAAAGATTTTATTTATTTATTTATTTGACAGAGAGGGAGAGATAGTGAGAGCAGGAACACAAGCAGGGGGAGTGGGAGAGGGAGAAGCAGGCTTCCTGTGGAGCAGGGAGCCTGATGCAGGGCTCAATCTCAGGACCCTGGGATCATGACCTGAGCCGAAGGCAGATGCTTAACGACTGAGCCACCCAGGTGCCCTACTTCCCATTGTTTAATGTTAGTTTTCCTTCATTATCTCCTTACTCTTTTATTTAACTTAGTGTTTGCCTTTATGTTCTTTCTAATGCTAGATTGTAAACCTATTGAGAATTAGAATAATATATTTTATTCTTGTGTTTTCTGTATTGATCTGATAATAAATGTTCAACAAGCATTCTAATTGATTTATTGATAGGGCTAAAATGGAACTCCTGGGTCAAATAATTCCTTTAAGGATATAAGTAATTGTAATTTGAAGTACCTTATATTATTTTGAAAAAGTAGGAGACATAACACATTAGAACAAATATGTTTGAAAGAGTGAGCCATTGAATCATGATTTGAGTCTTTACAAGAATGAAAAATGTTTTTCCCAATGCTTTTGATTAAATTTAATGGATGTTACTAGAGCAACTCAATTAGGTTAACATGTCTGGAAAAATAAAATAGTCAATTTGATACTTAAACATAGACCCTGGTTCTGACATTAAAATCAATACTGAATAAGACAACATTTTTCTCATTATTTTCCTTCAAATTTAAAGGAAAATAATTTTCACTTTAAGGGTCAATTGTTCAGGTTAAATTCATTAGCAACATGTTATGAGGTAACTGTGATATAGCATTAATGATACTTTAATTGTTATTGAAAAACTTTAGTTCCAGTTTTTGTTCAAAACTAGCTATATGAATTTAAGCAATGGACCTGTCAGAGCCTCAGTTTCTGAATATGAAATTGGAATAATTTTGTCTGCCTCGAGAATTTCATGAGATTATAAGGATTAAATGAAATAGTACCTATGAAAGCATTTCTACACTTAACAGCATTTCCAGAGAAAAATAATTCTTTATCTTAAGAGCTAATTTTAATAATTTCAAAATCTTATTTTAGGCTATAAGAAAGGTTATGTACTGAAATGTATTTTCTAAATAAAAACACCTTTATTCTAACTAAAACTTGCTTTCATGTATCTGCTAACTAGGCCTTCTGACAATCAACAAGATAAAGTAATTTAATTACAACAAAAACTGTGACAATAACATCTCTCTTTGCTCCAAGTAGGGCTGTGAAAGAGCTCATGTTAGATTTTCTACATAGATGATAACCCGGGGAAAGGTCATATCCTTTTATATTTGAATAATTGTTTTGCATACAGTGGACTGAGTACAGCCAGACTAGGTGTGGCTGTGGAAACAGTGGCCTCTTGAACTCCTGTTCTGAGCACCCTGTCCCTCGTGGTAAATACTTTTTATAACAAGAGCCCAAATATAATGTTTGTTACAACAAAAGAAACACAATAATTGCTTGCTGTAGTTCCAATGAGGAAGGTGAGATAATGAAGGAGAAAATGTAGTTGATGGGCTCCTATCTGTCACCCCGTCTCCCACTGGCTTCTGTCTAGACTTCAGGATCACTTATGATCATTGTGGCAGGCCACACACAGTCTTTCTGTGGCTTCTCCCACAAACGGCCATTTTTATTGCCACTCCAGTGTTATTTTGATTAATGTTAACATGTGTATGATTAGTGTTAGCATGGAATATGGTTTTCTGTTCTTTTTTTAACCTACTTGTAGTGAGGAGTGTGTTTCTTGTAGGCAGATTTTACTTCAGTCTTTCTTTAGCCATTCTGTCTATCTTTACCATTGAATTGGGATGTTTGGACCATATACATTAAATATAATTAGTAATATGATTTGGTTTAATTATACTATCTTTTTTTTTTCTATTTATCATGCCTGTTCTTTCTTGTCTTTTTGTTCTTACTTTTGAATTAATTTGGAATTAATTGAGCATTTAATGATGCATTTTATCTCCTTTGTTGGCTTATTAGTTTAACTCTTTGCTCTCATTTATGTGGTTGCTATATGGGTCATGGTATACATCTTATCACAGTCAGCTTTCCAGTGCTATTGTAATACTTCACATATCACATAAGAACACTATATTTTATCTCTCCCCTCCTGGCCTCTCTGTTATTCTTGTCATGAATTTTACTTCTGCATGGATTGCAAATCATATAAGAGATGTTATAGTAAATATAATAAAAGATAGAAATATAATCACTGCTTTCTGCATTTCCAGCCACTAAGGTGGGACAATAAAAGGAAGGAGAAATGTGATTGCAAATGGAATATTTCTGCTCCTGTATGAGCACCAAGGATTATTTTCTCTATTTTTTTCTATTGGTTCTTTTTTCAGTCCCTGGTAGTTCCCTCAAATGCATGGGTTGATCACTGCTCAACTGAATGGGGCCTTCTGGAGATGTCCAGAGTTCTTGCTGTATGAAGTTCTCTCCTTTCTAGCGACTTGCCCTGAAAATTAGCTGCTTTGCAAAAACAGACACATAGATCAATGGAACAGAATCGAGAGCCCAGAAATGGACCCTCAACTCTATGGTCAACTTATCTTTGACAAAGCAGGAAAGAATGTCCAATGGAAAAAAGACAGTCTCTTCAACAAATGGTGTTGGGAAAATTGGACAGCCACATGCAGAAGAATGAAACTGGACCATTTCCTTACACCACACACAAAAATAGACTCCAAATGGTTGAAAGACCTAAACGTGAGACAGGAGTCCATCAAAATCCTAAAGGAGAACACAGGTAGCAACCTTTTCGACCTCAGCTGCAGCAACTTCTTCCTAGAAACATCGCCAAAGGCACGGGAAGCCAGGGCAAAAATGAACTATTGGGATTTCATCAAGATAAAAAGCTTTTGCACAGCAAAAGAAACAGTCCACAAAACCAAAAGACAACCGACAGAATGGGAGAACATATTTGCAAATGACATATCAGATAAAGGGCTAGTATCCAAAATCTGTAAAGAACTTATCAAACTCAACACCCAAAGAACAAATAATCCAATCAAGAAATGGGCAGAAGACATGAACAGACATTTTTCCAAAGAAGACATCCAAATGGCCAACAGGCACATGAAATAGTGCTCACCATCACTCGGCATCAGGGAAATCCAAATCAAAACCTCAATGAGACACCACCTCACACCAGTCAGAATGGCTAAAATTAACAAGTCAGGGAACGACAGATGTCGGCGGGGATGTGGAGAAAGGGGAACCCTCCTACACTGTTGGTGGGAATGCAAACTGGTGCAACCACTCTGGAAAACAGTATGGAGGTTCGTCAAACAGTTGAAATTAGAGCTACCATTCGATCCAGCAATTGCACTACTGGGTATTTACCCCAAAGATACAAATGTAGGGACCCGAAGGGGTACGTGCACCCCAATGTTTATAGCAGCAATGTCCACAATAGCCAAACTGTGGAAAGAGCCAAGATGTCCATTGACAGATGAATGGATAAAGAAGAGGTGATATATATACACAATGGAATATTATGCAGTCATCAAAAGGAATGAGATCTTGCCATTTGCAATGACGTGGATGGAACTGGAGGGTGTTATGCTGAGTGAAATAAGTCAATCAGAGAAAGACATGTATCATATGACCTCACTGATATGAGGAATTCTTAATCTCAGGAACAAACTGAGTGTTACTGGAGTGGTTGGGGGTGGGAGGGATGGGGTGGCTGGGTGATAGACATTGGGGAGGGTATGTGCTATGGTGAGCGCTGTGAATTGTGCAAGACTGTTGAATCACAGATCTGTACTTCTGAAACAAATAACGCAACATATTTTAAGAAAAAAGAAAAAGAAGAAGATAGCAGGAGAGGAAGAATGAAGGGGAGTAAGTCAGAGGGGGAGACGAACCATGAGAGATGATGGACTCTGAAAAACAAACTGAGGGTCTAGAGGGGAGGAGGGTAGGGGGATGGGTTAGCCTGGTGATGGGTATTAAAGAGGGCACATTCTGCATGGAGCACTGGGTGTTATGAACAAACAATGAATCATGGAACACTACATCAAAAACAAATGATGTAATATATGGTGATTAACATAACAATAAAAAAATTAAAAAAAAATTAGCTGCTTTGGCCTCCTTTAATGACCAGATCCATCTCTTTGATTCAGGCAACAGCTGAGTTCTGCCTGGATTCTCCATGGTTTGATGACTTTGGGCAGTAAGTTAGGATAATGGGACCTTGTCTGTTTCTTGTCTTTGAGGATTATTGTCTATCATTTTCTGATGTCCGGTGTGTTGACAACAAGTTTTTTAAAAATCTGTATTTATAAATTTTCCTTTTAAAAAAAGCAATTTTTCAAACAGGGCATACATTAAGTTCTGTTACTTCATCTTGCCTGGAAACTGTCATTCATATTAAAAACTACAATCTATAAGGGATAAAATTTTGTAAATGGTGCCATAGATATCAAAATGTTTCTTCTCTATGGATATCCAATGGATCCAGCATAGTTATTGAGAAAGAAAAAAAGATAGCTTTTCCTTACTGCACTGAAGGATTATCTTAGTCATAAATCAAGTAACTGTGTATGAGTGGGCTTTTCCTGGACTGTGTTTTGTGCTATTGGTCTACTTGTATATCCTTAACTAATATCATCATCTGAATTTCTGTGACTTTATAAAAAAAAAAAAATCTTTTTTTTTTTTGTATAATCTTGTTTAAAGTACCTATTCTTCTACCTCAGTATTCAGCCTTAAGGCTCTTCAAGCTGATTTAATTTTCACACAAATTTTAGCATTGGCTAATGAATGTTGCATATAGGAGTTAATTTGGGGAAAAATACTATCTTCAGAGTATTGAGCCTTTCAGTTCATAATCATAGTATATTCCTAAATTTACTAAGATGTTCTTTAATTTCTGATAACATTCAGTAGAGAATGCTTAAATATTTTTGTTAGTATTACTTCTGCATATTTGATTTTTTGACATTTTATAAATAGTATCTTAAAATTTTTATTTGCTATTTATTTGTTGTCATAAATGGCAATGTTTTGTGCATTTTGTATACAGCAGGCTTGTTAAATATAGATATTAAGTCTAAAAATGTATCCATGGATATCTGTATCTTCTATGTACAAAAGTTACTGAGGATAATAATATTGTTTTTCTTTTCTTTTTTATATCCCAGCACTTATGTGTTTTGTGTACTTGTCTCTTCTCATTATACTGGCCAGGACCTTCAATTTATAGTTGAATAGAAGTGATGATAGTGTGAATTTCCTGAATAATTCCCAGTCTCATAGATAAACCTTTCTTTTTTCTTTCTTTCTTTTCTTTTTTTGTCATTTGCCATAGACTTTTTTCCTGTTTCAAATTTTTATTTAAATTCTAGTTAACACATAGTATAATATTGTTTTCAGGAGTAGAATTAGTGATTCATCACTTAAATATAACACCCAGTGCTCAACACAACAAATGCCCTCCTTAATACCCATCACCCATTTAGCCCATTCCCCACCCACCTCCCTTCAATAGTTCTCTATAGTTAAGTGTCTTTTTTCCCTCTTCCCCTATGTTCATCTTTTTTTTTTAAAGATTTTATTTATTTATTTGAGAGAGAGAGAATGAGAGATAGAGAGCACGAGAGGGAAGAGGGTCAGAGGGAGAAGCAGACTCCCTGCTGAGCAGGGAGCCCGATGTGGGACTCAATCCCGGGACTCCAGGATCATGACCTGAGCCGAAGGCAGTTGCTTAACCAACTGAGCCACCCAGGCGCCCTGTTCATCTTTTTTGTTTCTTAAATTCCACATACGAGTGAAGTCATATGGTATTAGTCTTTATCTGACTGATTTTGCTTAGTATAATACATAATTTCACTAGATCCATCTATGTTGCTACAAATAGCAACATTTTATTCTTTTTTATGGATGAATAATATTCCATTTTATATATATATACCACATCTTGATCCATTCTTCAGTGGATGGACATTTGGGCTCTTTCCATAATTTTGCTATTGTTGATAGTGCTGCTATAAACATCGGGGTGCATGTACCCCTTTGAACTAGTATTTTTGTATCCTTTGGGTAAATACCTAGTAGTGAATTTCTAAGTCATAGGGTAGTTCTCTGTGGCAAGGAAGAAGTCAAACTTTCACTATTCACATACAACATGATACTCTATATAGAAAACCCAAAAGACTCCACCAACAAAACTACTAGAACTGATACAAAAATTCAGCAAAATTGCAGGTTATAAAATCAACATACAGAAATCTGTTGCATTTCTTTACACCAATAATGAAGCAGCAGAAAGAGAAATCAAGGAACCAATTCCACTTACAATTGAACCAAAAACCATGAGATACCTAGGATAAACCTAACCAAAAAGGTAAAAGATATGTACTTTAAAAACTATAGAGCACTTATAAAAGAAATTGAAGAGGACACAAAGAAATGGAAACAACATTCCATGCTCATGGCCTGGGAGAACAAATATTGTTAAACTGTCTATACTACCCAAAGCAATCTACACATTTAATGTGATCCTTGTCAAAATACCACTGGCATTTTTCACAGAGTGAAAACAAACAATCCTAAAATTTGTATGGATTATGTATAGAATCATTTGTAAAGACACCAAATAGCCAAAGCAATCTTGAAAAAGAAAAACAAAGCTGGAGGCATCACAATTCCAGACTTCAAGCTATACTACAAAGCTGTAGTGATCAAGGCAGTATGACAAAAACAGAGACACATAGATCAATGGGACAGAATAGAAAACCCAGAAATGGACCCAAAACTATTTGCTCAATTAGTCTTTGACAAAGCAGGAAAGAGTATGCAATGGAAAAGACAGTCTCTTCAACAAATGGTGTTGGGAAAACTGGAAAGCCATGCAGAATGAAGAATGAAATTGGACCACTTTCTTATACCATACACAAAAATAAATTCAAAATGGATGAAAGACCTGAATGTGAGACAGGAAACCATCAAAATCCTAGGAGACTAGACATGTCTCTGGAGGCAAGGGAAACAAAAGCAAAAATGAATTATTGGTACTTCATCAAGATAAAAACTTCTGCACAGTGAAGGATGTAATCAACAAAACTAAAAGGCAGCCTACTGAATGGGAGAAGATATTTGCAAATGATATATCTGATAAAGGGTTAGTATCCAAAATCTATAAAGAACTTATCAAACTCAATGCCTAGAAAACAAATAATCCAGTTAAGGAGACATGAATAGACATTTTTCCAAAGAAGATATCCAGATGGCCAACAGACACACAAAAAGATGCTCAACCGCCACTCATCATCAGGGAAATACAAATCAAAACCACGATGAGATACAATGTCACACCTGTCAGAATGGCTAAAATTAAGAAAACAGGAAACAGCAGATGTTGGGGAGAATGTGGAGAAAGGGGAACCCTCCTACACTGTTGGTGGAAATGCAAACTGGTGCAGCCACTCTGGAAAACAATATAGAGGGTCCTTAAAAAATTAAATGGACAAAGTTTTCAATGAATCACCATTAATTATTAGCTGTGGATTTTAAAATCATCTTTATCAAGTTAAGTAATTCCTATTCCTAATTTACTAAGTTTTTTTATTATAAAAGGATCTTGGATTTTATCAAATATATTCATGCGTCTCTTAAAATGATTTTTTTAAAAAATTCTGTTAAACTGGTAAATTACATTGCTTGATTTTTGATTTCATAAACTGAACTTGTATTTCTGGAATTATACCATTATGATCATGATATACTATGGTTTGTATATGCCACTCAAATAGATTTGCTAATGTTTCATTTACTATTATCACATCCCTGCTCGTAAGGAATACCATTAATTATTAGTCTTTCTTTTCTACATTTATATTTAAAGTTATAAATTTATTTAAGGCAATAATTTGTTATGGGTTCAAATTGTCTCCCCAAAATTAATTATGTTGAAGTCCTAATCTTTAGTATAAAATGTGACCTTATAAAAATAGAGATATTGCATATGTAATTAGTTAAGATGAGGTTATACTGGAGTGGAGTGGGCCCCTAAATCAGTATGACTAATGTAATTTGGATGCAGATACACACACAGGGAGAATGCCATGTGAAGATAAAGGCAGATAATAGGGTGATGCAGCCAAATCCAAGGAATACCAAGATTGTCAGAAAATCACTGGAAGCTTAGATAGAAATAAGGAACATATTTCTCCCTCATAGTTCTCACGAGAGAATAACCTTGCCAACACCTTGATCTTGTTGTCTGATAGCCTCCAGAACTGTGAGACTATAAAATTCTATTGTTGAAGCGCCTTAGTTTATGACACTTTTTTTTTTTAAAGGAGCCCGAGCAAGCTAATATAGATATCATTTGAAAATTTTTATCTTTTGTTTTCAGTAGTTTTAAATATGATATGCCTAGGTGTTATTTTCTTTGTATTTTTCTTATTTTTTGTTTGCAAGCTTTTTGAAATATTTCATGAGTTTTGAAACTTATGGCACTCATAGTTTTGAAACTATGCTGCAAATGCTCTTTTGATTTTCAGAGGTGCTCTGCTAGTATGATAGCTTTCCACACTGCAGAGTTTTAGAATTTGTAAATACTTGTAAAGAAAAACTGGCTGGATCCTGAAGCTCATTAATTATTCAGTTTTATCTCTCCAGCCTTAGAAAACCACCAAAAGTTCTCCTAGTTTTTCTGTCCCCCATCAGTAGGCCTCTACCAAGGCAAAGCCCAGATTTTTAGTGTCTTACTCTGCATTCACAATTGACAAGTTACATGGAGAAATAGTATTGAGGAAGGATTAGCTTATCTCTTTGGTTCTCTTCCCTTGAAAACTTGTCTTATCTGGCCTTCATTGTTTTAGCACCACTATCCTTTAGCAAGGTGAATGATTTAAGCTTGTGTCCTCCATTTTCTTGGTGGGAGTATTGGTCTGTCACCATCTTCTTTAACTGCTTTTCTGGTTATAAACCCTATAATACATATTTTTTATAAAAATTGAGAAAAAGAAATAAGCCCTCACTCATCCCTTTTCCTATCAACCTTAGATAATCATTATTACTATTTTAGTGTGTTCCCTTCCAGATCTATTTTTTGGAGGTTGTTTACCCAGTACACAAATACACACACACACCCCATACATACTTAAGCCAACCACTAAGATACCACTGGGGCCCTATGAACTTCAAAACCTAGAAATAAATACACATTAATGGATAAGGGGAGAGATTATTCATACCAAAATATCCTCATTCAATCATGTTACTCTCCTGAGTGAAAAAACTTAAGAAAGAGTGGGTCAATTTAGGAGACTAGTCAGCAGTGGAAGCAAAGAAAAGTGAACATTGCAGTAACCAGCTCTAATCTAATTTCCTTTGCTCTGATCTTTTGTTCAGTATGCAAACTTGAAAAAACCAAAATTGCTTTCCTGTGTGGAACTGCCTATAGGGAGAGATTATGCTGCTAAATTAGTTCTTTTTGTAAATCAATATCTGGGATTCTGTTTTTGTGCATCTATTTTTTAAAATTAGTTTATATGAATCTACATTAGAGAGTGATCTACTTTCCTGCATTGATATAACTTGCATCTGTCTCAGAACTACTGAGGTAATAAAATGGTGGGTATTTGTCTGAGTAGCTATTTGCTTTTCTCAGGCAACACCCTCTTTCTCCACAGATGCCTTTCAATTCAAATAGCAGTACTCACTTAGTAAATAAATAGCTTATTTATTTTACATAATTGAGATTATTTTGTATATACAATTTTATAATCTGCTATTATCTGTTATTCTTAGAAGGTTTTCCAACTCATTAAATCTCTCTAGAATGAAAATGTCACGAGAACAGGAATTTTTCTTTCTTGTTCATCGCTAACATAGAGGATGATGCATGGTAGATACTCAGCAAATATTGGGAGAATAAGTCAATAAATGAACTATTATTTTCTACTCAATTAGTAGTATTGAGTACCATATTGCCAGCAGGAGTCCTAGCTCATTTAACCAATTCTCTGTCATTGGTCATTTAATTAATTTCCAAATGTTTTACTTTCTTTAAGTTAAAGAAAATATAATTTATTGTTGCATTTTGTTTGTAACACATATGCCTAATATCCTATTAGGAGAAAATACAGAATTTTGATAATGTTGAATTTGGAGGAGCCAAGCAAATCCCAAGGATTTGTTGGCTAATCATTTGTCCTTCCAGAAATTTGCTATTAATCATTAAAAATAGAATTTTCCTAACATTTCTGCAGCTGATTGGAAGTCGTGCTGTTCCACTAAAGTCTGGCTCTGTAAAAGCCTATTTCATCCCCCCCCCCAGTTTTATTGAGAAAGAATTGATATACATCACTGTATAGGTTTAAGACATACAACATGATCGTTTGATTTACATACTTTGTGAGATGATTACCACAGTAGGTTCAGTTAACATCCATCTTCTCATATAAAGTAAAAAGAAAGAAGAAAAAAAATTTCTGCTTGTGATGAGAACTCTTAGGATTTACTCTCCCAGTGACTTTTCTATATATCATGCAGCAGTGTTAGCTGCAGCCATCATGTTGTACATTACATCCCATTTTACTTTCACTAACAATGCACTGATGAGTGAATTTGTAGATACATGGTTGGGCACATTTTTATTATTTAGTTCGAGTTCCTAAATTAGTGGTTATGTATTTGTTAAATTTTTGGAATTGCTGAGTTGTTAAAGCCACCTTTACAATGTTTATTTATATACCAAAATACTGAGATGGCAGTCTACTTAAATAGTAAATTGAAATTGAAATTTTCTTTAAATAAAAAGTATTCTAAGGAGGATAAGAAAGTAATATTCTGGTACATTCAGATCCCTTTACTGAAATTGGACCAAGCTAAAATATTAGGCAGCCTAACTTCAGGGCTGGTAAAGGGTCTGGGCTCTAGACTACCCTTTCATGGACCCTGACTTGTCATATGATGTTAACTACCAATCATAGATCACACTGATGGAATGTCTTAAGAAGTTGAATGTGACAGCTTTGTCAGGTAGAGGTCCCAGTGACAAACAGAATTCTAGACATAACCACAGCTCTGAGGAACTTCCAGTTTGATGCCTCACTGATATAATATTTTATCAAGACAGCTTCCCAACCAGGCTGATCTTCTTGACCTGGTTTTCCCTGTCTTTGTCTACCAGCATATTCATTTGACAGTATGCTAATGCAGTGGCAGAAAGTGAAGACAGATTTTCACTCTGTATCTACATTGAAAATCTTTGCATTTTGGTAATGCTTTACTTGGTATGGTTTGTTAGATGGCCTGAGTTTTCTTCAGGAAAATGGTCTGCTTATAAGGATAGTACTGACTTAGGAAGCCTGGTTTCCTGTGTATTACCAGGACAGACATTAGCATGATTAACTTTTAATTTCCTGCCTCAAAGCCCTTGGAAAACATTTGTAGTTAGTGGGCTGGAAGCATGGAATTTTATAGTAGTTTTATGATATAATATATATTAGTTTCATGGTATATATAAGTTTAGCTCTCAGGTTTTTCCAAATGCTATGGTGATTCATATTATATCAGTTATGTCTCTTTTTTTAAAAAAATTTTATTTAAGTTCAATTTAATTAACATATAGTATTAGTTTCAAAGGTAGAATTTAGTGATGCATCAGTTGCTTATAACACTCAGTGCTCATTATATCAAATGGCCTCTTTAATGCCCATCACCGAATTACCCCATCCCCCCACCTCCCCTCCTGCAACCCTCGGTTTGTTTCCTATAGTTATGAGTCTCTTATGGTTTGTCTCCTCTGATTTTGTCTTCAGTTGTGTCTCTTGTTCAAAATGTAAAGTTCCTCTTCATTTATATTTTATATGGAATGATTTCTCTTGTTATATAAAGATGTTTTTTAATATGAGAACTGTATATCCTCTGACTGATGCTGTGTGTTACACCTGAATAAATTTGAGCTTAAAGGTCATACCATATGCTAGCAGGGCTGGTCTCCTAGGTATCATTCACATTTATCCCATTCTTCTGGGTGTAACCACTTACTAATTAATGGCATTTTGAGTAAACTGGCAGCATATATCTAGGTTCCAGACTCAGTCTGGCCCCATAATGGCTTGTCTAGCCTTGCAGTTCTTTTTCCTTGTTCTTTTCTCCCCAGCTTTTCTACTTTTCAGCCCCCATCAACATAGTCCCAAGTTGCTGACTCAAGCATTAAGTAGTGAGATGTTATTGTCCACTAGTAACAACATTACAAGTCTATATTTCTTGGGTAGCTTTTCTCCATTTTCACTCATTTGATATTTATTGAGCATCTACAATTTGTCAGGTACTGTACTCTGCTGATAAAAGACTGAAGAGGCAATTCCCTCCTCTATGGCTCTTTTAATGTGGGAATAAAAATAACTATATTAAAAATATATTATCATAAGTTCAGTGTGTGGGAAGTGCTATGAAAAAGTTCAAGTAATGGGATGAAAAAAGGTAGAATATGGCTTCCTTACACAGAGTGGTCAGGAAAGGCCTCTCAGAGGAGGTAACATTTGATTGAAGACCTGGATGATGACAAGAGATAGCCATGTGAATCCATGCAGGATGAGTATTTCAGATAGCAAGCACAAAGACCTTCAGATGAGAACTGTCAGCCTGGCCTATAGAATGGGCAGAAGGAAGGCCACTGTGATGGAGAACACACAGAGTCAAGAGGAGATTCAGGGAGATCAGGTGGGAGGGTGGTACTCTAGGTCAGGTGAGATGCAATAGAGGGTCTGGAGCAAGGATGGAAAGGTGAAGTTAGAGAAGAGTGTTTGAAGGTAGAACTAACAGTAAATACTAATGAATTGGAGATGGAGAAAAGGAAGGGAAAAGAGGTCTTGGGAGTAAGTCCCATGTATTTGAACTCAGCAAGAGGGAGAATATTGCCATTTAACTAAAATAAGAATGGTTTGGAATTAGATCAAGGGAAAAGACAGAACTAAATGGGCAAAAATAATATGCTTGGGACATGTAAAGTTTAAGATATCTAACAAATATCCGATTATGATATGTATAGAAGCATTTGTGTGTGTGTGTGTGAGAGAGATAGAAGTGGCAAAGTATCCTTAAAGATAATTTTTTAAAAGTACTTCAAAAATAATTTGAGCAAAAATAATATTTGCAATATTTTTTGGAATAAATGTTTAGCATCCTAATACAAGTATTTTGGGGGGATGGCTTTTAGTCTTGATACAATTTCAAACAAAAGAAAATTTGCCAGAGTAGTACAAATGATATTCATACACCATTTTTCCAGAATCACAGATTGTTAGTATTTTGCTGCATTTACTTTATCATGCAATGCCTATTATCTGTCTATCCATCTATCTATTCACACAAACACATACACATACATATGATGTATGCATGTCAGATACAACATACATTTTAACCAAACCATTTGAAAGTAAATTTCAGACATCATGCCCCTTTATCCCTAAATATGGTAGTGTATTTCCCCAGAACAAGAATATTCTCTTATGTAAACACAGAACAATTATTGAAATCAGGAAATTAAAGTTGATATAATGCTATCCTATAATTCCCAGTCCATATTCAAATTTTTCCAATTTTTCTGACAATTCCTTTATAGCTAATTCCACCCCCCCCCCAGGTCCAGGATCTAGTCCAGAATCACACATTGCATTTGATTGTCATATCTTTCTTTTCCCATTTAGTCTGGAACTGTTCCTCAGCCTTTCTTTATGTTTCTTTACCTTGACTTTTTTGCAGACTACAGGAAACTGCATTGTAGAATTAAACACAATGTGAGTTTAATTTTTCCTCATAATTAGATTCAGGTTGTCCACTTTCAGCAACAGAAGTACAGAAATGATATGTCCTTTTCAGTGTATCATATCAAGGATGGTACTTACAGGCTATTCAATTATTGGTGATTTTAAATTTTTTTCTTGGTTCCAATTAAACCTCCACCCACTAGTTTTAGTGTTCATTGATATTTTTTGTTTGATATTTCTTGAATAGCGATCATAGTTGTAAAATCGTGATTTTCTACCTCCAGTGTTTCTACTACATTTATGAAGTCAGTTGTCTTCCAAAAGAGCTTTCCTTTCCTCCTTCTTTACATATTTATGCAATTATTTATTTATTCATTTACTTACTTATATCACTATCATTTTACTGATTCTTATTTTTTTCAATGAGTTTTATTTATTTTTTTAAAGATTTTATTTTTTGACAGAGAGACACAGCAAGAGAGGGAACACAAGCAGGGGGAGTGTGAGAGGGAGAAGCAGGCTTTCTGCTGAGCAGGGAGCCAGATGCGGGGCTTGATCCCAGAACCTTGGGATTATGACCTAAGCCGAAGGCAGATGCTTAACAGCTGAGCCACCCAGGTGCCCCTTCAGTGAATTTTAATCTATTATTCTCATCATTTACTTGGTCCTATATATTGCCTTCAGTCAGGTTCCTCTGTCATTTGGTATGTGTCAGTCTTTTTAACTGCTTCCAGACTTTCTCAGAACAAGCTACTTTTCACCTTATATCTTTCCTGCCCCAGTCTTGAAGTCAGCCATTTCTTCAAGGAGTCCTGGTTCCTTTTAGTGGGGAATGATACTTAGAAACCATTAAGAAACCAAGGCTCTTTGTGTCTCACCAAGGCAAATACTTTGAAGAATATTTGGAAGTCCTACTTCACAGCTACTTATTTTTAATATCAATGACCAGTAGGCATAAGCTGGTAATATTTTTAATTCACTACTATAAGGTAAAAGGCAGGACTTATTTCTAAGATTTAAAAAATCTTTGATTTTGTATTTTTAAGATCAAACTCAGGGCTATGTGTCTTTGAAGCTTTGTGCACCTTTTGACATTAATGATAATGGATCAAAGAATAAAGGCTTTAGTGCAAATAAGAGTTGGTCCATGTAGTCTAAAAGAGAGTTCTACTTTGCCTAGCATCAGGGGGTAAGGATTGCTGCTGATACAGTTGAGAATAGCAGAAAGTTGATGTTTCCAAGGCAATAGCACAAAATGTGATCTCTAATGTCTGTATTTTCTACATAGAAGTATGTAAGCAAAATAATAAGGCTGGAAAAGAAATGTGCCTAGGTTAATTTCTGCATATGCCATCCAGTGGTCTTGCCTCTTTAAAGATGCTTGATGATCATCCCAAAGGATTAGTTCCTATTAACCTCACAGAGACATTCATTTTGTTTTGATGCAATACACAATGCTGGATGGGGAAAAAAATAATTCAGTAGAACATAACTATAATGTTTCACATTGTATGAAATTTTATATGAGTTAGTTTAGCAAATATTTGGAGTGTTTTACATACAAGACTTCTAATTAAACTAATACAGTAAGTACATACTTTTTAAGCCCCAGATCATTTCATCCCTTCTAACTGCTCCAAGCACAAAGAAGGTCTATAAAAATGGCTTTTAAAAGTAAAAAATTCAGTCATACAAAAAATGAGGAAAGCATATCCATATATAAAAACCATAAAAGAAATGGAAAGTAGTGAGTGGGGTTTAGCACGGTGGCCAAAAGCTGGTAGAGACTTCCTTGGGCTCATTTGCTTTGGGGTATCAGGGACTAAAAGCACCCCAACATAAGGTGGGGAGCTGTAGCCAGGCTTACTGCTAGAATTTCAGTTAGCTCCCCTTCTTTCCTGAAAGGGCATGAGGATAGCTACTATTAATCATGCCAGAACCTATGGCTTATATCAGGCTGCATTCCCAGGAAATTAGGAGGATACAGATATAACCTCTAAACTAGGAACTGAGCTAAGACTCTGCTGGTTTATTGATTTGCAGTATCTCCATGTAACTAAAGGAGCTCCACAAAGCCAACATGTGACCTTGTTTTGTATTAGAACACCAGAAAACTGGGACAACCTGAAGAGGATGGTTGTAAAACTAAGATGCAGGAAAGGTTGAGCAAAGAAAGAGTGAGGAGGAAAACAAGTGAAGAGTGAAGGAGATGAGAGAGAGAAATTAAAATATCAATTTAAAATTAGCTTGCAACCAAAATTCCCACAAATGAATATTACAAGAGAACTAAATAAAGAAAATCAGCAGTTAAAAGATGGATTAAGTTAAGATGAAACTAAAATAACAAAAAGTCAAAAACAATGATAATAAACACACATAGGATCTTCAAGATATAATTGATGGGAGAACTTACTTTATTTATAAGAAGTTACCATAGGGGTGCCTGGTTTGGCTCAGTTGTTAAGCGTCTGCCTTTGGCTCAGGTCATGATCCCAGGGTCCTGGGATCAAGCCCTGTGTCGGACTCCCTGCTTAGTGAGGAGGTCTGTTTCTCCCTCTCACTTTGCCCCTTCCCCTGCTTGTGCTCTCTCTCAAATACATAAATAAAATCTTAAAAAAAGGAATTATGATAAACAATGGCAGAAAAACACAATTTCCATCCTCAAGGAGTTTATGATAAAGATTCTGTCTATGGATAGATGATAGATATGGATATAGTACCTTTATCATCATAAGTCCAATGAGTGAATATATATATATATATATATATATATACACACACACACACGTATATATAACATATAATATATAATACATCTGACTTTATTATTATACATATATAATACATATATATTTTGCCCAGTCAAAATACATACAAATTTTAGAATGCATTATAATGTATATTATTATTATCTGTGACATTTGCAGTGATTTTTATAAAAAGATAGAAAAGTTCTTTCTGACATATAGCATTATTTCTATTGGAAGATATTATATGAATTCCATTTTAACTTATAGCACCTAAGTTCTCTCCAGTGACTTCTTTCTTTTAATATAATGCATTTGAGATTGGTCTGTGTTGTTGCATATATTTGTATATTCCTTTACATTGCAGAGTAGCTTTCACTGTATGAATATACTAAGTTTTATCTATGCATCAGTTTGAGGACATTTGGTTTCCAGTTTTTTGGGGACCTATGAATATAGTCCCATACCCATAAACATTTTAGGATAAATACATATTATTATTTGATCTGGATAAATACCTAGGGGTGAGATTCCTGAATTATATGTAAAAAGTATGTTTAGTTTTATAAAAAACAGTCACAGTTATCCAAAGTGGCTATACTCTTTTGCCTTCCCATCTGGAACATATTAAAGCTCTAGTTGTGAACACTTGATATTGCCACTTTGTTAAATTTTTGTTTTTTAATTGTAGACATTCTTACATATGTGCAGTAGTGTCTTGTTGTAGTCTTAAATCTCCTTTGCCTTATGATTACTGATGCAGAACAAATTTTCATGTACTTATTTAGCATCTGTAGATCTTGTTTTGTAAAATATTTGAAAGTTTTTTTTTAAATCATGGGTATAAGTTCTTTGTTAGATATCTGTTTTGCAAATATTTTCTATCTGTGGTATGTCTTTACATCTTCCAAGGCAATATGTTACACAAAGAAAAACATTTTAATTTTGATGAAGTCCAGTTAATGACTTTTAAAATTCTGTATTGTTAAAATACAGTTTTATATTAGTTTCAGGTGTACAATATAGTGATTCAACAATTGTATAAGTTACTCAGTGCTCATCATGATGAATCTACTCTTTTTCCCCATCACCTATTTCACCCATTCCTCTACCCACCTCCCCTCAGGTAACCATCAGTATGTTCTCTACAGTTGAGTATCTGTTTTCTCATTTGTCTCTTTTTTTTTCTTGGCTCATTTGTTTCTTAAATTCCACATACGAGTTAAGTCTTATGATATTTATCTTTCTGTGACTGACTTATTTCACTTAGCATTATACTCTCTAGATCCATCCATGTTGCAGCAAATGACAAGATTTCAAACTTTTTTTAAAATTTTTTTATTATGTTAATCACCATATATTACATCATTAGTTTTTGATACAGAGTTCCATGATTCATTGTTTGTGCATAACACCCAGTGCTCCACGCAGAACGTGCCCTCTTTAATACCCATCACCAGGCTAACCCATCCTCCCACCTCCCTCCCCTCTAGAACCCTCAGTTTGTTTTTCAGAGTCCATCATCTCTCATGGTTCGTCTCCCCCTCCGATTTACCCCCCTTCATTCTTCCCCTCCTGCTATCTTCTTCTTTTTTTTCTTAATATATATTGCATTATTTGTTTCAGAGGTACAGATCTGGGATTCAACAGTCTTGCACAATTCACAGCGCTCACCATAGCACATACCCTCCCCAATGTCTATCACCCAGCCACCCCATCCCTCCCACCCCCCCCACCACTCCAGCAACCCTCAGTTTGTTTCCTGAGATTAAGAATTCCTCATATCAGTGAGGTCATATGATACATGTCTTTCTCTGATTGACTTATTTCACTCAGCGTAACACCCTCCAGTTACATCCACGTTGTTGAAAATGGCAAGATCTCATTCCCTTTGATGGCTGTATAATATTCCATTGTGTATATATACCACCTCTTCTTTATCCATTCATCTGTCGATGGACATCTTGGCTCTTTCCACAGTTTGGCTATTGTGGACATTGCTGCTATAAACATTGGGGTGCACGTACCCCTTCGGGTCCCTACATTTGTATCTTTGGGGTAAATACCCAGTAGTGCAATTGCTGGGTCATACAGTAGCTCTATTTTCAACTTTTTGAGGAACCTCCATACTGTTTTCCAGAGTGGTTGTATCAGCCTGCATTCCCACCAACAGTGTAGGAGCGTTCCCCTTTCTCCGCATCCCCGCCAACATCTGTCATTTCCTGACTTGTTAATTTTACCCATTCTGATTTGGTGTGAGGTGGTATCTCATTGAGGTTTTGATTTGGATTTCCCTGATGCCGAGCGATATTGAGCACTTTTTCATGTGTCTATTGGCCATTTGGGTGTCTTCTTTGGAAAACTGTCTGTTTATGTCTTCTGACCATCTTGATTGGATTGTTTGTTCTTTAGGTGTTGAGTTTGATAAGTTCTTTATAGATTTTGGATATTAGCCCTTTATCTGATATGGCATTTGCAAATATTTTCTCCCATTCTGTCGGTTGTCTTTTGCTTTTGTGGACTGTTTCTTTTGCTGTGCAAAAGCTTTTTATCTTGATTAAGTCCCAAGAGTTCATTTTTGCCCTTGCTTCCCTTGCCGTTGGTGATGTTTCTAGGAAGAAGTTGCTGCGGCTGAGGTTGAAGAGGTTGCTCTCTGAGTTATCCTTCAGGATTTTGATGGACTAGTGTCTCACATTTACGTCTTTCAACCTTTTGGAGTCTATTTTGTGTGTGGTGTAAGGAAATGGTCCAGTTTCATTCTTCTGCATGTGGCTGTCCAATTTTCCCAACACCATTTGTTGAAGAGACTGTGTTTTTTCCATTGCACATTCTTTCCTGCTTTGTCAAAGATGAGTTGACCATAGAGTTGAGGGTCCATTTCTGGGCTCTCTATTCTATTCCACTGATCTATGTGTCTGTTTTTGTGCCAGTACCATACTGTCTTGATGAGGACAGCTTTGTAATAGAGCTGGAAGTCCGGAATTGTGATGCCGCCGGCTTTGCTTTTCTTTTTCAACATTCCACTGGCTATTCGGGGTCTCTTCTGGTTCCATACAAATTTTAGGATTATTTGTTCCATTTCTTTGAAAAAAGTGGATGGTATTTTGATGGGGATTGCATTGAATGTGTAGATTGCTCTGGGTAGCATTGACATCTTCACAATGTTTGTTCTTCCAATCCATGAGCATGGAACGTTTTTCCATTTCTTTGTGTCTTCCTCAATTACTTTCATGAGTATTTTATAGTTTTCTGAGTACAGATCCTTTGTCTCTTTGGTTAGGTTTATTCCTAGGTATCTTATGGTTTTGGGTGCAATTGTAAATGGGATCGACTCCTTAATTTCTCTTTCTTCTGTCTTGTTGTTGGTGTATAGGAATGCCACTGATTTCTGTGCATTGATTTTATATCCTGCCACTTTACTGAATTCCTGTATGAGTTCTAGCAGTTTTGGGCTGGAGTCTTTTGGGTTTTCCACATAAAGTATCATATCATCTGCAAAGAGTGAGAGTTTGACTTCTTCTTTGCTGATTCGGATGCCTTTGATTTCTTTTTGTTGTCTGATTGCTGTGGCTAGGACATCTAGTACTATGTTGAATAGCAGTTGTGACAGTGGACATCCCTGCCATGTTCCTGACCTTAGGGGGTAAGTTCTCAGTTTTTCCCCATTGAGAATGATATTCGCTGTGGGTTTTTCATAGATGGCTTTTATGATATTGAGGTATGTACCCTCTATCATTGCACTCTGAAGAGTTTTAATCAAGAAAGGATGCTGTACTTTGTAAAATGCTTTTTCTGCATGTACTGAGAGGATCGTATGGTTCTTGTTCTTTCTTTTATTATTGTATTGTATACGATGATTGATTTGCAGAGGCTGAACCAACCTTGCCGCCTAGGGATATATCCCACTTGGTCGTGGTGAATAATCCTTTTAATGTACTGCTGGATCCTATTGGCTAGTATTTTGGTGAGAATTTTTGCATCCATGTTCATCAAGGATATTGGTCTGTAATTCTTTTTGATGGGGTCTTTGGTTTTGGGATCAAGGTAATGGTGGCCTCATAAAACGAGTTTGGAAGTTTTCCTTCCATTTCTATTTTTTGGAACAGTTTCAGAATAGGTATTAATTCTTCTTTAAATGTTTGGTAGAATTCCCCTGGGAAGCCATCTGGCCTTGGGCTTTTGTTTGTTGGGGTATTTTTGATGACTGCTTCAATTTCCTTAGCAGTTATAGGTCTGTTCAGGTTTTCTATTTCTTCCTGGTTCAGTTTTGTTAGTTTATACAGTTCTAGGAATGCATCCATTTCTTCCAGATTATCTAATTTGCTGGCATATAGTTGCTCATAATATGTTCTTATAATTGTTTGTATTTCTTTGGTGTCGGTTGTGATCGCTCCTCTTTTATTCATGATTTTATTTATTTCAGTCCTTTCTCTTTTTGGTAAGTCTGGCCAGGGGTTTATCAATCTTGTTAATTCTTTCAAAGAACCAGCTCCTACTTTCGTTGATCTGTTCTACTGTTCTTTTGGTTTCCATTTCATTGATTTCTGCTCTAATCTTTATTATTTCTCTTCTCCTGCTGGGTTTAGGCTTTATTTGCTGTTCTTTCTCCAGCTCCTTTAGGTGTAGGGTTAGGTTGTGCATTTGAGACCTTTCTTGTTTCTTGAGAAAGGCTTGTATTGCTATATACTTTCCTCTTAGGGGACTGCCTTTGCTGCATCCCAAAGATTTTGAATGTTTTCATTTTCATTTGTTTCCATGAAATTTTTTAATTCTTCTTTAATTTCCTGGTTGACTCATTCATTCTTTAGTAGGATGCTGTTTAGCCTCCATGTATTTGAGTTCTTTCTGACTTTCCTCTTGTGATTGAGTTCTAGTTTCAAAGCATTGTGGTCTGAAAATATGCAGGGTTGATCTCAATGTTTTGGTACCAGTTGAGACCTGATTTGTTACCTAGGATGTGATCTATTATGGAGATTGTTTCATGGGCACTAGAGAAGAATGTGTATTCTGTTGCTTTGGGATGGACTATACTGAATATATGTGTGAAGTCCTTTTGGTCCAGTGTTTCATTTAAAGTCTTTATTTCCTTGTTGATCTTTTGCTTAGATGATCTGTCCATTTAAGGGAGAAGGGTGTTAAAGCCCCCCACTATTATTGTATTGTTGTCGTTGTGTTTCTTTGCTTTTGTTTTTAATTGGCTTCTATAATTGGCTGCTCCCATGTTAGGGGCATAGATATTTACAATTGTTAGTTCTTCTTGTTGGATAGACCCTTTAAGTAAGATATAGTGCTCTTCCTCATCTCTTATTATAGTCTTTGGTTTAAAATCTAAAATGTCTGTTATAAGGATTGCCACCCCAGCTTTCTTTTGGTGTCCATTAGCATGGTAAGTGGGTTTCCACCCCCTCACTTTCAATGTGGAGGTGTCTTTGGGTCTGAAATGAGTCTCTTGCAGACAGCATTTCAATGGGTCTTGTTTTTTTGTCCAATCTGATAGCCTGTGTCTTTTGAATGAGGCATTTAGCCCATTTACATTCAGGGTAATTATTGAAAGGTATGAATTTAGTGCCATTGTATTGCCTGTAAAGTGACTGTTACTGTGTATTGTCTGTGTTCCTTTCTGGTCTATATTACTTTAAGGCTCTCTCTTTGCTTAGAGGACCCCTTTCAATATTTCTTGTAGGGCTGGTTTCGTGTTTGCAAATTCCTTTAGTTTTTGTTTGTCCTGGAAGATTTTATCTCTCCTTCTATTTTCAGTGACAGCCTAGCTGGATATAGTATTCTTGCCTACATATTTTTCTCGTTTAGTGCTCTGAATATATCATGCCAGTTCTTTCTGGCCTGCCAGGTCTCTGTGGATAGGTCTGTTGCCAATCAAATGTATCTACCATTGTAGGTTATAGATCTCTTGTCCCAAGCTGCTTTCAGGATTTTCTCTTTGTCTCTGAGACTCATAAGTTTTACTATTAGATGTCGGGGTGTTGACGTATTTTTATTGATTTTGAGGGTGGTTCTCTGTGCCTCCTGGATTTTGATGCCTGTTTCCTTCTCCAAATTAGGGAAGTTCTCTGCTATAATTTGCTCCAGTATACCTTCTTTCCCTCTCTCTCTTTCTTCTTCTTCTGGGTTATCTCTCGAATTCTGCCCTCATAATCCAGGTGTTGTTTATCTCCCTTTTTCTCAGCTTCTTTATTTTCCATCATTTGGTCTTCTATATCATTAATTCTCTCTTCTGCCTCATTTTTCCTAGCAGTTAGAGCCTCTATTTTTGATTGCACCTCATTAGTAGCCTTTTTGATTTCGACTTGGTTAGATTTTAGTTCTTTTATTTCTCCAGAGAGGGTTTCTCTCATATCTTCCATGCTTTTTTCAAGCCCAGCTAGTATCTTTAAAATCATCATTCTGGACTCTAGTTCCACCATCTTACTAATGTCTGTATTGATTAGGTCCTGGCAGTCGGTACTGCCTCTTGTTCTTTTGTTTTTGAGGTGATTTTTTCCATCTTGACATTTTTTCCAGAGGACAATAGATGAATGAGAGAACAGAATGCTAACAGGGTAACAACAGCCCCAGAAAAATATACAATAAACAAATCAAAAGAGACCTGAAACCGGGGGAAAAGAAAGGGAAAGAAAGAAGAAAGATAAAAAAAAATAGAAAAAGATAAAAAAAGAATATGATTAAATATGATCAGGCTGGTGCATAGATCAGTGCCACACACTAGATTTTGGGCATATTTTGGTCTGTTAGAAGAAAGTGCCTCCCAAAATTTTAAAGAAATAAAAGCTTATATAGGTACAAAAATAAGGGTAAATATGATGAACTGATGGAATATGACTGTAAAGATGAAAATTATAAACGATTTTATAAAAGGAATTGATAACATAGGAAGTTGGTTGAAAAAAGAAAGAAGAGTAGTTTTTTTTTTTTTTTAAAGGGAGAGAATGTGATCAGACAGGAGACTAGAACAAAGCCATACACTAGAGATTTAGGGTATGTTTTATTCTGTTAGAAGAAACTGTATCCCAAAATTTTAAAGAGAGAGCAACTTATATATATATGCCAAAAATAAAGGTAACTACTATGAAGGGATTGAATATGACTCTAAAAATGAAAAATAAAAAAAATTTTAAAAAGGGATTGATAAATATTAGTTGAAAAAGGGAAAAAGAAAAATTCAAAAAAGAAGAAAAAGAAAATTAAAAAAATTAACTTTGAAAGACTAACGAATCTGGGGGGAAAAAGCCATGAATTCTATGTGCTATATTCCCCTAGTGGTGGAGTTCTGCCATTCTCATTGATCAGTAAACTTGGTCTTGGCTGGCTGTCCTTGCTGATGTTCTGGGGGAGGGGCTTGTTGCCTTGGTTCCCAAATGTCTTTGCTGGAGGCGGAATTGCCCCGCCGTTTCCGGTCCGGGCTAAGTAATCTGCTTGGGTTTGCTCTCGGGAGCTTTTGTTCCCTGCAAGCTTTCCGTACAGCTTTGGAGGACGAGAGTGAAAATGGCGGCCTTCCAATCTCCACCTGGAGGAGCTGAGAACTCGGGTCCCCACTCCTCAGTGAGCCCCCTTAGAAAAGCAGTCAGTCACTCCCATCTCCCTGATCTCCGGCCACACTCCGTGCTCACCCGGCCTGTGACCTAGTGTTTCTATCTCTGGCACCCGACACCGTGTGGAGTCTCCAAACCCAGCAGATACCTGTGGTGCGCTCCTGCACCGCTCCTCCTGGGGGAGGAAGGGGAGTCTCCCCGGATCTGCCACTTGTTGGGTCCCTGCTGGAAGAGCAGTAGCCCCACTGTACCGCGGATCATGGTTTATGGCAACCCTGAGCTCAGAGCCCACTCCCCGGCTCTGTGTCTGCAGCCGGCATCCCTGCTCTGATACCTGGGAGCTCTGCAGCACTCAGGCACCCCTGGTCTTTCTGTGACCCCAAGGGTCCTGAGACCACAGTGTCCCAGCGAGAGTTCCACTCCCTGCTCAGCCACTGGAGCGACATCCCTCAGCAGAGCGGACTTCTCAAAGTTCCGCAGCTCTATCACTTGTCAGTAGCCGCTGACGGAGGCCCCCTCCCCCACTGTTTATCTTCCCAAATATCGCCTTGGATTCACTTCTCTGCATGTCCTACCTTCCAGAAAGTGGTCACTTTTCTGTTCAGAGAGTTGCTGCTATTCTTTTCTTCGATCTCCTGTTGATTTCATAGGTGTTCAGAATGGTTTGATCCCTATCTAGCTGAATTCCTGGGACCAGACGAAATTTAAGTCTCCTACTCCTTCACCATCTTGCTCCTCCTAGTTTTGTTCTTTTTAGGATTGCTTATCCTATTCAGGGTCTTTTGTGGTTCCATACAAATTTTATTTTTTCTAGTTCTTTGAAAAAAATGCTATTGGTATTTTGATAGAGATTGCATTAAGTCTGTAGATTGCTTTGGGTAGTGTGTTCATTTTAATAATGTTTGTTCTTCCCATTCATGAGTATGAAATATCTTTCCATTTGTTTGTAGTATAGTTCTTTCACCTCCTTGGTTAAGTTTAATCCTAGGTATTTTATTATTTTTGGTGCAATTGTAAATGGGATTGTTTTCTTAATTTCTCTTTCTGCTGCTTCATTATTACTGTACAGAAATGCAACAGATTTCTGTATATTGATTTTGAATCTTGTGACCTTACTGAATTCATGTATCAGTCCCACTAGTTTTTTGGTGGAGTTTTTAGGGTTTTCTATATATAGTATCATGGCATCTGCAAATAATGAAAGTTTTACTTCTTCCTTACCAATTTGGATCTTTTGTTTCTTTTTCTTATCTGCGTGCTGTGGCTAGGACTTCTATGTATTATTATGTTAAAAGTGGTGAGAGTGGACGTACTTGTCTTGTTCCTGATCTTAGGGAAAAAGCTCTGTTTCTCCTCATTGAGTTTGATGTTCACTGTTGGTTTTTTCATATATGGCCTTTATTATGTTGGGGTATGTTCCATCTACCCCTAATTTGTTGAGGGTTTTTACCATGAATCTATGTTGTATTTTGTCAAATGCTTTCTCTGCATCTATTGAAATGATCATATGGTTTTTATCCTTAGTTTTGCTAATGTGATGTGTCATGTTGACTGATTTGCGAATATTGAACCACCCTCGTATAACAGGAATAAATCTCATGTGATCGTAGTGAATGATGTTTTTAATGTATTGTTGGATTTGGTTTGCTAATATTTTGTTGAGGATTATTGCCTCTATGTTAATCAGAGATATTGGTCTGTAGATCTCTTTTTTGCAGTGTCTTTATCTGGTTTTAGTATCAAGGTAATTCTGGTCTCATATAATGAATTTGGAACCTTTCCTTCATCTTCTATTTTTTAGAATAGTTTGAGAAGAATAGCTGTGAATTTTTCATTAAGTGTTTGGTAGAATTCACCTGTGAAACCTTCTGGTCCTGGACTTTAGTTTTTGTTTTTGTTGTTGTTTGTTTTGTTTTTTGTTTTTAGAAACACTACAATAATTAATCTTATTTGTTCAAGGGCTCCTATTGCAAGTATTAAACCAAGCATGGGCGTTGATTCTGTGAGCCCAGATTAATATATTTAGGAAGATAAAAATAAACTGTGATCCATGTATATGGATGAAAAATTAAAGGCTCATGGTTAATCATATTATAGTTTTAAATTTCTATAGCCTAGAAACCTGAAGTCACAGGTCTTTTAGGTCTTTCTGGATGTCCGATAAGGTATTTGTACTTTTCTTGAGCTGAGGAATCTTATCATCTTTTAGCTTCTAGTGGATAACACTGGTTAATCTCTGAGCATTCAGGATACATGGGAGGCTCAGGAACACTTCATTCTCAATGCCATACATTCCCTTCACCATTGTTGCCACTGGATGTATCCTGGATAGATTTTTAAGCATGGATTCAGTGAGATCAGCCACACTTAATCCAATAGCCCAGTTGGTAATCCTTTTAGCCTGATGACTTCATAGGCACTTTCAACCACCATCTTATTCACTTCTTTCCAATTTTCACTGTCATTGTCTGTTCTCATTTCTGGATTAAGTTCCTGGAGAGAAATGCCTGCCGCATTCCCTCTACTCCACACAGCCACATGAGTCTCCATGTTCTCCCAAAATGCATCCATGGCAGTTGGATGAATGCCATGTTTTTCAGCCATAAGATGGTGAAATCTAGCAGAATCCAGATCACACCCATTTCCAATTACAGAGTGCTTATGTAAGCCACATAATTTCCAGGTGTAAGAATATCCACTGGGTTGTAAACCACAAATTATGATACAATCAGGACTGTACTTGACTATCTGAGGAATAATGAATTTGAAGACATGAACATTCCTCTGCACCAGATTGAGATGGCTCTCTCCCTCCTGCTGGTGGACTTCCACAGTACCACCAAAATCTTAGAATTGGCAGTCACAGAGTAATCTTCATCTGCCACGATTTTAGGTGTCTGAAGAAATAAGCTCCCACGTTGCAGATCCATCATTCCTTTGAATTTATTTTCTAAAACATCCACAAGGGCAAGTTCATCTGCCAGAGACTTTCCCAGAAGCTGATGGCACATGCCATACCAACTTGTCCAACACCCACTACAGTGATCTTATTGTTTGGATTGGTTGCTTCTTCTGCAACTGGTGCACTCAGTTTTTCCTTAAGAGTTGCCATTATGCCCAGGAGAGAAATGGCTGTAAGAGTCATGGGAAGAAGACTGTCAGCTGTGTGTTTCTCCTCCAGTGCAGGATCTGCCTATCGGGAGGTTTTTTTCATTACAGATTCAATTTCATTGCTGTTAATCAGTCTGTTCAAATTTTCTATTTCTTCCTGCTTCAGTTTTGGTAGGTGATATGTTTCTAGGAATTTATCCATTTCTTCTAGGTTGTCCAATTTGTTGCTTTGTAATTTTTTCATAATATCCTCTTATAATCTTCTGTATTTCTGTGGTGTCTGTTATATCTCTTTCATTTCTAATTTTATTTGGACTCTCTCTCTCTTTTTTTTTTTTTTTGAATGAGTCTGGCTAAAGGTTTGTCAATTTTATTGATCTTTTCAAAGAACCAGCTCCTGGTTTCATTGATTTGTTCTATTGTTTTTTTGTTTGTTTCTATTTTATTTTTGCTCTACTCTTTTTTATTTTCTTCCTTCTACTGGTTTTGGGTTTTGTTTGTTCTTTTTCTAGCTCTTTAGATGTAAGGTTAGGTTTTTTTATTTGAGATTTTTTGTTTTTGTTTTTGAGGTAGGCCTATATAGCCATAAACTTTCTAATAGAATAACTTTTGCTGCATCCCAAAGATTTTGGATTGTCATGTTTTCATTTCCATTTGTTTCCAGTATTTTTGATTTCCTCTTTGATTTCTTGGTTGACTCACATTGTGTAGTAGCATGTTATTTTTTTAATAGTAATGACCAGCTTTTCCAAAAAATAAATAAAATTGCAATGCTTTAACTACATTAGCTAAGAAAAAAAGAGAGTATACTCAAAAACCAAAATGAGAAATGGAAGAGAAAAACAATACAACACATAACCACAGAAATACATAGTGTGATAACAGATTAGCCAATTACATACTAACAAATCAGATAACTTAACATCTATGTATTTATGCTCTTTCCAGATTTTTTCTTGTGGTTAATTTCTAGTTTTCTAGCATTTTGGTTGGAAAAGATGCATGGTGTGACTTGAATCTTTTTGAATTTGTTGAGGCTGTTTTGTGGCTTAATATGTGATCTATTCTGGAGATGGTTCCATGTGCATTTGAGAAGAACGTGTATTGTTTCAGGATGAATTATTTTGAACGTGTCTGCTAAATCCATCCTTCCAATATGTCATTCAAAGCCATTGTTTCCTTTGTGATTTTTCTGTTTGGATGATCTATTCATTGATATAAGTAGGGTGTTAAAATCACCTATTATTATTCTATTACTATTGACTACTTCATGTTTGTTATAAGCTGCTTTATATATTTGGGTACTCCCATGTTGGATGCATAAATATTTACAATGTTTGTATCTTGTTAGATTATTCCCTTTATGATAATGTGGTGTTCTTCTTTTTCTCTTGTTACTGTCTTTGTTTTAAAGTCTATTTTGTCTGATATAAGTATTGCTACCCTGGCTTTCTTTTCACTCCCATTTCCATAATAAATGCTTTTTCACCCCTTCACTTTCAATCTGTATGTGTCTTTAGATATGGAATGTGTCTCTTGTGGGCAGAGTATAAATGTATCTTTTTTATTTTAATCCATTCCATCACCCTGTGTATTTGATTGGAGCATTTAGTCCATTTACATTCAAAGTAATTATTGATAGGAATGTACATATTGCCATTTGGTTAACTTGTTTTATGGTTTTTGTAATTCTACTCTTTTCCTTTCTTGCTCTCTTCTCTCATGGTTTGCTAGCTTTCTTTAGTGATATACTTGGATTCCTTCCTCTTTATTGTTTGCCTATCAGTGGTTTTTGATTTGTGGTTACCATTGGGTTTGGATATAACATCTTATGCATATAGCAGTCTATATTAAGTTGATGGTCACCTAAGTTTGAATCCATTCTTTACTTCTCTTACCTCCATGTTTTAGGTATATAGGGTTATACTTACATGGTTTTATTTTGTGAATCCCTTGACTGATTTTTATAGATATACTTGATTTTACTGCTTTTGTGCTTCTAATTTTCTTACTCCTTCTTATGGTCTTTCCTTTCCACTGAGAGTCCCCTTTAACATTTCTTGTAGGGCTGGTTTACTGGTCATGAATTACCTTAGCTTTTGTTTGTCTGGGAAACTCCCCCACCCCCTACCCCCCATTCTGAAAGCCAGCTTTGCTCAATAGAGTATTCTTTTTTTTTTTTTTAAGATTTTATTTATTTATTTGACAGAGAGAGACAGCGAGAGAGGGAACACAAGCAGGGGGAGTGGGAGAGGGAGAAGCAGGCTTCCCGTGGAGCAGGGAGCCCGATGCGGGGCTCGATCCCAAGACCCTGAGATCATGACCCGAGCCGAAGGCAGTCGCTTAACCAACTGAGCCACCCAGGTGCCCCGCTCAATAGAGTATTCTTGGCTGCAGATTTTTTCTTTCAGCACTTTGAATATGTCATGCCACTCTCTTCTGGCCTGAAATTTTCTGCTAAAAAATTAGCTGAAAGTCTTTTGGGGTTTCCCTTGTATGTAACTGTTTTCTTTCCTTTTGCTGCTTTTAATTTCTCTCTTTATCACTACTTTTTGCCATTTTAATTACTGTGTGTCTTGGTGTGGACCTCCTTGAGTTGATGTTCTTGAGGGCTCTCTCTGCCTCCTGGATCTGGGTATATTTCCTTCCCCAGATTATGGAATTTTTGAGCTATTATTTCTTCAAGGACATTCTGTTCCCTTTATCTCATTTCTCCTTCTAGGATCCTTATAATGTGAATGTTATTATGCTTAATGGTGTCACTGTGTTCCCTTAGTCTGTTTTCATATTTTATTATTTTTTGTCTCTCCTGTGTAGTTTGCCTTTGATTACTCTGTTCTCCCGGTAATTGATGTGTTCTTGTGCTTCCTTTTATCCACTATACATTGCATCTAGTGTCCATCAACTGATGAATGCATCTAGTGTATTTTTAATTTCATTTATTGAGTTTTTCATTTCTATTTCCTTTTTATGTTTCGTGTCCCTTTGTTAAGGGTCTCACCGAAGTCCTCCATTCTTTTCTCAAATCCAGTATCTTTATGATGATTACTTTATATTCTCTATCAGTCATGTTACTTATATCCATTTCATTTAGGTCTCTTGCTGTGATTTTTGTCCTTTTTTTTTTTTTTTCCATTTGGGACATACTGCTCTGAATCTTCATTTTGTCTCCCTCTACGTCTGTTTCTGTGTGTTATGGAAGTAAGGTATGTCTCCTGAACTTGAACATAGTGGCCTTATGAAGAAGAGATCCTGTAGTGACCTGCAGCATAATGTCCCCTGTTCACCAGAACCTGGCACTTCAGGGGTGTTTCCTGTGTGTGTGTTGTGTGCACCCTGCTGTTGTGGCTGAGCTGCTTTTGCCTTCAGTCCAGTTATCTGTGATGGCTCTCTTTGCCTGTTGTGGGCAGAGTTTGGTCCCCTATTAGTGGGCAGTCTTGGACCACCTGGGCTTAAGTTCAGTCAGACCACGCATTTGCCAATGATGCAATAGCATCGAACAGCATGAAACTTCACACATGGAGCATGCAGTGCCAGTAATTTCTGCACTGTCAGGAGGGGATCTGTAACTGCCAAGGACCTAGGCAGGCCAGGTGAGATCTAGGCAGATCTAAAGAAGCCCACAGGGTTGGGAAGCAGGGTGTAGTGATGTTTTGTCCAGTGTGCTGTAGGAGGTAACCTGGAGCTAAGGCCTGGCTGGAATGGCCGTGTCTGCAGAACGATATGGTGTAACTAGCACTGTTAGCAAGTTAGGTGGTAAGTGTTGTGCTGTGGTGGTTCCCACAGGTGTCCCTGTGTCTAGGCTGGGAAGTAGGGGAGGGAAATGGCCCATACCAACCCCTTGTTGCTGGAGAAGTCTCCAAATGATCCTTGCCCCTCCAGCACACTGACATTAGTAAACAAATCTCCGCCCCCCCCCCCCCGCCATATACCATAGGTATTTTTCAAAACTGCTGTTTCTGTGATGTATCTCTGTGGGGCTGTTTGTTGTGTTGTCTCTTTAAGGGTGGGGATTCCGTTTCCCTTCCCCTCCCAGGTTTCCTAGAAGCTTACTGATTTTTTAAATTCTAGCTTTTAAGCCCCACTGATTGTAAGAACTCAAAAAATTTGGCCTCTCTGGTTTTCAAAGCCAAACGTTATAGGGATTCATCTTCCTCATTCTAGCTCCCTGTGCCTGGAGTTTCAGATGTGAGGATCTGTTTCTCTCCCTTCTCCATGCCTACAAAGTGCCTCTCTTGAGGACATTCCTGCTGGTCTGTTTAGCTCCTGACCTGGTCTCTACCCTTCCTACCCTCTTTGATGTGGACTCATGTCTACATTTAGCTGTGGAGTCTGTTCTATCAGTCTTTGGACCATTTTCTGGGTTATTGACACTGATGTGTCTATTATCTAGTTGTATCCATGGGACAAGGTGAGGTTAGGGTCCTCTGACTCCACCATCTTCACTGGAACTCCTCTATACTTTCTATAAAGTACCTAAATTAAGAGATTAAGAATGGACTTAACTCAAAGCTTCAGAATGTTTTCAATCAAAATAGAGAACAAGAAAGAGCAGTACCATTGAAAGAAAGCCATTAGACTCTCCATTATTTGATGACGATCTGTTATTTAGCTTTAGAAACTATCATCCAGCTAATACTTCTACAAACACTGGCAGTGAACATTGAATTAAATTAAACATAGATTTCAGTTTAATTGTTTTACATTTGTTACAAAATTGAATAAAAATAGTATTGCATAAAAATAAAATTATAATTTAACAAGCTTAAATAATATTAATGTGGCTCCAAAAATACACATTATAGTTTTAAAATCTGAGAAAAGGAAGAAGTAAAAATGTGTTACATTCCCCCTCTTATATAGAGTGGGGAAAGAATCAAAAGATTATGATGCAAAGTCTATTTTTTTACCCAAATAATTTCTGATATATAGAATTTTTTGAGAAATATTAATGAAAAGAATTAAAAATAGAATTATGCCTTCCCAATCATGGGAGTAAATTAGAAGAGGAATAATAAAATTCTAAATGGAAAATATACACAGTAAAAACAATAAATCATACAAGACGTAGCAAATAAAATAAAAAAAGACAAGACATATAAATTGTAACAATAAAAGTAAAAGCCATTAGTTCCATAGTAGCCAAAGGAAAAATTAAACTAAGTGTAACTGAGAAGAAACTGTTAAAATGAGATTAAATTTTTAAAAAGAAAAGGAATGAAAATGATTTGTTAGGAAAAATCAAACGTTAAAATATGGTGCGTTGCAACACTGTTTTCAGACAAATTTGAATTTTAAGCAGAAATCATTAAACAGTTCAAAGACTATAATGTTACATTGACAAATGGCACATTTGACAACTAATGCATTCTCACTATTTCCACATATACTGAAAATGACTGGAAGGAAATAAGCCAAATTAAACAGCAATTATCTCAAGGAGATATGATCACAGACAATTTGCACTTTGATGATACATACCGTTCTGAATTCATGCCCATAAATATTTAGAAAGGAAAGAAGTGAATGAAAGAAAGAAAAAACCTTCTACAAAATAAATGTAACTGGTTTTTAACCTTTTTTCTTTGTTCTTAACATATCATATATCCATATCTCTCTCTTTGCCTAACTACTCCCTTTTAAAATTGCTTCTCTGTTTTCTAACACATTTTTTCTTTCTAGTTTTCCTCTCCCAACTGTGGTTGTGTCTTCTCTGGATTTTCTTTGTTCCAAAGTTTTCTCTCCTTGCTGTTACCTCCTTCCTTGTAATTATGTAGATTTAACTACTGCCTTTCCCTGGGAAGTTTTCATTACCTCTCTACCATGCTTCTCCCTTTGCAACTAGTTGGTGGGCACCTCTACCTGAACATCTTGGTGACACCAAAAACTCAGTACACTCTGTCTAAAACTGAAGTAATTTAGTGTCATTCATCAGTAATCAAATAAGTATCTACCTTAGCCTTTAAAGTCTAAGAATTTAATGGATCCTTCTATAATTTGACCCTCTTTCTTATTCTCTATTTGGTAAAAGCACTAGCAACCTCTGAAATATCTAGGCTCAACATCTCTGATTTGCTTTAGTTAGTTAGTAGTTAGTTAGTTGGTTACTTTACCCTTCTCCCTCTCTTGCTTTTCAAATCCAAATAGTGGCCTCAAGATATATTTTCATTTTTCTGCCTCGTGTTCATCTCTACTAGCTACTCTCTATTCATGTTTCACAAGCTTCACCTGTACTTTTGAGATAGCCTCCTAAATTATCTTATCACAAATCTGCACTTTTGATTCATCTTACAATCTATTGCCCATTCAATCTGCTAAAGTATACAACTCTTGGATTCACTCTCACTCTTCCATACTTAGCACAAGTGCAGGTATATTGTGGAAGTGACTTACTATCAATGGAACATTTCCTAATTCCTTCCAGCAAGAAGTTTTCTTTCCCTTCTAGGAACTCTTATAGCCCTAACTTCCTATCATTTATTATTTTATACTTAATATTATAGTCATTTATGCACAGCATTTATTGCATATTTGGTATTTTTAAAGCTCAATGTGATATATTTCCAGTATGGGATCTTTTTTAAAATACAATAAGAATTATAATTGTTATCTCCTTATAGTTCATCTTACTTAAGAGAAAATTTGTTTACAAGCAAGTGCTAAAATACTGAGAGAAGTTCCATTATTTTTGTTGACTCTGGCTAACTAGCATGGCATGTTCTAGCAAAGTGAACTACCAAAGACCCTTATTCAGTTTACTTTTTTTTTTTTAACATCTCACTTCTAAAATAAAGCTGGCTACAGAATCTTGGCTTTAAGAAATAGCCTAGTGCAATCTTTACAACTGTAGGAGAATAACAATTGTCCCTCTTGTCACAAAGTATACTTAAAAGAAATTAAGTATACTTTAAGGAAATATAATAACACGGTATTAGAACTGATTTTTATAGCAATGACATCAGATGATACAGTAATAATTAGATATTAGGAGGAACAAAATATATTTTGTATCACAGACAACTGATACAATTTTTGACTAGTTGGTTGATTAAACTCTTCTAACTTCTTAGTTTCACCTCAGTGCCCTTCTCAGTTTTGAACAGTACAATACAGTATACTTTTATCTGAAGAACCCATTCAGATTGCTTAAATTTCCTTGGGATTGATTTTGCAGCCTCTAAGTACAGGCAGTAGTTGGTTCTGTGTGCACACACAAAAAAACTTGAATTGATTTAAAATGAACTAGGTCAATGTAGATCAATTTAGGCCACAGCAACCCATGAAGAGATGCAAATTAGGATTCTCCTACTGAGACTGAAAATAGATTCCATCAAGTCTTCTCTGAGCAAATTCTGAAAATTTATCTTAAAAGGGACAGCTATAAAAATTCCAAGATTACTGTAGCAATTTGAATAAGAGAACATGGAAGAAAGGACAGGAAATAAAAAGATATTTTGATAAAAGAATTTCCCAATATGTAGCCTAGTGTTTTAATTTTCTGTTTAATCAGTTAGAAGGATGATGCCAGTGAAAGAAAAAAGTAAAAGAGCAATCTACTAATGACTCTATACTAACTGCACTTGTCAATCATATTTTCTCCTGCAAAAGTGATAAAGGGCAGTGTTCAGTTCCAAATATAATGGAAAACACTGTACCCCAATGCATGCATTTAGTCTCTTCAATGTGTGAGGTGCTTAACAGACAGCTTTTTTTGTAAAGCACAGCACCTGGAAAACCAAAAAGTAATAGCTAATTCATAAAGCCATTGCACCAAAAACTGGAGCTGACTTTATTTGAGGGTCACATTGCTACCACATACTGATTATTTCACTGATGTCATTAGATTGGAATATACAAAATGGAAATGACTTTACAATTTCTTTTGGTGCATTTACCTGCAGCACAATGAATTGTTCTCCATAATTTATTACCAGAGTGAAGTGGAATCCCCATTCTGAAAATCGCAGGCATAAGATACTTGACTTTGAATCTCTACTGTTTACCTTTAGAACTTTTCAATAATAAGGTGCTCATTAAGAGCAAATTCATTGACATACATGTTTTAGTTTGGGTGAAACTAGAGATGACCCAGTGTAAGGATCTTAGCTCTGGCTCTGCCACTAGACTATCTGGGTTATAACAAAGCCCGCAGCCTCTCAGCACTTTAATTTCCTCATCTCAGACTCTCATTTGAGCCTCTATTACCTTGTCTGAACTCTCTGAGACTTGTTTCCTCATCTGAGTTATTCGTCATAGTCAGCCTGTTTAGTTCTTTCACAACTTCATTTTATAAAAACCAAGACTCATTTTTAATTCCATAAGGCAATAAAGGCCAGTATTATAAAACATAAACACCTTAAGCAGTGTGACATAGACTTAAGAACAAAAAAAACATTACCAGGGCTAAACTAAAAAAGGACATTACTCAATGATAGGGGTGGAAATCAATTCACTAAGAATAAAAAACAGTCCTAAAAATGGATGGGGCTAAAACATGTACTTACGAATACATGAAGCAAATAATGGAAGTGAAGAGAGAAATAGCAAATCCATACTTTGAATTTGAAGTATCTATAATACTTACACACTTAAACAATTCTTTTTCAGCAACTAGTATAACAATTAGAAAATCAGTAAGGATATCAGAGACTGAAACATTATCAACTAACTTTATGTAATAAACATTATAGAACATTCCAACTAACAACAGCAGAATATAAATTATTTTCATGTATACATGGAACATTCACCAAGATAGAAAATATTCTGAGCCATAAATCAAATCATATTTAATAAAAATCATAGGAAGTTTATTCTAAGACTCTACAAAAAAAATGCTTAATTAGAAAACAGTAACAGTATCTGGAAAATCTCCGAATACTTGGGTTATTTAGAAGTGTGTACCTTAATTCCATGAGAAAAGAAGTCATATGAAAAGTAGAAAATGTTTTAAATTGAAAGAAAACAAAAATTTTAAATGTTAAATGCAGTTAAAGAATGTAAAATACAGTTAAAGCAATGTTTAAAGGAAAATGTATAATATTAAATGTTTATATTAGAAAACAAAATATCTCAAATTGGTGATCTAAGCTTCCACTTTAAGAAAATGGTAAAGGAAGGCAAATTAAACTTGAAGTAGAAGAAAGTATAATAAAGATCAGTGCAATAATAAATGAAACTGAAAGTGGAAAAAACAGAGTAAATGGAAATCAAATGCTTGTTCTTGGCAAAGACCAAAAAAATGATAAACCTCTAGTCAGACTTACCAAGTTAAACAAAAAAGTAAGCTACAAATTATCAATATCAAATTAAAATGGAAACATCATTACAGATCTTAAAGACATTAAAAGGATAATATAATATATAATATTACAAACTAATGCCCATAAATTGAATAGCTTAGATATAATAGGCAAATTCCTTGAAAGGCAAAACTATCCAAGTTCATTCAAGAAGAAATGAGTGTAACTTGACTAATACAGATAAAGGAATTGAATTCATAGTTAAAATCCTTCCAAGAAAGAAAATACTGAGCCAAATGGATTCATTAATTCTCCCAAACCTTTAAGGAAGAAATCATATCTACTCTACAAAAAAGGTAACACTTTCTAATTCATATTGTGAGTCCAGCACTGCCCTAAAACTAAAACCAGAAAAAGGTGTTACAAGAAAAAATCAGTGATGGATATTTTTCATGAACACAGACATAATTTTTTTTTAAATTTTGGTATGTTATGTTAATCACCATACATTACATCATTAGCTTTTGATGTAATGTTCCATGATTCATTGCTTGTGAGCTCTATTACAAAGCTGTAATCATCAAGACAGTATGGTGCTGGCACAAGAACAGACACATAGATCCATGGAACAGAACAGAGAGCCCAGAAATGGACCCTCAACTCTATGGTCCACTAATCTCCAATAAAGCAGGAAAGAATGTCCAATGGAAAGACAGTCTCTTCAACAAATGATGTTGGGAAACTTGGACAGCCACATGCAGAAGAATGAAACTGGACCATTTCCTTACACCACACACAAAAATAGACTCCAAATGGTTGAAAGACCTAAATGTGAAACAGGAGTCCATCAAAATCCTAGAGGAGAACACAGGCAGCAACCTCTTCGACCTCAGCCACAGCAACTTCTTCCTAGAAACATCACCAAAGGCAAGGGAAGCAAGGGCAAAAGTGGACTATTGGAACTTCATCAAGATAAAAAGCTTTTGCACAGCAAAAGAAACAGTCAACAAAACCAAAAGACAACTGACAGAATGGGAGAAGATATTTGCAGATGACATATCAGATAAAGGGCTAGTATCCAAAATCTATAAAGACATTTTTTTAACAAAAAGATAGCAAATAAAATTTAGCAATATGTAAAAAAAATAAATTATGAGCCAGTGGGTTTTATTCCAGGAACGCCATTTCAACTTTGAAAAATCAATCATTAGAATTACCATATTCCTAGACTAAAGAAGAAAAACATTTATATGATTATTTAAATAGATGAAGAAAAGCATTTAACGAAATTTAATATTCCTTTAAATAACTCTTAAAACTAGAAATAGGGGTGTCTGGGTGGGCTCAGTCAGTTAAGTAGCTAAGTGTCTACCTTAGGCTCAGTTCATGATCTCAGACTCCTGGGATAGAGCCCTATAACTGGCTTCCTGCTCAGTGGGGAGTCTGCCTCTCCCTCTGCCCCTCCCCCCTGCTTATGTTCACTCTCTCTCACAAATAAATAAAATCTTTAAAATAAAACTAGAAATAGTTTTCTATTTCTAACAAAGGAAATCTATGAAAACGTATAGCTTACATTATATATAATGGAGAAAGGAAATGAAAAGGCACACTTAAAGAAAAAAAAACTGCTTACAGTTGATAAAATTATCTGCTAAAATCCTATGAAATCTACAAGAGTCACCAGAATAAGTGAGTTTAGGAAGGTTACATAACAAAAGGCCAATATACAAAATCAACTGTAATTGTATACACTAGTAATTAATAATTAGAAATCACAATAAAAATGTTTTACAAGAGCAGTAAAACCAAACCATGCAATAATTAGATATAACGTGCAGGAAGTTAAAAAAAAAAAAACACTGATAAAAAGAAACCAAAAAAGATCTAAAGAGGAGAGAGATACAGTGCTCATGAATTGGTGAAATCAATATTGTTAAGATGTCAATATTCTTGAAACTGATCCACAGCTGCAGTGCAATCACAATATCTCAACAGTATTTTTATAGCCATAGCTCATAAAATTGATTATGAAATTTACATGGAAAAAAAAGAACTAGAATTTAAAAAGCAATTTTGAAAAATAAGAATATTACCTGGTATCTACACTTGTTATAAAACTACAGCAAGTGAGAGAGTGTGGCATGGGCATCAAGATAGACAAATAGATCAAGAGAACAGAAAAAAATGTCTAGAAATATACCTACACAAATGCAGTCAATTGTCTTTTGACAAAGGTGCAAATGTAATGACAATTGATAAAGGACAGTCTCATAAATGGTGCTGGGATGACTGGAATTCCATATACAAAAAAATTGACAAATACCTTGTATGATATAGAAAATTAACTCAAAAGGGATCCAAAACAAATTTCACATTTAAAATTATATAATTTCTGCAAGAAAAATAGAAGAAAATCTTTTGTGGTTTATACAAGATTTCTTTTTCTTTTCTTTTTTTTTGGTGTAGTGTTCCATGATTCATTATTTGCATATAACACCCAGTGCTCCATGCAGAACGTGCCCTCTTTAATACTCATCACCAGGCTAACCCATCCTCCCACCCCCCTCCCCTCTAGAACCCTCAGTTTGTTTCTCAGAGTCCATCATCTCTCATGGTTTGTCTCCCCTCTTAATTCCCTCCCTTCATTCTTCCCCTCCTGCTATCTTCTTCTTCTTCTTCTTTTTTTTTTAACAATATAATGTATTATTTGTTTCAGAGGTACAGATCTGTGATTCAACAGTCTTGCACAATTCACAGCGCTCACCATAGCACATACCCTTCCCAGTGTTTATCACCCAGCTGCCCCATCCCTCCCACCCTCCACCAGTCCGGCAACCCTCAGTTTGTTTCCTGAGATTAAGAATTCCTCATATCAGTGAGGTCATATGATACATGTCTTTCTCTGATTGACTTATTTCACTCAGCATAACACTCTCCAGTTCTATCCATGTCGTTGCAAATGGCAAGATTTCATTTCTTTTGATGGCTTATGCAAGATTTCTTAATTACACCAAAAGCATGAGCCATTCAATTTTTAAAAATCATAAATTGGATGCCCGGAAAAAGACGGAAGAGTAGGAGGACCCTAAGTTCATCTCATTCTACGAATACAATTAGTTGAAAGCCACATCAGTGTAAATAACCAAGAAAATGACCCAAAGATTGGCAGAATGGACTCTTCACAGTTAAATGTAGAGAAGAGGCCACATCAAAGATAGTAGTAAGGGCAGAGACCAGGTCAGAAGCTAATTGGACCAATGGGACTGTCCAGAAAAGGGATGGACACCATGGACACAGGGAAGAGAAACAGACTCTTACACCAGGGAGCCTGGATGGGGAAACTAATTCTCATAACATTCAGCTGTGAAAATCAGAGGGGCCAAATTCTAAGAGTTCTTATAATCAGCAGGGCTTAAAACCTAAAATTAGAAAAGTCAACAGTCTTGTAGGAGAGTCTTGTAGGACCAAGGTGCATGTAACACACAGGAGACACCTCTGAAGTGCCAGGTCCTGGTGAACGGGAAATTGCATCACAGGGCACTAGAGAAACTAGAAATCAACCACAAGAAAATAATCTGGAAAGAACACAAATACATAGAGGTTAAATAATATGCTACTAACACAATGAATGGGTGAACCAGGAAATCAAAGAAGTCATCCAAAAATACATGGAGACAAATGAAAACACTTTAGGTCCAAAATCTTTGGGATGCAGCAAAAGCTGTTCTAAGAGTAAATTTTATAGCATTACAGGCCTACCTAGAAGCAATAAAAATCTGAAATAAACACCCCAACCTTACACCTACAGGAGAAAGAAAAAGAAGAACAAAATTCAAAACCAGTAGAAGAAAGGAAATAATAAAGAGTAAAGCAGAGAGGTGCCTCAGTTGGTTAAGCATCCAACTCTTAATCTCAGCTCAGGTCTTGATCTCAGGGTTGTGAGTTCAGGCCCTGAGTTGAGCCCAGCATGGAGCCTACTTAACAAAACAAAACAAACCCCAAACTGTAAAGCAGAAATAAACAAAATGAAACTAAGAAAACAATAGATCAATGAAACCAGGAGCTGGTTCTTTGAAAAAATCAACAAAATTGATAAACCCTTAGCCAGACTCATAAATTATAAAGAGAGAGAGAGAGAGAGAGGATTCAAACAAAATCAGAAATGAAAAAGGAAAAACAACGGACACCACAGAAATATAAAGCATTATAAGAGACAATCATGAAAAATTATTCTCCAACAAATTGGACAACCTAGAAGAAGTGGATCAATTCCTAGCAACATATAACCTTTCAAAGTTGAATTAGGAAGAAATAGAAAATTTAACGATTACCAGCAATGAACTTGAATCAGTAAACAAAAAACTCCCAACAAACTAAAGTCCAGGTCCAGACAGTTTCACAGGTAGATTCTATGTTAATACATACTCTTCTCAAATTATTCCAAAAAAAAAAAAAGATGAAAGAAAACTTCCAAATTCATTTTATGAGGCCAACATTATCCTCATACCAAAACCAGAGGGGTGATTGGTGGGGGGATGGATGAAATAGGTTAAGGAGATTAAGAGTAGACTTAAAGGAGCACTGAGTAATGTATAGAATCAATGAATCACGATATTGTATACCTGAAACTAACGTAACACTCTATGTTAAGTATACTGGACTTAAAATTTAAAAATGCAACTGGAAAACATTTTAGAATAAAATATAAACAATATAACAAAAAAGTATATGTGAAGAATTTAAGTACTTGAAAATCTAAAAATTCTTGGGAATAAAATCAGTTCTTTTATCATTTTATATTGCAGTGGCAAAACCTAAGGCTGATTTTATTTACATTTATTTCTCTCTCTCAATATTGTAGAATTTTGCTTTTATTCTTGTAGTTAGTTTTTTCCTTGGGTCTCTCATCATGGTTTTTTGAACTGGTATAGAAAGTCATTTAAATACACATACTTAGGTCTGTTTCAGCTCTGTAAGTTTTCTGTGGTCATATCTTTGAATACTGCTTCTATTTCAAATTTTCTGGGATTTTAAAAATTGATAATTCTTGGGTTGTATAACATTTTATTCCATTTTCGTTCTCTCTTTATTTGAACTTTATATTTTCCTCTATCTCTGGAAATCTTGAATTCATAATCCTTAACACTGGTTTATTTTTCATGTCTTCTCTGTTTTCTTAAAATACTTTCCTATGTCTTTTACCATGGCATTTTATCATTTCATACCACCCTTTCTCACATCTTTTTCTCTCTGACTTTTCTATTCTTAGGACTTTCAGTTCCTATTTTGTAGATGTATTTTATATCCTATTGAGGGCCAAGTAGTATTCTATACCTACTTTCAGATTCCTCCTGCAAATAATTTTTTAAGTTTATTTTTTTCTGGATATATGCGATGATGTACATTCTTTTTGACTTTCAGTAAATTAGAGATTACTTTGGAAGTTTTCTCCTACTTGCCATTTATTGAGGAGAGGTCTATATAAGACTGATGTTTGCCAACAAACAGTATTTACAAATTGTCCTGTGTCCCTTTCTATACATTTGCATGCTAGTGGATACCCAAATTAGATCTGTAGCTGGATAGAAACTGGGAACAGTTTCTGGTATGCTTTTATCTAATATGGCTATGCTGGAATGTGAGTTTTTTTTTTCTACCCATTCTATCTGTATTTCAGATTGCTGAATAGTGCTATTATCCTCAGTCTGTTTGGAAAACAGGGCCCTTCCTATCTCTGCAAGATTGTTTTAACCCTCAGTAGAACTTGATTTAGAGTAACCTTTCTAGGATAAAACTAATTTCTGTCCATCAATTTTCACCTATTTAGAGCACCTTGGGTAGGTTAAGCATCTGACTCTTGATTTCAGCTCAGGTCATGATCTCAGGACTGTCAGATGGAGCCCCATGTCAGGCTCTGCACTGGGCGTGGAGTCGGCTTGGGATTCTTTTTCTCGCTTTCCTTCTGCCACTCCCTGCTTCTCTTTCCCTCTCTCTCAAAAGAAATATGAATAAAAGAAAAATTTTTAATTTTAATCTTTAAATTATTTTTTTAAATTTTATTATGTTATGTTGATCACCATACATTACATCATTAGTTTTCGATGTAGTGTTCCATGATTCATTGTTTGTGTATAACACCCAGTGCTCCATTCAATACGTACCCTCTTTAATACCCATCACCATGCTAACCCATTCCCCCCCACCCTCCTCCCCTCTAGAACCCTGTTTGTTTCTCATAGTCCACAGTCTCTCATGCTTCGTCTCCCCCTCCGATTTTCCCCCTTCATTTTTTCCTTCCTACTATTTTTTTTAACATATAATGTATTATTTGTTTCAGAGGTACAGGTCTGTGATTCAACAGTCTTACACAATTCACAGCGCTCACCATAGCACATACCCTCCCTAATGTCTATCACCCAGCCACCCCATCCCACCCACCCCCCACCACTCTAGCAACCCTCAGTTTGTTTCCTGAGATTAAGAATTCCTCCTATCAGTGAGATCATATGATACATGTCTTTCTCTGATTGACTTATTTTGCTCAGCATAATACCCTCTAGTTCCATCCACATCGTTGCAAATGGCAAGATTTCGGGGTATTTTTGATGGCTACATAATATTACATTGTATATATATATATATATATATATATATATATATATATATATATATATATACCACATCTTCTTTATCCATTCGTCTGTTGATGGCCATCCTGGCTCTTTCCACAGTTTGGCTATTGTGGACATTGCTGCTATAAACATTGGGGTGAATGTACCCCTTTGGATCAATACATTTGTATCTCTGGGGTAAATACCCAGCAATTGCATTACAGTAGCTCTATTTTCAACTTTATGAGGAACCTCCATACTGTTTTCCAGAGAGCTGCACCAGCTTGCATTCCCACCCACAGTGTAGGAGGGTTCCCCTTTCTCTATATCCTTGCCAACATCTGTCGTTCCCTGACTTGTTAATTTTAGCCATTCTGACTGGTGTGAGGTGGTATCTCATTGAGGTTTTGATTTGGATTTCCCTGACACCGAGGGATGTTGAGCACTTTTTCATGTGTCTGTTGGCCATTTGGATGTCTTCTTTGGAAAAATGTCTGTTCATGTCTTCTGCCCATTTGTTGATTGGATTATTATTCTTTGGGTGTTGAGTTTGATTAATTTTTTGCAGATTTTGGTTACTAGCCCTTTATCTGATATTTCATTTGCAACTATCTTCTCCCATTCTGTCTGCTGTCTTTTGGTTTTGTTGACTATTTCTTTTGCTGTGCGAAAGCTTTTAATCTTGATGGAGTCCCAATAGTCCATTTTTGCCCTTGCTTCCCTTGCCTTTGGTGATGTTTCTAGGAAGAAGTTGCTGCGGCTGAGGTCAAAGAGGTTGCTGCTTGTGTTCTCCTTTAGAATTTTCATGGACTCCTGTCTCACATTTAGGTCTTTCAATCATTTTGAGTCTATTTTTGTGTGTGGTGTAAGGAAATGGTCCAGTTTCATGCTTCTGCATGTGGCTGTCCAATCTTCCCAACACCATTTGTTAAAGAGACTGTCTTTTTTCCATTGGACATTCTTTCCTGCTTTGTCGAAGATTAGTGGACCATAGAGTTGAGGGTCCATTTCTGGGCTCTCTATTCTGTTCCATGGACCTATGTGTCTATGTGTCTGTTCTTGTGCCAGTACCATACTGTCTTGATGAGGACAGCTTTGTAATAGAGCTTGAAGCCCGGAATTGTGATGCTGCCAGCTTTGCTTTTCTTTTTCAACATTCCTCTGGCTATTCAGGGTCTTTTCTGGTTCCATGCAAATTTTAGAATTATTTGTTCCATTTCTTTGAAAAAAGTGGATGGTATCTTAATAGGGATTGCATTGAATGTGTAGATTGCTCTAGGTAGCATTGACATCTTCACAATATTTGTTCTTCCAATCCATGAGCATGGAACGTTTTTCCATTTCTTTGTGTCTTCCTCAATTACTTTCATGAGTATTTTATAGTTTTCTGAGTACAGATGCTTTGCCTCTTTGGTTAGATTTATTCCTACGTATCTTATGGTTTTGGGTGCAGTTGTAAATGGGATTGACTCCTTAATATCCTTTTCTTCGTTTTGTTGTTGGTGTATAGGAATGCCACTGATTTCTGTGCATTGATTTTTATATCCTGCCACTTTACTGAATTCCTGTATGAGTTCTAGCAGTTTTGGGCTGGAGTCTTTTGGGTTTTCCACATAAAGTATCATATCATCTGCAAAGAGTGAGAGTTTGATTTCTTCTTTGCCGATTCGGTTGACTTTTATTTCTTTTTGTTGTCTGATTGCTGTGGCTAGGTCTTCTAGTACTATGTTGAATAGCAGTGGTGATAGTGGAAATCCCTGCCGTGTTTCTGACCTTAGGGGGAAAGCTCTCAGCTTTTCCCCATTGAGAATGATATTCGCTGTGGGTTTTTCATAGATGGCTTTTATGATATTGAGGTATGTACCCTCTATCCTTACACTCTGAAGAGTTTTAATCAAGAAAGATGCTGTACTTTGTAAAATGCTTTTTCTGCATCTATTGAGAGGATTATATGATTCTTGTTCTTTCTTTTATTAACGTATTGTATCACAATGATTGATTTGCGGATGTTGAACCAACCTTGCAGCCCAGGGATAAATCCCTCTTGGTCGTGGTGAATAATCCTTTTAATGGACTGCTGGATCCTATTGGCTAGTATTTTGGTGGGAATTTTTGCATCCATGTTCATCAAGGATATCGGTCTGTAATTCTCCTTTTTGATGGGGTCTTTGTCTGGTTTTGGGATCAAGGTAATGTTGGCCTCATAAAACGAGTTTGGAAGTTTTCCTTCCATTTCTATTTTTTGGAACAGTTTCAGGAGAATAGGTATTAATTCTTCTTTAAATGTTTGGTAGAATTCCCCTCGGAACCAATCTGGACCTGGGCAGTTGTTTGTTGGGATATTTTTGATGACTGCTTCAATTTCCTTAGTGGTTCTAGGTCTGTTCAGGTTTTCTATTTCTTCTTCGTTCAGTTTTGGTAGTTTATACATCTCTAGGAATGCATCCATTTCTTCCAGATTATCTAATTTGCTGGCACATAGTTGCTCATAATATGTTCTTATAATTGTTGTATTTCTTTGGTGTTGGTTGTGATCTCTCCTTTTTCATTCACGATTTTATTTATTTGGGTCCTTTCTCTTTTCTTTTTGGTAAGTCTGGCCAGGGGTTTATCAATCTTAATTTTTTCAAAGAACCAGCTCCTAGTTTCGTTGATCTGTTCTACTGTTCTTTTGGTTTCTATTTCATTGATTTCTGCTCTAATCTTTATTATTTCTCTTCTCCTGCTGGGTTTAGGCTCTATTTGCTGTTCTTTCTCCAGCTCCCTTAGGTGTAGGATTAGGTTGTTTATTTGAGATGAGACCTCTCTTGTTTCTTGAGAAAGGCTTGTACTGCTATATACTTTCCTCTTAGGACTGCCTTTGCTGCATCCCAAAGATTTTTGAACAGTTGTGTTTTCATTTTCATTTGTTTCCATGAATTTTTTAAATTCTTCTTTAATTTCCTGGTTGACCCATTCATTCTTTAGTAGGATGCTCTTTAGCCTCCATGTATTTGAGTTCTTTCTGACTTTCCTCTTGTGATTGAGTTCTAGTTTCAAAGCATTGTGGTCTGAAAATATGCAGGGAACGATTCCATTCTTTTGGTACCGGTTGAGACCTGATTTGTGACCTAGGATGTGATCTCTTCTGGAGAATGTTCCATGGGCACTAGAGAAGAATGTGTGTTCTGTTGCTTTGGGATGGACTGTACTGAATATATGTGTGAAGTCCATTTGGTCCAGTGTGTCATTTAAATTCTTTATTTCCTTGTTGATCTTTTGCTTAGATGATCTGTCCATTTCAGTGAGGGGGGTGGTAAAGTCCCCCACTATTATTGTATTGTTGTTGATGTGTTTGCTTTTGTTATTAATTGGCTTCTATAATTGGCTGCTCCTATGTTAGGGACATACATATTTATAATTGTTAGATCTTGTTGTTGGATAGACCCTTTAACTAAGATATAGTGCTCTTCCTCATCTCTTATTATAGTCTTTGGTTTAAAATCTAAAATGTCTGTTATAAGGATTTCCACCCCAGCTTTCTTTTGGTGTCCATTAGCATGGTAAGTGGTTTTCCACCCCCTCACTTTCAATGTGGGGGTGTCTTTGGGTCTGAAATGAGTCTCTTGCAGAGAGCATATCAATGGGTCTTGTTTTTTTGTCCAATCTGATAGCCTGTGTCTTTTGAATGAGGCATTTAGCCCATTTACATTCAGGGTAATTATTGAAAGGTATGAATTTAGTGCCACTGTATTGCCTGTAAGGTGACTGTTACTGTATATTATCTGTGTTCCTTTCTGGTCTATATTGGTTTTAGGGTCTCTCTTTGCTTAGAGGACCCCTTTCAATATTTCTTGTAGGGCTGGTTTCATGTTTGCAAATTCTTTTAGTTTTTGTTTGTCCTGGAAGCTTTTTATCTCTCCTTCTATTTTCAATGACAGCCTAGCTGGATATAGTATTCTTGGCTGTATATTTTTCTCATTTAGTGCTCTGAAGATATCATGCCAGTCCTTTCTGGCCTGCCAGGTCTCTGTGGATAGGTCTGTTGCCTATCAAATGTATCTACCATTGTAGGTTACAGACATCTTGTCCCGAACTGCTTTCACAATTTTCTCTTTGTCTCTGAGACTCATAAGTTTTACTATTAGATGTCAGGGTGTTGACCTATTTTTATTGATTTTGAGGGGGGTTCTCTGTGCCTCCTGGATTTTGATGTCTGTTTCCTTCCCCAAATTAGGGAAGTTCTCTGCTATAATTTGCTCCAGTATACCTTCTTCCCCTCTCTCTCTTTCTTCTTCTTCTGGGATCCCAATTATTCTAGTATTGTTTCATCTTATGTTACCACTTATCTCTCGCATTCTGCCCTCCTGATCCAGTAATTGTTATCTCTTTTTCTCAGCTTCTTTATTCTCCATCATTTGGTCTTCTATATCACTAATTCTCTCTTCGGCCTCATTTATCCTAGCAGTTAGAGCCTCCATTTTTGATTGCACCTCATTAGTAGGCTTTCTGATTTCAACTTGGATAGATTTTAGTTCTTTCATTTCTCCAAAAAGGGTTTCTCTAGTATCGTCCTTGCTTTTTTCAAGCCCAGCTAGTATCTTTATAATCTTCGTTCTGAACTCTAATTCCGACATCTTACTAATGTCCATACTGATTAGGTCCCTGGCGGTCGGTACTGTCTCTTGTTTTTTTGAGGTGAGTTTTTCCATTATGTCATTTTTTCCAGAGGACAATAGATGACTGAGAGAACAGAATGCTAACAGGGTAACAATGACCCCAGAAAAATATACACTAAACAAATCAGAAGAGACCTGAAACTGGGAGAAAAGAAAGGGAAAGAAAGGAAAAAGAAGAAAAAAAATATGATCAAATATGATCAGGCTGGTGAATAGATCAGTGCCACACACTAGATTTTGGGTGTATTTTGGTCAGTTAGAAGAAACTGTGTCCCAAAATTTTAAGGAAAGAAAAACTAATATATGTACAAAAATAATGGTAAATACGATGAAGGGATGGAATATGACTGTAAAGATGAAAATTATAAAAGATTTTATAAAAGGAATTGAGAAGAAGTTAGTTGAAAAAAGAAGAGAAATTTAAAAAAAGGGGGAGAGAATATGATCAGGCAGGAGACTAGAACAAAGCCATACACTAGAGATTTAGGGTATATTTTGGTCTGTTAGAAGAAACCGTATCCCAAAATTTTAAAGAGAGAATAACTTATATATACACCAAAAATAAGGTTAACTACAATGAAGGGACAGAATATGACTAAAAATGAAAAAAAAAAGGTTTTTAAAAAAGGGATTGATAAGATGTTCGTTGAAAAAGGGAAAAAGAAAAATACAAAAAAAAAGTAGAAAAAGAAAAGAAAATCAAGAAAATTAACTTTGAAAGACTAAAGAATCATGGGGAAAAAAGGGCATGAATTTTATGTGCTTTATTCCCCTAGTGCTGGAGTTCTGTATTTCTCATTGATCAGTAAACTTGGTCTTGGCTGGCTGTTCGTGCTGATCTTCTGGGGGAGGGGCCTGTTTCCGTGGTTCGCAAATGTTTTTGCTGGAGGCAAAATTGCCCCACCCTTGCTGGGGCCGGGCTAGGGAATCTGCTCGGGTTTGCTCTCGGGAGCTTTTGTTCCCTGCAAGCTTTCCCTACAGCTTTGGAGAACTAGAGTAAAAATGGTGGCCTCCCAATCTCTGCCCCGGAGGAGCCGAGAACTCGGGTCCCCACTCCTCAGTGAGCCCCCTTAGAAAAGCAGTCAATAACTCCCGTCTCCCTGGTCTCTGGCCACACTCCGTGTTCACCTGGCCTGCAACCAAGCCTTTCTGTTTCTGGCACACGACCCCGTTTGGAATCTCTGAACCCAGCAGATTCCTGCAGTGAGCTTCCGTGCTGCTCCTCCCGGGGTAGGAAGGGGTGTCTCCCCGAATCTGCCACTTGTTGCATCCCTGCTGGAGGAGCAGCGGCCTGACTGTGCCGTGGATCACAGTTTATGGCAGCCCCGAGCTGAGAGCCCGCGCCTCAGCTCCGTCTCTGCAGCCGGCTTCCCTGCTCCGATACCTGGGAGCTCTGCCGCACTCAGGCAGCCCCCAGTCTTTCTGTGACCCCAAGCGTCCTGAGACCACACTGTCCCAGCGAGGGTTCCATCCCCTGCTTAGCCACTGGAGCAACATTCCTCAGTGGAGGGATTAATATTCCACACTGGTGGAATATTAATATTTCGGCATTCACAATTGTTTAGCTTCAAGCCTGAAGGTCCTATATTACTGTGTTCTCTAACCAGCAATAGTTGAGTCCTTCAGAAGCAGGAAAGGGAGGATAAAATATGGTCTCTTATATTTCCCCATTTGCCTAGCCCAAATCTATAGAGTTGCTATGGCAATTAATTGCTCCTCTGGTGAGACATCTCTTCTAATCTTTCATATTCTGCCACCATTCCATTTCAATAACCCGTGAAGTGGTCTCACATCTTCAAGTATTGTTCAATCTGCACAACTGTCAGAGTAATCATTTTGAAACACAATTGTGATCATACTGTTTTACTGCTTAAAAGTCTTCAAAGACTACAAGCATGTTGTGCTGGATGAAGACAAAAGCTTCATAGAGAACAGTCAGATTCAGAGCCCCTAGTTGCCATCTCTATCGCTTCCACTTTCCTTCCTTCCCTCCTCTTACTGGGGACCAGAATGATATGCCTGACATAACAGACTGTCTGATGTCTCTGTCTGGCATACAAGAAAAGGCCAATAAATCCTGATATTTCTTGGTTCTTCAAGAAAATGGCTTCACTCTTGTGCTGGGCAGCCCCTAAAATGGCCTCCATTGACCCCTGCTTCTTGATATTCATGCCCTGGTGTAATCCCTTCTCTTGAGTAATGGGCTGGATTTAGGGATTCACTTCTAATGACTAGAATATGGCAGAAGGGAGAAGATGCTACTTCTAAGATTAGGATACAAAAGACAGAGGCTTCTATCTTGGGGACTCTCACTCACTCATCCTGAGGGAAATCAACTGCCATGTTGCCCCAAGGAGGGGCATGAGTGGTAAGAAACTGATGTCTCTGACCAATAACAAGCAAGGACTAAGACTTGCCAATGGTCATATGAATAAGCTTGAAAGTGAATCCTTCCCCAAGGAACTGTGAGATGCCTGCAACCTTTGCCAACACCTTAATTTTAGCCAGTGAGAGACACTGAGCCAAATTCCATGTCCCAGGCCTTGTCCAAATTCCTGGCCATGTCCAAATTCCTGACTCAGAAAAACTATGAGATGATTAACCTCTTGCTCTAAAGATGTATGGAAACTGCTAATTTGAGAGTAATTTGTTATGCAGTAATATGTAACTAATAAAATCACTATCCAATCACACCATAATGAGAGCCATTATTCAAGAAGCCCCAACAACCCACCCAGAGCTTCCCATTGTCTTTTTACTCTTTTGCTTTTAAACACAAATAATTGAGAAATGGGGAATGAGGAAAACTTGGGAAATGATGGTTATGTTCATCTTCCAGAACATGATGATTTTTCCATGGGTATATATGTATTATCAAAAATGTATGAAATTACAGATTTTAAGCATGTACAGCTTATTGTATGCTAGTTAAACCTCAACAAATCTGTTAAAATATGAAAGGAGATATAACATTCACCAAATATTTGTAAAAATACTCCCAAATATAATAGGCAGGGACCCAAATAAAATGTAAAGTCATTCAGAAAACTGAAACCATGCAGAAGGACAGAAGAAAAGTTAAGAATCTATAATTATCTTCTGAGAAATAAATGAAAATTTTCTCATCCATGAAAAAGGGAGACTATAAAAAAGAATAGTGCAAGAGAGAAAGAATTCTTAGAAATTAAAAACATAATAGTGGAAGCTAAAAATTCAACAGAAGCTTTCAATGATAAAGTTGAAGAGATCTCTCAGAAAGTAAAATAAAGACAGAGGAGGAAAATGGGAACAAAAAGATAAGAAACAAGAGGCACAGTTCCAGAGGTCTAACATTAGAATAAAGAGAATTCCAGGGGGAAATAAAAGAACAAAGAAGACCATGGGAAGTTATTTATCAATGAAAGGTGTTTTTTTTTTTTTAATTTGAAGAACTAAAGACAAATTTATACATTTAAGATGTCTAAATAGTGCTCAAATATAAATTTTAAAAGACTTATTGTAAGGCACCTTGTATTATCCATTGTATGTAATAAATGATTACAACATGTAGCAACTAAAAACACACATTTATCATCTCACAGTTTCAATGAGTCAGGAATCAGAGATAATTTATCTGGGTTCATTGTTTGAAGGTCTCTTACAAAGCTGCAATCAAGGTGTTGGCCAAGACTTGGGTCTCATCCGAAGGCAAACCTGGGAAGACTCCACTTCCAAGATCACTCACACATTAATGGCAGGATTTAATTCCTTGTGAGTGTTAGACTGAGAATCTAAACAACATGCTGGCTGTTAGCCATAGACCATCTCTGTTACTTGCTTTGTAGGTCTCTTCAGTATGGCAACTTGATATACCAACTCATAAATGCCAAGAAGGCAAAAGAAAGAGTTTGCTAACAAGACAGAAGTCACACCTCATCATGGAAGTGATACCCATCACATTTGTTAAATTGTATTGGCTAGAAGCAAGTCATTGGGCCAGCCCATACATACTCTAGGAGAATTACCCAGGGCATTAGCAGAAGGAGGTGGAGATTACTGGAGTGATTTTGGAAATCTGCCTACCACACACTTCCTTGTGAAAATTTAAAAACTAAGGAAAAAAGAAGCTTAAAACTTCCTGTGACAGAAACCATTAATCATAAAATATTTTACATGTTTTTTTTCCAGAAGACTTCCTTGCAGTTAGAGTAGTGATTCCCAGTCAGCAGTAATTTTGCCTCCCAGGAGACCCTGGCAACAATAATAGACATTTTTTGTTGTCATAAGTGGGGGGTGTTATTGCCATTCATGTGGAAACCAGAGATGTTGCCATATATCCTACAATGCAGAGGACAGCCCACACAACAAAGCAATATCTACTCTAAATGTCAATAGGTCAAGGTTTAGAAACCCTGGGTTAGAATCATATATTTTTTGCCAAGTACTATGAGCTGAAATGACATGACATTTCTGTGCCAAAGCAATTAAGACCTAGTATCTTTCCTCCCAATCTTTCTTCCTTTGTCAAAGGAAACTTGAAAGCCACATGTTGAGATGGTGGCATTACAATATGGAAAGAGCTTGGACTCCTGGGTCACCAGATGGAGGAGAGCTCCTAATGAACTCTATCAGACTTTATGTGAACAAGAAATAAGCTTTGTTTTCCTGAGATTTTAATGTTCATATATCGAGAAAATTCGCTATAATATAGCTCCAGAGAGACTGAACAGGCTACTACAAATGCCTGGGAATCAGGGTGGCATCAGATGCCACAAAATTAGCATCAGAAGCAAGAAGACAGTGGAGCATTCCACTCTAGAATCATAAATATCCCTTGGTATTTAAATATATTTGCTTCATAATATTTTGGAAATAGGTAACAAGATTTCACATAAAAATTTAGCTGAATCTATTCTGTTCTTCTATTTGGGTAAAGTCCAGATAACAAATGGCACCTAAATATTTTCCTGCCTCAGCTTATTAAATGTGAGGGTAAGATATTTTCAAATAATTTACTTTCTATTCACCATGTCTTTGGAAGCTTCTTGAGAATGTCCCCCAAAGGAGGGAATAAATCAAGAAAAAGGAGCATAGTGGGTTTAAGAAGGGATGACCCCAACAGAGAACAGTGGCAAGGGGTATTCCCAGGATGGCAGTGATACAGTGGATCTAGAGAGCAACCAGTTCCAAATGGTGTAAGAAGACACTTAAACTCAACATATTCAAACCTGAAGTTATCACTTATTCTCCATGCAATCTGCATCCCTCAAGGGACTAACATGTACTCAGTGAAGTTATATGCATCCTTGTTTTCACTAACACTATACTAACTCCTACTCATCCCATCCTTCTAGATTTGTTTCAGAGGTATTCCTAGAGCCATACCTCTGTCTGGGGGCAGATTATGTTATTTTTTTTTTTCTTCTTGCTTTGTGAAACCATCTACATAAGTTTCTATAAGCTGCCCTTAAAAAACTAACATCTTTTTACTATGTCTTTTGGCATCTTTCAGTCAATGACATCATAATCCTGTTGTGATAACCACACAAATTAGTGTCTAACATGAGACGGATGAAATGACCCCAGACTTTAATGGTTAAATTGATTTAGGGGATTGTAGAGAAACTAAAGTAGATGAATCTGCAATGCTAGGGTGGCAGAGACCATCCCTGCCTCAGCACTGTAAAATTTTGTATCTGGAAATGCAAGAAGAATTATTTCAGTGGAACATGTCCATTGGAAATTTTGACTTAGTAGATTGAAAAGATATTAAAATTCAAAAAGCCTTGACTTTGAGTTCCATAGTTGCTCTTTAAGCTCTAGTCAATGTGAAAATGACACCTGAGACTTTCCGGCAGGCACTGTATATGGAAACCACCAGATCAATAGTCTGACTGGCAAAGAAAAGTGAGACTGAAACTTTAGAAGCTGATGTCTGAGACAGAGCCCCTGGGATGGGAATCTCTGGGAATGGCAGAAGCCCAGTGACCCTTGAGCCTCCCCTCACTGGCAATTCTTCATGCCCAACAGAAATGGGATCACTACCCAGGCTAAAGATGTCAGAGGGGGAGAGCAGAACAATTTTTTAACTCACACTGAGGAAAGAGTATTTATAGAGTGGTTTAAAATGCAGGAACTACAAAACAGTAGCAATTAAATGGAGGATTAATTAGTGGTAATAGTAATGGTTAAGTGGAGAACATTTTTTTTCTTTACTAGTCTATATTGGATTATTTTCTTGTAAATATCTGTGCTTTAAATATTGACCCTTACAGGAAGCTGTAATATTGAGGCTCTGTGATTTGGGCAAGCTAATTATGGTGAAGGAAGATAAAAATAATGTTCAAAGAATACTTAGATATGACTTACTGCTTGAACAAATCACCCCTCCCGAATGGAAAACCAACATTATTTATTTGAGATAAAAATCTTCCATTCTTGTGCCCAGAAAATAATTTATTGTTTAACTTCCTTTTAAAAAGATATATGAAAGATTAAATCTGAATAGGTCGAGTGTGAAAGTTATGGCTAAATGTATCTCTAAGGACTTAAAACTTTGTTTCCTGAATGTTCCAGGGTTCCTAAGATTACTGAATTGAAGTGGAATTGGGAAAAATGCTGCTGAAGGATCAATGGACAGTTCTACTTAAGATCTAATTTTGTATGTGATCAAAGTTGTTATTAGCTTAAAATACACTATTATGTCAATAAGATGTATTTTTAATAAGATGTTTTATATAAGCTTCATGGTAACCACAAAGCAAAAACTTACAGTAAATACACAAAAGGTAAAGAAAAGCGAATCAAAGCTTTGTCAATATGGAAAAACATCAATTTGCAAAGGAAAACAGCAAAAGTAGAAGAAACACAGGAACTATAAAACAATCCAAACAATAGTAAGATGGCAAAGATGGCATTAATTCATCCTTACCCATCAATAATTACTTTAAATGTAAATGTACTAAATTTTCCAATAAAAAGCTACAGAGTGACTGGATAAAAAAACAAGACCTACTATATGTTGCCTACAAGAGACTCACTTCAATTCTAAAGACACAAAGAGAGTCAAAATAAAGGGATGGAAAAGATACACCATGCAAATGAAATTTAAAAAAAAAAAGTGTAGCTATACTTACATTGGACAAAGTAGACTTTAAGTCAAAAGCTGTAACAAGAGACAAGGTCATAACATAATGAAAAAAGGGTGAATTCATCAAGAGGATGTAACAAATGTAAATTTATATGCACCCAACATTGGAGCACCAAAATATATTAAGCAAATACTAAGAGATCTGAAGGGAGAAATAGACAATACAATAATACTAGGAGACTTTTAATACTCTGCTTTCAACAATGTATAGAACATCCAGACAGAAAAATAAAAAGGGACATTGGACTTAAATTATACTTTATATCAAATGGACCTAACAGACATTTACATAATATTCCACCTAACAGCAGCAGAATACATATTCTTCTCAAGTGCACATGGAGCATTCTCCAGGAGAGATCATATGTTAGGCTACAAAACATGGCTTTAGCAAATTTAAGAGGACTAGAATCATACCAAGTAGTTTTTCCAATTACAATGTTATAAAACTAAAAACCAATAACAGAAGAAAAACTGGAAGTGTGTGGAAGTTAAGCAACATACTCCTGAACAATCAATGGAGCATAGAAGAAATCAAATGTGAAATCAAAAATATCTTGAAACAAATGAAAATGGAAACACAACATAGCAAAATTTATGGTATGCAGCAAAAGCAGTTCTGAGGGAAGTTTATAGTGATAAACATCTACCTTAAGGAAAAAAGATCTCAAATGATCTAACTTTATATTTCAAGGAATTAGACAAAGAACAAAATAAGCCTAAAATTAGCAGAAGTAAAGAAATAGCAGATCAGAGTAGAAATAAATGAAATAATAGAGACCGGAAAACACTAGAAAAGATTAATGAAGCTAAGATCTGTTGTTCTGAAAAGATAAAAAAAATGGACAAACCTTCATCTCAATTCCACAACCCCCCCCAAAGAGAGAGAAAACTCAAACAAGTAAGAAAGAAATGGCATTATACCAGATGCTACAGAAATACAAAGGATTGGGCACCTGGGTGGCTAACTGGTTGAGCTTCTGCCTTGGGCTCACGTCATGATCCTGGAGTCCAGAGATTGAGACCTGCATCAGCCTCCCTGCTCAGCAGAGAGCTGCTTCTCCCTCTGTCCCTCATCCTGCTTGTGCTGTCTCTCAAATAAATAAATAAAATCTTAAAAAAAGAAAAAAAAGAAATATAAAGGATCATAAAAGACTACTGTGAATAATGATATTCCAACAAACTGGATAAACTAGAAGAAATAGATTAAGTTCCTAGGACTATAAAACCTACCAAGAATGAATCATGAAGAAATAGAAAATCTGAATAGACAATAACAAATAAGATGATTGAATCAGTAATCAAAAAAAAAAAAAAAAAAAACACTCTCAACAAAGAAAATCCCAAACAATTTCACTGGTTAATTCTACCAAACATTTAAAGAAGAATTAACATTAATCCATCTCAAAGTCTTCTAAAAAACTAAAGAGAAGAGTCCTAAACTGATTTTATGATGTCAGCATTACCTTGATATCAAAGCCAGATAAGGATACTATAAGAAAAGAAAAGTACTGGTCATTTACCCTGATGACTATAGATGCAAAAATTCTCAACATACCAGCAAACCAAATTCAGTAGCACATTAAAAGGACCATACATCATGATTAAGTGGGATTTATCCCTGGGACACAGGGATGTTTCAACATATGTAAATCAATAAATGTGATAAAACACATTAATAGAATAAGATAAAAATCATATCATCTCAATATGAAGAGAAGACATTTGACAAAATTCAAATTTTTATTCTTTCATGATAAAAATACTCAAATTGGGTATAGAAGGAACATACCACAACATGATAAAACCCCTGACAAGCCCACAGCTAACATTGGACTCAATGGTGAAAGCATACTACTGGAAGTCCTAGCCAGAGCAATTGAGCAAGAAAATGAAGTTAAAAGTATTGAAGTCAGAAAGGAAGTACTTAAACTGTCTTTGTTTTGCAGATGATTTTAAATATAGGGAAACAAAAAGGATCCATGAAAAACTATTAGAATAAATAAATTCAGTAAAGTTGCAGGATACAAAATCAACATACAAAATGCTTTTCTATACACTGACAATGAACTAGCTAAAAAATAACCTTTTACAAAAGCATCAAAAACAATAAAATACTTAGGAATAAACTTAATCAAAGAGGTGAAAGTTTTGTACACTGACAGCTTTAAGGCACTGATGAAAGAAACTAAAGAAGACATAAGTAAATGGGAAGATATTCCGTGCCTATATGTTGGAAGATTTTAACATTGTTAAAATGTCCATACTATCCAAAGCAATCTATAGATTCAATGTAATCACTATCAAAATTTCAATAAAATTTTTCATAGAAATAGAAAAAAACAATCCTAAAATTTGTATGAAATCACAAAAGACCTCCACGAGGCAAAGCAATCCTGAGAGCAAAGTTGGAGGCATTATACTTCCCAATTACAAAGCTATAATTATTGAAATGGTATGGTACTGGCATAAAAACAGAAATATAGACCAATGGAGCAGAATCAACAGCCCAGAAATAAACCCAGGCATATACAATTAACTAATATTTGACAAGGCGGCCAAGAATACTCAATGGAAAAAAGATGGTCTCTTTAATAACTGGTGCTGGGAAAATCGGGTATTCATATGCAAAAGAATGAAATCAGATGCCCCTCTTACACCACTCAGAAAAATTAACGTGAGATGGATTAAAGACTTAAACATAAGAACTGAAACTGTAAAACTCCTAGGGGAAAACAAGAAAAAAGCATCTTGACATTGGTCTTGGCAACAGTCTTTTTGCATCTGACATGAAAAGCACAGGGAACAAAAGCAAAAATAAGCCAAGTGGGACTATATCAAACTAAAAAGCTTCTGCACAGAAAAAGAAATAATCAAAATATGAAAAGGCAACCTACAGAATGGGAGAAAATATTTCCAAACCATCTATGTGATAAGGAGTTAATATACAAAATGCATAAGGAACTTAGATAACTCAGTAGCAAAAAATCAATCCAACTGTAAAATGGGCAAAAGGCCTGAATAGACATTTTTCCAAAGAAGACATATAAATGGCCAATAGGTACAAAAAAAGGTGCTCAACATCACAAATCATCAGGGAAATGCATCTCAAAACCACAATGAAATATTACTTCACACTTGTTAGAATGTTATCAAAAATGGTAATTTAAAATGAGTATAGCTGTTATGGAAAATAATATGGAGGTTCTTCAGAAATTAAAAATAGACCATTGTGATCCAGCATTTCCACTTTTGGGTAAATATCCAAAGGAAACAAAATCATTATCTCAGAAAGATATCTGTACCCCCAGATTCACTGCAGCACTGTTTACAATAGCCAAGACATGGAAACAACCTGTGTCCACTGACAGATGAATACAGAAATGTGGAATATATGCACAACAGAATATTATCCAGCCGTAAAAGAAGAAGAAAATTCTGCCATTTGTGACAGCATGGGCTGACCTTGAGGGCATTATGCTAAGTTAAATATGAAATAACCCCAACAGAGAAAGACAAATACTGTATCATCTCACTTATATGCGGAACCTAAAAAAGCAGAACTCATAGAAACAGAGTAGATTGTTATTTGCCAGGGGTAGGAGTAAGGAAGAAATAGGAAGATGTTGATCAAAGGGTACAAACTTGTAATTCTAAGATAACTAAGTTCTGAAGATGTAATATATAGCATGGTAACATTGTTAACATAGTTAGCAATACTGTGTTATATATTTGAACTACGCTAACAGAGTAGATCTTAAAATGTTCTAATCACATACAAAAACTGAGCTGTGTGGAATGACTGAGGTATAAACTAATTTTGTGGTAGCCATTTTGTAAATATATGTCTGTATTTAATCATCATGTTGTATACCCTAAATTTACAGTGTTATATGTCAATTATACTTCAATAAAATTGAAATAAAAAGAAACTGCAGTAGATCTGAGGAAGTCTTTGAGAAAATAAGTTTGTTAGAGTATTCTAGTAGCCAAATAATGAAAATTTAAGCTTCCCAAAGGGGGAAAAATGTATACAATTGATTGGAACAAGTTTGGAATCAGTGAAAAGTGATATCCACAGTGTTTTTGAGGATCATAAATCTCTGATGAACATCAAAAAGGAAAATAAAGTCTACTAGAAAAAATGTCAGCCAGTGAGTCTGGATGCCCAGTTTCTCTGCAAATAAATAAATAAATGTGGGATAAAGTCACAAGTCATTCAATTGCTAAACCAGGTTGTAGTTCTGTGGGTTGTTTAAATAATACAGTATCTTTTCCTCATTGGGTAATTCCATAGGTTATTTCAGTTGGTCTGAGATAAAAGCAATAGTTTACTTGCTGAGTTGATGCTTCAACACCGAATCATAGCTCAGAGTGTGAAATGCAGGATTAAAGAGGCCTGAGATATGGTCATGCCACATGTTCCTGGGGAATACCTCTTGTGTGATGGGATGTTCATATGTTTACGTATCTACATTCCATATGAACGTTGAATTTCTAGATGTATGCAAATTAAAAAAGTTTTTCTTCCAGTCCTTATAATAACATCCCTTTTTTTTAAAAGATTTTATTTTTTATTTATTTGAGAGAGAGAGCACAAGAGTGGGGAGGATCAGAGGGAGAAGCAGACTCCCCGCTAAGCAGGGAACCCAATGTGGGACTCGATCCTGGCACTCTGGGATCATGACCTGAGCCAAAGGCAGTCGCTTAACCAACTGAGCCACCCAGGCGCCCTAATAACATCCCTCTTGCAATAAATGTTGAAAATCCCTCTTGTAATGAATGTTGAACAAATGAGTGAATGAGAGAATAAATGAGTCACCAACTCTTCCCTTATATGTATTCTAGATTCCATCCTTCTGAGTGTATGTACTTCTCATATGAGTCCGTTGTTTTCTTCATCCCTGTCTTTGCTCCTGCTTTGTCACCTATAATGGGTTGAACTGTATCCTCCAAAAGATATGTCCAAGTTCTAAGCCCCAATACTTGTCAATGTGACTTTATGTGGGTAAATAAGATAAGGATCTCAAGATGAGATCACCTTGAGGAGGAGTTAAGATGGCAGAGTAATAGGAGGACCCTATACTTGCTTCAAACAGAGCTAGATCAATATCAAATCATTCTGAACTCCCAGGAAGTTGATCTAAGGGCTGAGAGAACAAACTACACAACTTGAGGGAGAAAAGAGGCCAAATCATGGAAGGTAGGTGGTGCAGAGAAGTGATTTGGGGGAGAAAAGAATCACCAGGTTGTGGAGGGGAAGGAGCCCTAACTAAGGAGAGGGGAGAGAAAGAGGGAAAGCGAGTGAGCGAGAGAAAAAGAGAACAGAGCACACGGTACTGCACAGGAAAAATACTTCCCCAAAACTATTGACTGAGAAAAGGAGAGGGGCTGATTATCACAAGTTTTTATAAGAAGTGGAGCTCAAAGTCTCAAGTTTTAGAAGTCCCTGCCATCGCCTGGATGGATCCTGGTAGGTGTAGGGGTGATCCTATGGAGAAGGAGAGCAGAGGCACAGGAGCAAACATGGTGGTTGGATCCCCTAGGTTTCATGGGGAGAGAAAGTTACCCTTCTTGCAGTGCATTTTGGAGAGGTGGCACTGCCTCTCTGGGGACAAAAGAGCCAACAGGCACCATTGAACTGCCCCATTCATTAGCATGGGAGCAGAGGCAGTTGCTAAAGGGCAGCTAACCTGGAAGCCAGCTTTTTGCTGCACCTTAACATTCATTGGATTGCCCTGCACATTCATTGGATTGCCCCTCTAGAACAAACCAGCACCAGTGACAGACCAGCAAGACCCTCTCCCAGATGATTGGTGCAGGTCCATGCCATGCTGGGTCCCTAAAACTTGAAGTTTTGAAATCCAGACAACTCACCTGAATAAAACACAGGAGCACTAGGCCTCCAGGTGGGCAGATAGCTCAGACACAGGGTAAAGGCAGAGATCTGAGGGATGCCTGGGACAAATGAGGGAAGATTGTTCACTCTTCTGTGAGGGCTTCCTGAATAGCAGCAGGCCCAAATTCCCCTCTGGACAAGAGAGCTATTTTTACTGCTGCCCGTCAGCACAGGCAACTTCAGTGAGAGGCACAGTGCCCAGGGTGGAGGCTTGAACAACTTACACCAAGCCCTGCCTCCTGTGCTCTGCTCTGCAGGTGCTTTTTCACTAGGGCAAGAGTGCCTAAAGTTAGGGCAGTAGTGGGCCACTCCCCCAGAAGACCAGCACGCCCTCCACCCCCCAGCGGCTCGCACCAAGTCTACTGACCACAGACTGCTGCAAAGCTCCTGCTCTAGGGGAAATAGGATCTAGCCTCTTTTAACAAGCAGACCAAAACACAACTAGTTAAAACTCGCCATACAGTGGAAAAGGTCCAAACACTCACCCCTGCAGCAAGGAGAAACTTTGCAGAGGACTGGCCTGAGGAAAAGAGCAGCCAAAGCACAAGAGCAGAATGAACAGCATATACCAGAAACACTTCCTGAAGCCCCAGGCCCCGGAGAGCATATGACCTCTTCTTATTATACCCATTATTCTCAGGAGCAGGAAACATAAGAGGCTTTCCTAACACACAGAAGACAGAGACCCAGACAAAATGCCAAGGTGGAGGTATTCATCCCAAAAGAAAAAAGAAGAGGTCACGGCCAGGGATCTAATCAAAACAGATATAAGTAATATGCCTGCAGCAGAATTTAAAACAGCAATCATAAGGATACTAGCTGGGCTTGAGAAAAGCGAAGAAGACCCCAGGGAGTCTCTTACCACAGAGATAAAAGACCTCAAAACTAGTCAGGCTGAAATAAAAAAAATGCTGTAACTGAGATGAAAAACTGACTGGATGTAATGATCACAAGGATGGAAGAGGCATAGGAACAAATAACTGATATAGAAGATAAAATTATGGAAAACAGTGAAGTGGAAAAGAAGAGGGAAAGCAAAATATTGGATCATGAATGTAGACTTAGGGACCTCAGTGACTCCATAAGGCTTAATAACATTTGTATCATAGGATTCCCAGAAGAAGAGAGGGAAAAAGTATTTGAGCAATTTATAGCTGAAAACTTCCCTAATCTGGGGAAGGAAATGGACATCCAAATCCAGGGAACTCCCACCAAAATCAACAAAAGCAGGCCAACACCAAGACATATTGTTGTAGTAAATTTTTCAAAATACAGAGATAAGGAAAGAATCCTGAAAGCAGCAAGGGAAAAGAAATCCCTAACCTACAAGGGAAGACAGCAGATCTCTCCACAGGAACTTGGCAGGCCAGAAGAGACTGGCATGATGTACTCAACCTGCTGAATGGGAAAAATATGCACCCAAGAAGACTTTATCCAGCAAGGCTGTCCTTCAGAATAGAAGGAAAGATAAAGAGGTTCCCAGACAAACAAAAACTAAAGGAGATCGTGGCTTCTAAACCAGCCCTGCAAGGAATAGTAAAGGGGACTCTTTGAGTGGGAAAGAAAGACCAAAAGCAACAAAGACTAGAAAGGAACAGAGAAAATCTCCAGAAACAGTGACTTAACAGGTAATACAATGGCACTAAATTCATATCTATCAATAATCACTCTGAATGTAAATGGGCTAAATGCTCCCATCAAAAGACATAGGGTATCAGAATGGATAAAAGAAAACAAGACCCATCTATTTGCTGCTCACAAGAGATTCATTTTAGACCGAAAGACACCTGCAGATTGAAAATGAGGGGATGGAGAACCATTTATCATGCTAATGGATTTCAAAAGAAAGCTGGAGTAGTCATACTTATATCAGACAAACTAGATATTAAACCAAAGACCGTCACAAGAGATGAAGAAAGGCACTCTACCATAGTAAATGTGGCTATCCATCAGGAAGATCTAACAATTGTAAATATGTATGCCCCAACTTGGGAGCACCCAAATATATAAATCAATTAATAATGAACATAAAGAAACTCATCAATAACAATACAATAATGGTAAGGGACTTTAACACCCCACTCACAGCAATGGACAGATCATCTATGCAGAAAGTCAACAAGGAAACCATGGCTTTGAATGACACACTGGACCAGATGGACTTAACAGATGTATTCAGAACATTTCATCCTAAAGCAGCAGAATACACATTCCACTACACATGGAACATTCTCCGGATAGATCACATGCTGGGTCACAAATCAGGCCTCAACAAGTACAAAAAGATTGAGATTATACCATGCATATTTTCAGACCACAATGCTATGGAATTTGAAGTGAACCACAAGAAAAAATTTGGGAAGACCACAAATACATGGATGTCAAAGAACATCCTACTAAAGAATTAATGAATGGGTCAACCAGGAAATTAAAGAAGAAATAAGAAAATACATGGAAACAAATGAAAATGAAAACACGATGGCCCAGAACCTTTGGAATGCAGCAAAAGCCATCATAAGAGAGAAATACATGGCAATACAGGCCTCCCTCAAGCAAGAAAAGTCTCAAATACAAAACCTAACCTTACACCTACAGAAACTAGAAAAGGAAAAGCAAATAAAGCCTAAAGCTAGCAGAAAGGAAATAATAAAGATTAGAGCAGAAATAAATGATATAGAAACAAACAAAAAACAGTAGAAAAGACCAATAAAACTAGGAGCTCGTTCTTTGAAAGACTTAACAAAATTGATAACCCCTTAGACAGACTTACCAAAGAGAAAAAAGAAATGACCCAAATAAATAAAATCATGAATGAAAGAGGAGAGATCACAACCAACACCACAGAAATACAAACAATTGTGAGTTCTATGAAAAATTATATGCCCACAAATTGGGGAATCTGGAAGAAATGAATAAATTCCTAGAAACATATGAACTACCAAAATTAAAACAGGAAGAAACAGAAAATTTGAACAGTCCCATAACGAGCACAGACAGCAAGTCAGTAATCAAAAATCTCTCAATAGGGGCGCCTGGGTGGCTCATTTGGTTAAGTGGCTGCCTTTGGCTCAGGTCATGATCCCAAGGTCCTGGGATAGAGCCTTGCATGGCGGGGCGGGGGGGGTCCCTGCTCAGTGGGAGGCCTGCTTCTCCCTCTCTCTCTGCCTGCTGCTCTGCCTACTTGTGCTCTCTGTCTCTCTGTCAAATAAATAAATAAATAAATAAAACCTTTAAAAAAAAAATCTCTCAACAAACAATGTCCAGAGCCAGATGGCTGCCTAGAGGAATTCTACCAAACATTTAAAGAAGAGTTAATACCTATTCTCAAACTGTTCCAAAAAACAGAATTGATGAGTGTTAAGGAGGGCACTTGTCATATTGAGCACTGTGTGTTGTATGTTAAGTGATGAATCACTGAATTCTACTCCTGAAAACAATATTGCACTGAATGTTAACTAATTAGAATTTAAATAAAAATTTAAAGAAAAAATAAATTAAAACAAAATAAAAAATATAAATAGAAGGAAAACTTCCATACTCATTCTACGAGGCCAACATTACCTTGATTCCAAAAGCAAAGACCCCACTAAAAAGGAGAATTCCAGGCCAATATCCCTGATGAACATGGATGCAAAAATTCTGAACAAAATACTAGCAAATTGAATCTAGCAGTACATTAAAATAATTATTCACCACAATCAAGTGGGATTTATTTCTGGGCTGCAAGGCTAGTTGAATATTTGGAAATCAATCAATATTATACACTACATTAATAAAAGAAAGGATAAGAACCATATGATCCTCTCAATAGATGCAGAAAAAGCATTTGATAAAGTACAGAATACATTCTTGATCAAAATCCTCAACAAAGTAGGGATAGAGGGAACATACCTCAACGTCATGAAGGCCATATATCATCCTCAATGGGGAGAAACAGAATTTTTCTTCTATGGTCAGGAAAAAGATAGGGATGTCCATTCTCACCATTGTTATTTAACATATATTGGAAGTCCTAGCCTAAGCAATCTGACAACAAAACTAAATAAAAGGCATCCACATCAGTAAGGAAGAAGTCAAACTTCAACTATTTGCAGATGACATTATCCTGTATGTAAAAAACCTAAAATAGTCCACCAAAATTGCTAGAACTGATACATGAATTTAGTAAAGTTGCAGGATACAAAATCAATGTACAGAAATCTCTGGCATTTTTTTACACCAATAATGAAGCAGCAGAAAGAGAAATCAAGGCATTGATCCCATTTACAATTGCACCGAAAACCATAAGATACCTAGGAATAAACCTAACCAAAGAGGTAAAAGATTTGTACTCTGAAAACAATATAACACTTATGAAAGAATTTGAAGATGACACAAAGAAATGGAACAACATCCCATGCTAATGGCTTGGAAGAAAAAATATTGTTAAAATATCTATACTACCCAAAGCAATCTACAGATTTAATGCAATCCCTACCAAAATACCACTAGCCTTTTTCAGAGCTACAATAAACAATCCTAAAATTTATATGGAACCACAAAAGACCCCGAATAGCCAAAGCAACCTTGAAAAAGAAAAGCAAAACTGGAAGCATCATGATTCCGAACTTCAAGCTGTATTACAAAGCTGTGGTCATCAAGACCATATGGATTTGGCACAAAAACAGACACATAGATCAATGGAACTGAGTACAAAGTCCAGAAATGAACCCACAACTATATGCTCAATTAATCTTTGATAAAGCAGGAAAGAATATCCAATGGAAAAAAGACAGTCTCTTCAACAATTGGTGTTGGGAAAACTGGACAGCCACATGCAGAAGAATGAAACTGGACTACTTTCTCATACCATATACAAAAATAAATTCAAAGTGGATGAAATACCTAAATGTGAGGGAGCCTGGGTAGCTCAGTTGGTTAAGCGACTGCCTCCGGCTCAGGTCATGATCCTGGAGTCCTGGGATCGAGTCCCGCATTGGGCTCCCTGCTCAGCGGGGAGTCTGCTCCTCCCTCTGACTCCCCCCTCTCATGCTCTATCTATCTCATTCTCTCTCTCAAATAAATAAATAAAATCTTAAAAAAAAAAGAAATACCTAAATGTGAGACAGGAAATCATCAAAGTCCTAGAGGGGAACGCAGGCAGCAACCTCTTTGACATTAGTCATACCAACGTCTTTGTAGACATGTCTCCTGAGGCAAGGGAAACAAAAGCAAAAATGAACTACTGGGACTTCATTAAGATTAAAAGCTTCTGCACAGCAAAGGAAACAATCAACAAAACTAATAGGCAACCTGCAGAATGGGAAAAGATATTTGCAAATGACATATTTGATAGAGGGTTAGTATCCAAAATCTATAAAGTACTTATCAAATTCAACACTCAAAGAACAAGTAATCCTGTTGAAAAATGGGCTGAAGACAGAAATAGATATTTTTCCAAAAAAGACTTCCAGATGGACAACATACACATGAAAAGATGCTCAACATCACCCATCATCAGGGAAATACAAATCAAAACCACAATGAGATACTACCTTACACCTGTCAGAATGGCTAAAAGTAACAACACAGGAAACAACAGATGTTGGGGAGGATGTGGAGAAATAGGAACCCTCATACTGTTGGTGGGAGTGCAAACTGGTGCAGGCACTCTGGAAAATAGTATGGAGGTTCCTCAAAAAGTTAAAAATAGAACTATCCTGCAACCTAGCAATCTTACTACTAGGTACTTACCCAAAGAATATAAACATGCTGATTCAAAGGGGCAATGCAGCCCAATGTTTACAAGCAGCATTAACAACAATAGCCAAATTATAGAAAGAGTCCAAATGTCCATCAACTGATGAATGCATAAAGATGATGTGGGATGGAGATATATATATATATCCAATATATAATATATAATGGACTATTACTCAGCCATTAAAAAGAATGAAATCTTACCATTTGCAAGGACACAGATGGAGCTAGAATGTATTACGCTAAGTGAAATAAGTCAAACAGAGAAAGACAAGTACCATATGATTTCACTCATATGTGGAATTTAAGAAACAAAACATATGAACATAGGGGAAGGGGAAAAAAATAAAGAGAGGAGAGCAAACCATAAGAGACTGTTAACTATAGAGAAGACACTGAGGATCGATGGAGGGGAGGTGGGTGGGGTTGGGCTAAATGGGTGATGGGTATTAAGGAGGGCACTTCTTGTGATAAGCAATGGGTGTTGTATTTTGGTGATGCATCACTAAATCCACTCCTGAAACCAATATTACACTATATGTTAACTAACTAGAATTTAAATAAAAACTTAATAATAATAAGAAAGAACATCTTGAAATAGGGTGTTAAAGAAAAATTGCACTGGAAATTGAAGAAGACTTTATTCGTCTTGCAATAGAGGAGAGAGATTGAATTCAACTCCCTTGAAACAAGACAGGAGGATTTTTAAGTGCTGAGGTAAGGTAGTGGAAAAGTACCAGAGGATGTTAGAGGAGAGGGTGGTCAATGTGAAGGGGTCATCTGTGCTTGCTCTCTGTCACTTTCTAACTTAGGCTCCTACTCTACCACAGAGACTAGAAGATAGGGGCACTCTTTTTCTTGATTGATTGCATTTTAAAGAGATGGCCAGGGGCCTAGGGTCAGGAAGAAGCCTGTCTAAAGTTTAGTCAAGGTTAAGGGATACTTAAGGCCCTCTTGCTCATTTGGGCCTTAAATCCAATGACAGTGTCCTTGTGTTCTTACAAAAAAAAGATAGAAAAGACATACTGAGACGGAAGGATAAGGCCATGTGAAGACAGAGAAATATGGGAGTGTTGTGTCCATAATCCAAGGAATACTAAGGATTTGACAGCTATCAGAGGCTAAAAGAGGTATGGAATGTCCCCAGAGTTTCCAGAGGAACCAATCCGGCCAACACCTTGATTTAGGCCTTTTGGATTCAAGAACTGTGAAGAATGGATTTTTTTAAGCCTATCAATTTGTGGTAATTTGTTATGGCAAACCTAGGATTGTTACATAACAACTTTCTGACACGTTTCTCTCCAGTTCTCATTTAACTCTAAACATCATAATCGTACATCTCACTAATGACTTAACTGTTTTGTCGTCTATTCCTTTTTTCTTTTCTCTTATTTTTTCTTCTTTTTTAAGTACCAGCCAAAAGCCATGACTTCCTCCTCTACATTCTTTTGATAATGCTGCTGATAAGGACAATACAGCTGAAACTTGTTTAGTATTTGTTCCATCAAAAAAGCTTTATGCCTTATGTTTTTTAATCTTCATGCAAACATAACAAGGCAGGTACTATTATTTTTATATTAAAAATGAAGACATTGAGGAACAGAGGGATTAAATAGTACTAAGTGGCAGAATGAAAATTTGCTTTGAGATCTGACTACAGAGCCCATGTGCTTAATGATTTTACTATATTTTTCTTTTTAATATCACTGCATGTCTCATGTTGCCTTCTATTATAAATAACTACACATTTTTCTTTTTTAGTACTAACATTCAACAGAGATAACTAAAAATCACAGATGCACAAGCATATCCATTTAGTCTTCCTATTTTAAAGGATTTCTAATATTATTTATATTGTGGTGCCATTTCTTTCAACTTTTATAATTCAGGAAGGAGTTGAGGCAACTTGTGTGAATACTTTTAACCTTTAAATAATTTAAAAGTTCTGTCTTGTTTATCTTTTTTTAAAAAAGATTTCATTTTTTTGAGATAGAGTGCGAGAGAGCATGGGAAGAGGGGTGGAGAGGGAGAAGCAGACTCCCCACTGAGCAGGAAGCCTGATGCGGGGAATCAATCCCAGGACCCTGAGATCATCACCTGAGCCGAAGGCAGACACTTAACCAACTGAGCCACCCAGACACCCCTTATTTATCTTTTCACAGCATTTAGCACAATTCTTTGAATGTCAGAAGTACCCAAATTTTACTGACTGAATATAGTTAACCCAAGTATCAGCCCCCAGTTGTCCCCCAATTTCCCAGCATTCTAGGATTGTATTTTCCTTTAATATTTTAGTAGAATGGTGCAGGCTCCTATTGTATATGCAATGGGAAGCCCATTGCTTTTCTGCCCCACAATGCTTCTGAATCTTAGGAGTTGGGAGAGGGGTCCCTATATGTTCCCTGCTCACCTACCACTTGAGTTGTTTTCCTTTGAACTCCAGCTGTTAGCTTCATTTTGTGACTTGTCTCCTGACTCTGCCATCTTCTTGCTGTCCTGGACACTGTTCTACTGACATGAAAGTGCTGTCTCTTAGACTCCTACTGATTGCCTGGAATGTAAAGGGGATTAAAGAATATCGCAGCTTTCATTTATTCATTCAATGATTCACCAAACATACAAGCATTCATTGAGCGTCTAGTGGCACTGTGCTGGGGGCACTGGGGAGACCAATGATAACCAAACAAATGAAAGTCCCCACATTCATGTAGCTCACACTCAGGTGAGAAAAACAAAACTCCCACAGATGCACAGATGAATATAAAATTACAGCTGAGGTAAGTACAATGAAGGAAAGGCCCATGGAAGACTGAGAGCTATGGTAGTGGGCCTCGAACAGAGAGCAGAAGGATAAATACGCATTAGCCAGCCCTGTGGCAGAGAGACTGGGGGAGAAAGGCACTGAAGAAAGGATGACAGCGCATGCAAACAAACCATAGTAGGGTGGAGCAAGGTACACTGCAGCAACTACAAAAAAGCCCATTGCTAGGGATGCATAAACCTAGGCCAAGAAGGGAGAGGAGTGAGACTGGAGAAAACATGCAAAGCCACTTCACCAACTGCACAGTCTACATCAGGCTTCTTTAACAACAAATGGGATTTTAATTCTAAAGTTAATTGGGAGTTATTGAAGAGTTCAAAGTAGGGGATTGACGTTACCCTTTGTATTTTGAAAAAAAAAAATTCTGGCTACTGTATACAGACAAGAACTAAAAGGGTGAGGCATGGTAGATGCAGGGATTCCCAAAAGGAAGTGTGGGTCCAGATGAAAGGATGATGGCTTAAAGTGTGGAGATGAAGATAAATGGCAAGATTTGAGAAGCATAAAGCAAGAGAACCTGGTGATATGAGGGAAGCATAGGATGTCAAAAATAGAAAGCTCGCTAAAATGGTACAGGCAGCAAACTGCAAAAAAAAAAAAAAATGCATGTACAACACCGCAGTCTTAAATATGGGAAATTTTCATGAGCTATCTCTTCTTAGCTTCCTGCCTAAGGGCTTTTCCTTTACACCCACTTTCTTTCCTTTAAAACCATATTCTCTACCACCATTTTGTTGCTTTACATATTTCTGGACTCACAATCATTTCTTCATAATTTTAACATAATACACCTATTAAGTGGACAGCTTTTAACACTAAATCTCCACTACTTTAGGGCCTAGATTTGCACTGCCAACACTTCTATTGAACTGTTGCTAAACTGTCTGCCATAGTTTCACCCTTTGCACTACAAAGACCTTGGAGAAGTACTGAAATCAAACATTTTTTTTTTTAAGTATATCTTATATCAATTCTTAGGCTTAGACTTTCACCAGAACTTCCAGGGTCATGGAGTTGTGTAAGACTATGGTTACTTTCATCTCCCCACTGAGTCAAATTATTTCAGGCTTCCCTAAACCCTTCATTTCCTAATATCTCCTGTGTTACTGACCAGCTGTACTATTTATACCTCCTAGAAGAAGATTAGTTTTTTATTATTTTCTAGTTCTCATACTATATGTCATTCCCTACCCTTCAAAATGTCAGTTTAGGTATCCCAAAATGGCTTACAGAAACTAAAAGCTATATATAATAGTCTATAAAGAATAAGTAAAGTACTTAATGTTAACAAGGTAGAATCAAAATGCTTAGTATGAAATGACTTGCAAATCCATATATTCCTTGGAGAAGGAATATCTATACCTAATATTGGATCTGTTTTTGTGCTCTTTTGAAGGGAACATTCTTCTGTATCAGAACTTCCCCTGTCTTCTTACCCAGATTTCTTCACCAAGGCTGATGAAGAGTTGGCAAGAATCATTGACCATCATGTAAGACTGACTTCCTTAAATTAGCAGCAAAAGCTTTGTTCTTTAAATGCACTTTGAATTAGAAAGTGTAGTTCTGAGGCTGAAACATTAACACGTGGAACTTAAAAATAAAGCCACGATTGGGCTTTGCCAAACTTAATTATATCTTACTGTGCTATCTGTATACTTCAGTGCCTTTATTGGGTTACAGGAAATTTGGCTTTCTGTAATTTCTGAAATACTAGCTTTATCCTGTTTCCTGAATTAGTACTGATTTCTTGTGACAAAGATCTGATATTGAACACTGAACAGTGGATTCTTCTATAGTGTAGTTTTAAAAATGGAACAAAAATCTTTTGACTCAATTTTCGATGACCATTCTTTACCCTTGAACTTAGAAGGAATCTAATCACTTTATTCTTGATATGAGTTAAACAAGCAGTGGCCATACAAGGCCATTCACTTAAGACACTTTAATCCATTGAGCTATATTTAGTTGATGATTTCTTATGAAATCATTTTATAACGGCTTATTTTTTAGGAGTAGAGTTGGAATAGAAGAGAAAGTATTTATTTTCTGTTTTTCTTAGAATATAGTATGGACTAAATGGCATATAGAATGTGTTTAAATTCTTAAGAATTAATCCTCTGTTGATTTTTCACAACGTAAAGATCAAGGTCATGAAGTATACTGAAATCTCTCAAATAAGGTAGATTAGTTGTCTTTGTTTATAGATACTGTCATTATTACACCAACTACGACTTTTATGCTACAACATAAAATCAGTAGTTTTGTCCAATAGTATTATTATGTAGTTATATGATAAAAATTTTGTCACAGATGGGTATAATTATCAAGGTAACTTTGTATTTAAAATTTAACTGGAAGAAAAGTGAATATGATTTTATAAAACTTTTTTAATATTTACTCTGAGTATGTTTAAAAAAACTTATTGCCTTTGGAAGGCTGAGAGATTTGTTGTAAATTCTGTGTTTAGTCCTGCTTATTAATATCTATATACCCCAAATGATAGTTATAATCCAGAGCACTAGTATACAGTAATTTATTAAGTTAATTGATAGGTCATTAAGCATAGTCTGGTTGTCTGTAAGTATGGATGGGCTGAGGGTAACAAAATAAGAAATAAGCAAGGGTATGAAGTGTCTTTTGGAATTTCCAACATTTCATGCCAAGGGTCATTCTATCCTGAACTTTTTTACCTGGCTTGAAGACAGATTACCACATCTTTCACCACTTCCTTCATTAAAGATAGTAGAAGGGAAGCAGGGTCCTCAAGATGATGTTTGGTTGATTTGTGGTCCTTACTTCCAACTATTGAGTCCTAGAACTTTTGCCTCCACATAATGCTGTTATTGTCATTAATTAACATGCTCAACTGAGATGAATCCCTTAGAAGTCTTTGTATTTGTCTATTGCAGAATCAGCATTTGTCTGCCCATCAGTTTCATTCTCTACTTCATATGTAATAGTATCACAATTTTGCCTTTCACTTTAATTTGGGTTTTCTTTATGTTTTACTTTGGCTTGATTTTTTATTTTATGATTCCATGCTATCATGTAAATACCAATACTGATTAAGAATTGAAATTCCTTTGTAATATAAAAATGTAAACCCTATTACCTCTTCCTTTGAATGGTTTATTATTATTAGAAACATTAAGAGGGACTACTGGTTTCTTTTTCTTTCTTTTTTTGGGGGGGAGGGAGGGAGACTTGTATACTTTCTAATAGAGGGCTTATATATTTTTCCAGTTATGGGTGGGTTTAAATTCCTCAAGAATATCTGTGAGAAAAACTGAGAAGATAATTGGATATAGAATCTGCATTTTGAGAAGCTAAATTGATATATTTTTTCATTTTTTCATGGAAAATCATATGTAAATGACACTTTCTCTCTGTGACAGTGGCAGGAAGAGCTAAAGATTCGACAGAGAGAAGATGCAATATGTGAGGCCCAAGAACGTAAAGACAAAGAGCTAGAGGAAAGAAATCACTTCAGAGAAATTATGAAGAGAAGAGAAGAGAAACTACACAAGCAAACCAAACCCTACGAGCTTCCTCCTAGAACTGAAGTAATTTCATCAGAAATAAAATAACCCCCCAAAGTTGAAGTCCGTATGCCAGAAATTGCATGAAAGAGACCAAGATAGCTAAATGTTAGGAAAAATTCCTTCTAATTAACTAGAAGCCATTTCTTAGGAGTTGTTATCCTGGTGCAGACTCTTTAATAGTCGTATCTAAGTCCTAAATTAACAGCTCTTAATCACATTTGAGTGAAATGATTTTACTAGTTAAATATTTTCAAGAATATGTCTAGAGCTCTTCCTAATTGACTTTTTTCTTGTGATCATACAGCATACTTAATGATTCTCAGAGTATTGATTTTCAGTGGACAGTTAGATGGAAATGAATTATAAATTATTAACGAGTCACATTTAAGAATTGTTCCTTGAAATAGGATGAGCACCAACTGATACTCCTATATTAACTATTATACAAATAAAAGAAGTAAGGTTCCTGATTGGATTTGTATTTCATAGTCAATGCCACATCAAATTATATGTCAGAAACTTGAATTCAATAAAGTACAATAGATAAACAAATCTGAGCAGGCCATTTATCTCAGGACGATTTGGTCTTTGGCAGATACCAAAGGAGACCCCTGAATGACATTGGTTTTTACCTTGCCAGATGAGTTTATGAGGATGGATCTGGATGGTCCTGGAAGGTACAGGAACACTTACCAAGGGGATTCAGCGAACTAGGAGTGATTTTTTAAGTGGCACTTCACTTCTTCTGAAACTCTCAATCTATAGATTGGGTAGAGGTTCCCATGATGGCTTACACTCCTTTTCTGAAAAATATAGATAATAACCACACCTCGATTTCTTGATACTCAAGAGACAGTTACTTTATTAGGGATGTTAAACTCAAATGACTACCAGGTTAGGAAGGTAACAGAAATCAGTGAAAGGGGCTATGGAATACCTACCCCATCTAAAGAAAGTTCCCCGCACTTTCAGCAATATATGTGCACTATTATAGCGTCATACAATCTTCCAAGAAGGAGCTCTTAAATAGGATTACTTTTTTCAATAAAAATTGCTAAATTTAAAAATATTAGCAACTAATTTTTTAAAATCACATAATTTGGGGTTAAATTTGTGACCCATATTATGTAAATGTATAGTATCATTCTTTAAGATAATAATATATAGTAGAAAAGTGAGAGGGAGGAAGGGTGTTTTTATTATGATTCCCTATAAGGCTGTTTCAAATCTATGTGGCTCTTCCCAAACCTTTTCTGTCATCCTTGTCTCAATATCTCCCAGTGTGCCTTTCCAAATACCTTCATTAATCTGTGCTCTCTTCATATATGAAGAGAAATCTCTCCCACAGAAGACCAGTCAGTCCCCTTTCCCTGAATTTCATCCCTTTGAAAATCTTGCTTCATCAGCTATTCACTATCCCCCTTGAAGGAGCTCCTTATCACTCACTCCTACCCACAGATATCTCAATTTTCTACCACCCTTCCATTCAAAGTACTTTCTCCTTAAGTCCTGCAGTGATAGCCGCTTTCCCAGACTGCCCTTTTAAAAGTCATAACTTTTCTGATAGGCTGTGAGAGAAGGAACCACTGGGCTGTGAGGTGTGGGGAAGGGACTCTGTACATCTCACTGCTACTTACAAGAATGTCAGCAAATCCTGCTATTTCAGAACCACCTTCATACAATTCTGGTGCTTCCAATTTCTGCACTATTCTGGTGCTCTGGGGCATGGATTAGTCTGCCTTAAGGCTTCCCTACTGCAGACTTCGGTTTATTTATTTTTCTGCCCTGCTTAGTCTGTTCCCACTTGTTCACCTGCTTTCTAACTTCCACATTTTTCTTAGTATTTCCAATGTACTATGCTATTTTCTCCTTATGGATTCATGCCTTTAAAAAAAGTAATTCCTTTTGTAAGACTGTTGAATCACAGACCTGTACCTCTGAAACAAATAATACATTATATGTTAAAAAAAAAAAAAAAGAAGATAGTAGGAAGGGAAAAATGAAGGGGGAGAAATCCAAGGGGGAGATGAACCATGAGAGACTATGGACTCTGAGAAACAAACTGAGGGTTCTAGAGGGGAGGGGGGTGGGGGGATGGGTTAGCCTGGTGATGGGTATTAAAGAGGGCACGTACTGAATGTTATACACAAAAAATGAATCATGGAACACTACATTGAAAACTAATGATGTGATGTATGGTAATTAACATAATATAATAAAATATTAAAAAAAGATTAAAAAGAAAGAAAGGAAAAAAAATTGCAGACCTGGCCAGAAGGACCAGTCTAGATGCCAGGCCCCAGACCCTGCCTATCCCAAGAGTTAAGGGGGATCAAGAGCTTCATTTTCCCGTAACCCTTTTATGGCACACCTGTTGGGAAGCTCTTACAGGAGAAGAGGTCAGTGAGGGCCAGATAAATGAGAAGGGTTTCATGGAAGAGGTGAAGATAGAACTTGGCTTTGAAAGGTGGTAGGTTGGAGGGGCAGTATTGATGGAAAAAGACATTCCAGCAGAGGAAATGACATGGAACAGGGCAGAGCAGTGGAGCAGAATACTAGATCTGTGGGCTTTGGGGAGGCCGAAGGCAGTGACAGATGACGGCAGGGGATCTAGGTTGAAAGGCAGCGGAATTTTTGTGCACTAGACCCAGAATAAAGAAATCCTAGAAATGATCACATTCAGGCTCAGGGAAGAAGGAGATGAATTATTTAAAAAAAAAAAGAATTATTATTTTAAAAAGTCTATGTGTTGGGGAGAACTGAGGAAATAGACACTTCTGTAAGATGCTGGTGCAATATAAATGGTATGACCTCCTTGAGGGAAATGTTGGAAGAATCTACCAAAATTACAAATGCACATATCCTTCGACCCAGAATGCCACTCAGGAATTAATTCTACATAAATAGGTATACATCTTGTATATTGGTATGTACAAGGTTAGATACTGTATCATTTTTGTAATAGCAAAGGTTGAAAACAAGATTTGGAAACACCGAATATTCACTAACAGGGGCTCATTGAATAAATTATGGTACACCCATACAATAGAATACTATATAGTTATAAAAAGAACAAGAGAGTCCTATGTACTTCATGTTTTCAAAGATACGTTAAGTGGAAAAAGCAAGGTACAGGATACAATGTTTAAAGTGCTCATGCAGCTGCAAAAAGCAAGGGAAAGAAGAAGTGTGTGCATGTCTGTGTGTGTATGTATTTATGTATAAAATAAAGGTTTCATAAAAAATTAAAAAATAAAGTAATTCTTTTTCTATCATAGTAGTAAGAGATTTGTAAGGGAGCAAAAAAAGAATAATGTATATATGTGTGTGTGTATACATACACACACATATGGAGAGAGAAAGAGATGATTAGTCAGAATGTTTGTACCTTTATTCTTAAATTATTTTGTAAAATTCTTTATTCTTATTCTTTAAAATTCTTAGAATCTGGCAACACACATCTCTCTTGGTCTTCCTCCTATACCTGGAATATTAGAAAAGGCTAGGGCTTGTAGATCTGGGTTCACATTCTAACTATAATCCCTGCTAGCCATGAAACATTGGGTATGTCACTGAACCCACTGGAACTTCAGTTTACTCATTTGTAAAATGGGTACCATATGTGTAAAGAGTGGCATCAGTCAGAAGTGAATCAGGAAAACGGAAATGTGTCAGTCTTTTTAAGAGAGAATTTAATGTAAGGAATTGTTTTAAAGGTGTTAGAGAATTGAGAAAATGGAAAGGAAACATAGAAACGACACCAACTGCAAGAAATTGCTACCACCTCTATGGCCAGGGCATCAGAGGGAAAGAGGGCTGGATTATTAGAATCTAGAAGCACTGGAGACAAGCTGCACAAGATGGGATCCAGCCCTCTGTCAGGAAAATGCTGCCCTACTCTTGCTGGGACCTCTGACAGGGCACAATAAGGCAGGTTTGGGGGCACAGAGAAAAAAAGGAAACAAGAACAGATTGTCTAGGGCTCAAATCATGCTGCCAGGAAGAGCAAGAAAATGGGAAGAATCAGGTTCATCCTTTGCCATCCTGGAGCTTTTCCTCCAGTACTCATGTCCCCAGCATCACAAAGCAGATGGAAGGGTAGGTCTGGGGCTGAAAGACACTAGTTAAATAACTGGAAAAAAACACGTAGTGCAATGCCTAGAACGTATTACTCCATGTAATACAAATTAATCCAACCCCTTTTTTCGTCTGCATTTTTAGCCCTCTTTTTTGCAAGTTTTCCCCAGACCACCCCCGCAAAAAAGGAGCTTTGAAGAAAGCATCACCTTTTAAATTAATGTAAATGTAAAGCAAGTTTATTATAATTTATCTTTATAACTAACCCTTAATTCTTCCAGTAAATACTTAATCTAACACAAGCTCAACTAGAACTCTTTGTAATTTACCCTTCATATTGATTTTGCCTCACAAATCACAAAGTGTTCTCTGAGTCCCAGGCTGGGTTGGGCACCAGGTGGATTCTCTCAGTGACTCCTGTGTGTTTAGCTTATGGTTTCTGAGCCCTAGTTACTTATTTTCCAATTCTCCCCACTTCAAGTTGGTAAGGGGAAGAAGGAGAATGAGAAATATATTCCATGTCTATTAACTCTCTCTGCAGCTCTTATTCATCTTATTCATCTTAAGTGCCTCTACTGCTTGGAAGTGTTAACTTCTCTAGGTCTAAATCCCTTTCTACCTAAAACTCATTTCCATGACTAGTTTCTACACTACTTTCACTCTATGTTTACATTTATTTTGAAAGAGTAAATCCAGGTCTTTCTACATTCATTTACTATGAATTCTCTATAGATTTCTCTTAGCGACTACCAAAGCAGCTTCTTTTTTACATCAACTACCTAATAAACATTTCATCTTACTGAGAATGAAATATTTATAGGAATTTTAACCAGTTTTACTAGGGTATTAGAAATTAAACAATACATTAAGGGACAAATAGTAAATAAATTCTGAGTAGCATAACATGAAAATAAGCATTTCCTCTAGTGCAATCTAATAAAGGTAAATCAAAAGATTTGGAAAGATTTGTGGTGCATGCCAAAGAGAAGTTTAGGGAAGAAAACAACCAAAATAAGTATCTCTACTCTGACATTACTGAGTGGGTTTTTGGGGGCATGACGAGGTAGTAGACAAAATAACTCATGGCAACAATTTTAGAAACCCTATCGTAATGTTTAGCAATTACAATTCAAGTAATTGATTCTTCTGCTCTTACAAGTAAAAGTCCTCTTTGGGACATATGACTGTAACTGTCTACTAGTTGATTATGAGTGAACTTTCTCACTTTTTTTGAATCTTTTATATCAATAAATCCAAAAAAAGTTACAGTATGTAACTAGTAAATACAGTTCCTTCTTTCCATCTACCACCATAACCATCCCACCATTGTCTATACTACATAGTCCTATAGCAAGGTTTTACAGTAGAGGCATTTTTGACATTTTAAGTTGGATAATTATTTTTTTTAATTTATTGTCATGTTAATCACCATACATTACATCACTAGTTTTTGATGTAGTGTTCCATGATTCATTGTTTGTGCATAACACCCAGTACTCCACGCAGAACGTGCCCTCCTCAATACCCATCACCAGGCTAAGCCATCCCCCCATCCCCCTCCCCTCTAGAACCCTCAGTTTGGTTTTCAGAGTCCATAGTCTCTCATGGTTCGTCTCCCCCTCTGACTTACTCCCCTTCATTCTTCCCCTCCTGCTATCTTCTTCTTTTTCTTTTTTCTTAACATATGTTGCATTATTTGTTTTAGAAGTACAGATCTGTGATTCAACAGTCTTGCACAATTCACAGCGCTCACCGTAGCACATACCCTCCCCAATGTCTATCACCCAGCCACCCCCTCCCTCCCACCCCCCACCACTCCAGCAACCCTCAGTTTGTTTCTTGAGATTAAGAATTCCTCATATCAGTGAGGTCATATGATACATGTCTTTCTCTGATTGACTTATTTCACTCAGCATAACACCCTCCAGTTCCATCCACGTCGTTACAAATGGCAAGATCTCATTAGTTGGATAATTATTTTAACAGGCATTGGGCCTTCTAAGCATCTTCAGCTATTTAGCAACATCTTTGGTATCTACCTGCAAGATGTAAGCGGCAGCTCTCACCCCACACCCCTGCCAGTTCAGACTACCAAAAGTATCCAGGGGAACAAAATTGCTCCTGGTTGAGAATGACTGGCCTATAGTTTCACTGACCTTGACTTCCAAATTCCAAAGTTAATTTCTTGGTGATTGTTTTCAGGTTTCTTTCAAATTTTGTCCAACTGCTTACACAAGAAGCTCTCACTTTTGGTCGGCTGGTGACCCCCACTTAAAATCACCAGAGGTCTCATGAAGCCACTTCATTCTTCCTCATGTCTCCATTTGCTGAAGTGGAAATCCAAACAAGAGGACCCCTATTTGTTTTATATGTGATTACCTGGTGATATTTATCACCTTTCCTGTGGGCTAAACACAAAAGACAGGAAGCCATGAAAACCTGCTCTGCCAATGCCTGTACAGAAAAGACATGCTTCATAATAAATTCCTCCCACACTGTACTTCACAGCCTTAGGCTGGCCACTTAAGACTTAAAGTATTTGTATGGTTCCTTGTACTAATTCTAGGTATTTTCTCTGACATGTAGGATGTGTTTAGAAATTTAGAGCAAAACTCATTTTAAATTATCATCTTCTATAACATAAATTCACATATTTATATAGTTTTGCAAATTTGTTGATGATTTGGTTACTTTAGAGCTACATGCATTTTTCATAGTGACATAGATTTCAAGGATAATTTGGCTCTAATGTTATTCAGGCTCGCTTTTTCCTCCAATCATTCTAGCTAAGGGACCTATTTACATAATACCTAGTGCCTTGTTATTTTTTTTATTCCTGCTTCATTGGAAAGTCAAGAGTAAACAAAAAGAAATGCATTTCCGAAGCACTTTTTAGTTGGAAGATCTTTGTGGTATCCAACTTTCTAGTGAAATTTCCCAAGCCTATTCTATACTGGAAAAGGCAGGTTCTTTTTTTATGAATTAATGAACATGGTAGAAGTTAAGCATTTCAGAATCATCAGTGCAACTTTTTTTTAAAACATTTTTTAAAAAGATTTTATTTATTTGACAGAGAGAAAGAGATAGCAAGAGCAGGAACACAAGCAGAGGGAATGGGAGAAGGAGAAGCAGGCTTCCCTCTGAGCAGGGAGCCCGACGAGGGGCTCGATCCCAGAACCCTGGGATCATGACTTGAGCTGAAGGCAGATGCTTAACAACTGAGCAACCCAGGTGCCCCTCAGTGCAACTTTTTTATATATAGTCAGACTACTAGCAGTCCAGTGATGCCTTGAGTATTTACTCTCAAGTTTCCTTTTAAAAACATTCATTTCATTTCACTGGAAAACTGAGTTTGACTAAATGCTAAATTCTCAGGAAGACTGAACATTGGTAGCCTCCTGGTAGGCCCAGGCAACCAAAAGCCAAAGAAAGAGAAATATAATGCTGAGAAATCATCTTTCATTTAAGTTAGCCATCAATCATTTCCCACACCTGGTTTAAGGAGAAGGGTGAAAATAAGCCTAAAACCCAGTTATTTAATTACCAAATAATAAAGGTTTGAGTCCCTTGAAGAAAAACTCTAGAGTCAATTGCAACCCTTGGGGCCAACACAGATGAAATCAACACTCATGAAAATAGGGAGATGATAAGGAGGAATGAATTAGCTCATAAGATGTTAGTGTTAATGCTTAGAATCAATAATCTAGTGCTTTCATTTTACAGATGAGAAAACTGAGCACTTGCATTTCACCAAGCTAAAGATAAGATATTCATTAGTTCACTGAATACAACAAAACAATTAAGCAGATACAATAATGTCTATTGAATCCTGAGGAAACAGGGGCTTTTAGAAGTAATGTGCAACAATGTCACTTAGGTCTGTGAGCTCTTAATGACCATACTACACTTCCTTAGAGATTTGGAAAAATAAGCAATCAAGAGTCTTAACCCAAAGGCCAGTTCTGCTTATGATACCATTCTGAGGCTCTCTGTTCAAACATACATGTCATCATGAATACACACTAACAATATAGAAGAAAAACCACAAGTATATAAAGTTGAATTGTAATAAAGTTTTAGATGAGCTTTCAAAGGAATTAAAAAGTTAAAATTCTTAAAAAGTTTGACAATTCATGAAATATCAAGTGAAGTCATGATTGTTTTCAGTAATCATTCAGGAGCGAGTAATAAGATGCTATTCTGTATTTATCCCATTGTATAATTATTATGATGATGGTTTGGAAAGAATAAATTGAATTTGGGAAGCAGAGTTGTAGACAATAGGAAAAAGTTTTGATTGTGCCATTTCTGTGTTCTTTGTAGAGTCACTCAATTCAGGCAAATGGAGGTTTTCTTGCCTATTCCTTGACTCTATTTTATTGACATGCTGTTTTTGTCAACTAGGTATTATTTGAACCTTGAAGAAAATAAGTTTTTAAAAAGGATTTTTGTACCACATCTTCCTTATCCATTCATCTATCAATGGATACTTAGGTTGCTTCCATATCTTGGCTATTGTAAACAGTGCTGCAATAAACATATGGGTGCATACATCTTTTGGAAATAGTGTTTTCATTTTCTTTGGGTAAATTCCCAGCAGTGGAATTACTGGATCATATGGTTATTTCTTTTAAGTTTTTGAGGAACCTCCAGAGGGGAGGTGAGTGGAGGGATGGGCAAAATAGGTGAAGGTGAGTGGGAGGTACAAGCTTCTAGTTATGGAATGAATAAGTCATGGGAATAAAAGGAACAACATAGGGAATATAGTTAATGATATTGTAATAGTGCTGTATGGTGACAGATGGCACTTAGACTTCTGGTGAGCACAGAATAATGTATAGAGAAGTTGAGTCACTATGTTGTACACCTAAAAATTAATGTGTCATTGTGTGTCAATTACACACATAAAAACAATTTAAAGAAAAGGATTTTGGTAATAATTGCAACTAGAGATAAGGCACAAATAATTCAAAAGGCAAACCTTGGATTTTTAACTCAGATTTCCTAGCTCTTATTCTTATGTCTTGTACCACCTCTACATCAATATAATGCAGGTAATTTTAAGCACCACCATACCTCACAAGAACAGTGAAGGCTATATTTTAAATGTGTATGTGAAAAGTGAAACGGAGTATTAATCCAAGGTTGTAGATGCAGCACTGTGTGTTCCTCCAGGGACAGCAAAATAGCTTTTGGAAAGTAAAGTAGGTATTAAAACCTGGATTTACAAAGGTAGTCTTATTTCTTCACCATTTGCTATGATTCTGAAGCTTGTATTTCCTGTTCACTTGCCTCCTTAAAATTACTCTAGATAACCAAGTAGCATGGCAACAATTTTAAAGAAGAACAATAGGCAGGCCAGTGAATATGAGGATGGTGATGATGAGGAGGAAGATGATAAAGCCAATGTGTACCGAATCTTTATATTTTACTATGGGCCAAATTCTGTGTTAATGCTTCTCATTTAAATTTAGTTTTCCACAACTCTGGCCATATGTGCAATTATCTCTTCTTATAGATAAGGAATTAAGGCTTAGCGAGGTCAGTTAACTTGCTCAAGGTTGCACAGCTACTAAGTGGGCCTTTTGAACTTGACTTATGTGACTCCCAGGCCTGCGTTCTTAAGCACAGTGCTACAGTGAATCTGCGATTATGTCAGCATGTTAAGATTAAAATGGTGACAGACACAAGGATGATGAGGAGAATGAAAATAAACTTCTTGAGAGTTAAGATTTTGTATTTTCACTCAATGATGTTATTGCTCAGAACTTGTAACAGTGTCTAGTCCACAGCAAGTCCTCAATACATGTTTCTGGAATAATTAAATGTATGTATGTATGTGTGGATGGATGGATGGATGGATGAATGATATGAAAGAGCATTTAAGATATTTCTATAAAACTAAAAAGCTCATTTAGAGAAGCATGTTCATTTAACAGCAGTGAGTGAGTACCCCTTCACACCATGCCCTGTTGTGCTGTGGGTGCAGTGGCAGGCCTACTCTCCTGGAGTTTACCATCTGCTTGCTGGCTTCTATGTCTATTATAAGTGCAAAAGGCTTGCATATCATACATAACATACAAAACGCAATGTAGTTTAACCCCATTGTAACTGACATCAAAGCCAGTATTTATATTATTGGAGTCAGGGCACAGTGGGGACAAATCATCCTGGTTATATAGAAAAGGTAATGCCCTTCCCAAGTTACCTGACTCCAGGTTCATTAACAGGGTCTGTTATATTTCTTCCTCACATACAAGTTACTTTTGTGAGTATACTAGAGCCTTTAGAAAATGAATTTTTTTACAGGTATTATAAATACCGGCATGCTTCTGATATTGTACAAATATATTGACTCCTGTTCATCTGTAGCTCTGATGTCTCATTTGGCTTCTCCATCAAAAGCTTCTCAATCAAAAGCAATGATTAAAGTATACCTCTAGTAGAGGTCCCTCAGTTGCATTCACCCTCCCCCCCGCCAACATGAACACCAGGTCATGAGACTTGTGGCCCAAGAAGAGAGGAAAGATGGGTCTTGAGGAAGAGAGGGCCCAACCCTCTACCAGGCAGGGAGATTGTAAAGAATAAGGACTAGAAGGGGTAGATTTAAGTGTGCTTGACACCCTCACTGCCCACCTCAAGGTGAGGGGTGCTTACAAATATCCAGATAGATAAGGAGCCTGAGCACCTCAGGTTAGTGGCATGACCTGCTACACCACTGAGGAACTGGTAAGTAGAGAGAGGTATTATATGCAGCCATTTCCAAAGACACAGTCTGTTGTCTGGGTGAGATGAGAAGCCAGAACTCTGGTGCGAGCACAAGAAACCCAAATAGGGAAGATTAGATATACTTCAGGACACATTAGTACAAAAAATGTACCAGCCCATCCATTCTGCAGTATAGATCAGGGAGAATCCACCAGACACTGGGAAGATTTAAGAACACAATCACCCCTCCACTACCTTACATGGCCCATATCTCTCCTCCATGTGTTCAAATGTCATTTTAGAAAAGAGAATGAGAGTAGAGAATCTGAAAGGCAAAACAGTTATCCCAAAAGAAACAAGTTAATATTTAAATAATAGCTTGAGATAGAGGCTGGGAAGATGGCAAAGTATGAGGACCCTAAGCTCACCTCAACCTAAAGATACAATTAGATAAAACATCAATATAAATAACCCAGAAAATAACATGAAGACTGGCAGAACAAACTCCATAACTAAATGTAGAGAAGAGGCCACATCAAAGAGGGTAGGAAGGGTGGAGACTTCGTGGAGATCAAAACAGATCCTAGGACTGTCTTCAGGAAGGAGGGAAGGACCCACAGACATGAAGAAGGGAGAGAAACAGACTATCACACTGGGGAGCCTGCACACGGAAGACAGATCCCCATAATATTTGGTTTTGAAAACCAAAAATGATCAACATCACTAGCCACCAGGGAAATACAAATCAAAACCACAGTGAGATACCACCTTACACCAGTCAGAATGGCCAAAATTAATAAGACAGGGAAAAACAAGTGTTGGCAAGGATGTGGAGAAAGGGGAACCCTCCTACACTGTTGGTGGGAATGCAAGCTGGTGCAACTACTCTGGAAAACAGTATGGAGGTTCCTCAAGATGTTAAAATTAGAGCTACCCTACAACCCAGAAATTGCACCACTAGGTATTTACCCCAAAGATATAGATGTAGTGAAAAGAAGCGCCACATGCACCCCAATGTTCATAGTAGCAATGTCCACAATAGTCAAACTGTGGAAGGAGCCGAGATGCCCTTCAACAGATGAATGGATAAAGAAGATGTGGTTCATATATACAATGGAATATTACTCTGCCAACAGAAAGGATGAATACCTACCATTTGCATCGACATGGATGGAATTGGAGGGGATTATGCTAAGTGAAATAAGTCAAGCAGAGAAAGACAATTATCATATGGTTTCACTCGTATGTGGAACATACGGAATAGCACGGAGGACCACAGGGGAAGGGAGGGAAAACTGAATGGGGAGAAATCAGAGAGGGAGACAAACCGTGAGAGACTCTGGCATCTGGGAACCAAACTGAGGATTACAGAAGGGAGGAGAATGGCGGAATGGGGTAACCAGGTGATGGGTATTAAGGAAGGCATGTGCTGTGATGTGCACTGGGTGTTATACGCAACTAATGAATTGTTGAACACTACACATCACAAACTAATGATGTAACATATGCTGGCTAACTAAACATTAAAACAAACAAACAAACAAACAAAATGAGTGGCCAAATTTTGTGAGTTCTTAAAACCAGCAGGACTTAAAACCTGGCTTTTTTTAAAAATTTTCTTATTGTTATGTTAATCACCATACATTACATCACTAGTTTTTGATGTAGTGTTCCATGATTCATTGTTTGTGCATAACACCCAGTGCTCCACGCAGAACGTGCCCTCTTTAATACCCATCACCAGGCTAACCCATCCTCCCACCTCCCTCCCCTCTAGAACCCTCAGTTTGTTTTTCAGAGTCCATCATCTCTCATGGTTCGTCTCCCCCTCTGACTTACTCCCCTTCATTCTTCCCCTCCTGCTATCTTCTTCTTTTTTTTCTTAATATATATTGCATTATTTGTTTCAGAGGTACAGATCTGGGATTCAACAGTCTTGCACAATTCACAGCACTCACCATAGCACATACCCTCCCCAATGTCTATCACCCAGCCACCCCATCCCTCCCACCCCCCACCACTCCAGCAACCCTCAGTTTGTTTCCTGAGATTAAGAATTCTTCATATCAGTGAGGTCATATGATACATGTCTTTCTCTGATTGACTTATTTCACTCAGCATAACACTCTCCAGTTCCATCCACGTCATTGCAAATGGCAAGATCTCATTCCTTTTGATGGCTGCATAATATTCCATTGTCTATATATACCACCTCTTCTTTATCCATTCATCTGTTGATGGACATCTTCGCTCTTTCCACAGTTTGGCTATTGTGGACATTGCTGCTATAAACATTGGCGTGCACATACCCCTTCGGGTCCCTACATTTGTATCCTTGGGGCAAATACCCAGTAGTGCAATTGCTGGATCCTATGGTAGCTCTATTTTCAATTACTTGAGGAACCTTCATACTGTTTTCCAGAGTGGTTGCACCAGCTTGCATTCCCACCAACAGTGTAGGAGGGTTCCCCTTTCTCCGCATCCCCGCCAACATCTGTCGTTTCCTGACTTGTTAATTTTAGCCATTCTGACTGGTGTGAGGTGGTATCTCACTGAGATTTTGATTTAGATTTCCCTGATGCCGAGTGATGTTGAGCACTTTTTCATGTGTCTGTGGCCAGTTGGATGTCTTCATTGGAAAAATGTCTGTTCATGTCTTCTGCCCATTTGTTGATTGGATTATTTGTTCTTTGGGTGTTGAGTTTGATAAGTTTTCTATAGATTTTGGATACTAGCCCTTTATCTGATATGTCATTTGCAAATATTTTTTCCCATTCTGTCAGTTGTCTTTTGGTTTTGTGGACTGTTTCTTTTGTTGTGCAAAAGCTTTTTATCTTGACGAAATCCCAATAGTTCATTTTTGCCCTTGCTTCCCTTGCCTTTGGCGATGTTTCTAGGAAGAAGTTGCTGCGGCTGAGGTCGAAGAGGTTGCTGCCAGTGTTCTCCTTTAGGATTTTGATGGACTCCTGTCTCACGTTTAGGTCTTTCAACCATTTGCAGTCTATTTTTGTGTGTGGTGTAAGGAAATGGTCTAGTTTCATTCTTCTGCATGTGGCTGTCCAATTTTCCCAACACCATTTGTTGAAGAGACTGTCTTTTTTCCATTGGACATTCTTTCCTGCTTTGTCGAAGATCAGTTGACCATAGAGTTGAGGGTCCATTTCTCGGCTCTCTATTCTGTTCCACTGATCTATGTGTCTGTTTTTGTGCCAGTACCATACTGTCTTGATGAGGACAGCTTTGTAATAGAGCTGGAAGTCCGGAATTGTGATGCTGCCAGCTTTGCTTTTCTTTTTCAATATTCCTCTGGCTATTCGGGGTCTCTTCTGGTTCCATCCAAATTTTAGGATTATTTGTTCCATTTCTTTGAAAAAAGTGGTTGGTATTTTGATGGGGATTGCACTGAATGTGTAGATTGCTCTAGGTAGCACTGACATCTTCACAATATTTGTTCTTCCAATCCATGAGCATGGGACGTTTTTCCATTTCTTTGTGTCTTCTTCAATTTCTTTCCTGAGTATTTTATAGTTTTCTGAGTACAGATCCTTTGCCTTTTGGTTAGATTTATTCCTAGGTATCTTACGGTTTTGGGTGCAATTGTAAATGGGATCAACTACTTGATTTGTCTCTCTTCTGTCTTGTTGTTGGTGTATAGGAATTCCACTGATTTCTGTGCATTGATTTTATATCCTGCCACTTTACTGAATTCCTGTATGAGTTCTAGCAGTTTCGGGGTGGCGTCTTTTGGGTTTTCCATATACAGTATCATATCATCTGCAAAGAGTGAGAGTTTGACTTCCTCTTTGCCGATTTGGATGCCTTTGATTTCTTTTTGTTGTCTGATTGCTGTGGCTAGGACTTCTAATACTATGTTGAATAGCAGTTGTGATAGTGGACATCCCTGCCATGTTCCTGACCTTAGGGGAAAAGCTCTCAGCTTTTCCCCATTGAGAATGATATTCACTGTAGGTTTTTCATAGATGGCTTTTATGATATTGAGGTATGTACCCTCTATCCCTATACTCTGAAGAGTTTTGATCAAGAAAGGATGCTGTACCTTGTCAAGTGCTTTTTCTGCATCTATTGAGAGGATCATATGATTCTTGTTCTTTCTTTTGTTAATGTATTGTATCACGTTGATTGATTTGCGGATGTTGAACCAACCTTGCAGCCCAGGGATAAATCCCACTTGGTCATGGTGAATAATCCTTTTAATGGACTGTTGGATCCTATTGGCTAGTATTTTGGTGAGAATTTTTGCATCCATGTTCATCAAGGATATCGGTCTGTAATTCTCCTTTTGGTGGGGTCTTTGTCTGGTTTTGGGATATAGGTAATGGTGGCCTCATAAAATGAGTTCGGAAGTTTTCCTTCCATTTCTATTTTTTGGAACAGTTTCAGGAGAATAGGTATTAATTCTTCTTTAAATGTTTGGTAGCATTCCCCTGGGAAGCCATCTGGCCCTGGGCTTTTGTTTGTTGGGAGAGTTTTGATGACTGCTTCAATTTCCTTAGTGGTTATAGGTCTGTTTAGGTTTTCTATTTCTTCCTGGTTCACTTTTGGTAGTTGATACATCTCTAGGAATGAACCCATTTCTTCCAGGTTATCTAATTTTCTGGCATAGAGTTCCTCATAATATGTTCTTATAATTGTTTGTATTTCTTTGGTGTTGGTTGTGATCTCTCCTCTTTCATTCATGATTTTGTTGATTTGGGTCATTTCTCTTTTCTTTTTGATAAGTCTGGCCAGGGGTTTATCAATCTTGTTAATTCTTTCAAAGAACCAGCTCCTAGTTTCGTTGATCTGTTCTACTGTTCTTTTGGTTTCTAGTTCATTGATTTCTGCTCTGATCTTTATGATTTCTCTTCTCCTGCTGGGTTTAGGCTTTATTTGCTGTTTTTTTCTCTAGCTCCTTTAGGTGTAGGGTTAGGTTGTGTATTTGAGACCTTTCTTGTTTCTTGAGAAAGGCTTGTATTGCTATATACTTTCCTCTTAGGACTGTTTTTGCTGTATCCCAAAGATTTTAAACAGTTGTGTTTTCATTTTTCATTGGTTTCCATGAATTTTTATAATTCTTCTTTAATTTCCTGGTTGATCCATTCATTCTTTAGTAGGATGCTCTTTAGCCTCCATGTATTTGAGATCTTTCCGATTTTCCTCTTGTGATTGAGTTCTAGTTTCAAAGCATTGTGGTCTGAAAATATGCAGGGAATAATCCCAATCTTTTGGTACTGGTTGAGACCTGATTTGTGACCAAGGATGTGATCAATTCTGGAGAATGTTCCATGGGCACTAGAGAAGAATGTGTATTCCGTTGCTTTGGGATGGAATGTTCTGAGTATGTCTGTGAAGTCCATTTGGTCCAGTGTGTCATTTAAAGTCTTTATTTCCTTGTTGATCTTTTGCTTGGATGATCTGTCCATTTCAGTCAGGGGGGAGTTAAAGTCCCCCACTATTATTGTATTGTTGTCAATGTGTTTCTTTGCTTTTGTTATTAATTGGCTTATATAATTGGCTGCTCCCATGTTAGGGGCATATTTACAATTGTTAGATCTTCTTGTTGGACAGACCCTTTAAGTAGGATATAGTGTCCTTCCTCATCTCTTATTACAGTCTTTGTTTTAAAATCTAATTTGTCTGATATAAGGATTGCCACCCCAGCTTTCTTTTGGTGTCCATTAGCATGGTAAGTGGGTTTCCACCCTCTTTCAATGTGGGGGTGTCTTTGGGTCTGAAATGAGTCTCTTGCAGACAGCATATTGATGGGTCTTGTTTTTTAATCCAGTCTGATAGTCTGTGTCTTTTGATTGGGGCATTTAGCCCATTTACATTCAGGGTAACTATTGAAAGGTATGAATTTAGTGCCATTGTATTGCCTGTAAGGTGACTGTTATTGTATATCGTCTGTATTCCTTTCTGATCTATGCTGCTTTTAGGCTCTCTCTTTGCTTAAAGGACCCCTTTCAATATTTCTTGGAGGGCTGGTTTTGTGTTTGCAAATTCCTTTAGTTTTTGTTTGTCCTGGAAGCTTTTTATCTCTCCTTCAATTTTCAATGACAGCCTAGCTGGATATAGTATTCTTGCCTACATATTTTTCTCATTTAGTGCTCTGAAGATATCATGCCAGTCCTTTCTGGCCTGCCAGGTCTCTGTGGATAGGTCTGTTGCCAGTCTAATGTTTCTACCATTGTAGGTTACATATCTCTTCTCCTGAGCTGCTTTCAGGATTTTCTCTTTGTCTCTGAGACTCGTGAGTTTTACTATTAGATGTCGGGGTGTTGACCTATTTTTATTGATTTTGAGAGGGGTTGTCTGTGCCTCCTGGATTTTGATTCCTGTTTCCTTCCCCACATTAGGGAAGTTCTCTGCTATAATTTGCTCCAATAGACCTTCTGCCCCTCTCTCTCTTTCTTCTTCTTCTGGGATCCCAATTATTCTAATGTTGTTTTGTCTTATCGTATCGCTTATCTCTCGAATTCTGCCCTTGTGAACCTGTAGTTGTTTATCTCTTTTTCTCAGCCTCTTTATTTTCCATCATTTGGTCTTCTATATCACTGATTCTCTCTTCTGCCTCATTTATCCTAGCAGTTACTGCCCCCATTTTTGATTGCATCTCATTGATAGCCTTTTCGATTTCGACTTGGTTAGATTTTAATTCTTTTATTTCTCCAGAAAGGGTTTCTCTAATAAGTTCCATGCTTTTTTCAAGCCCAGCTAGTATCTTTAAAGTCATGATTCTGAACTCTAGGTCTGACATTGTAGTAATGTCCATATTGAGTAGGTCCCTGGCAGACGGTACTACCTCTTGGTCTTTTTGCTGAGGTGATTTTTTTTTGTCTTGTCATTTTGTCCAGAGGAGAATAGATGAATGAGAGAACAAAATGCTAACAGGTTAACAACGTCCCCAGCAAATATAGTCTATACAAATCAGAAAAGACCTGAAACCAGGGGAAAAGAAAGAGAAAGAAAGAAAAAAGAAAGAGAAAAAAAAAAGATAAAAAACTAACAAAAACAGAACAAAACAAAAAAAACAGAATATGATCAAATATGATCAGGCTAGTGCATAGATCTGTGCCACACACTAGATTTGGGGCGTATTTTGGTCTGTTAGAAGAAAGTGCCTCCTAAAATTTTAAAGGAAGAAAGACTTATATATGTACAAAATAAGGGTTGATACAATGAATTGATGGAAGATGACTGTAAAGATGAAAATTATAAAAGAAACTGGTAAGATAAGAAGTTGTTTGAAAAAAATAAGAGGAAGATTTAAAAAAAAAAGGGAGAGAATGTGATCAGGCAGGAGACTAGAACAAAGCCATA